>NW_020954556.1:53765428-53900620 GCF_900497805.2 Vombatus ursinus
AAGGGGAATGTAATGATAGGTCTATGATCTCATCCCTGTGGGTACTTTCTCTGCTGTTACATATCATAATCCCTTTTTACTTTCTCATCCTGTGTGATTCTAGCCCTTATAGCACCATAAATCTTAATTTGAATGCAATCAAAAGTATGTATAACAAAAAAGAATGGGTAGGATTGACATAACCACTTGTTAGCAACTGAGCATTTAAATGGCCATCCAAACCAATCCACCCTCATCTATTAAAGGCACAGAATTACTTTTAGATTTAGTACTGTAACTGCTCCCTGGATTCCTCAGTACTTTTCTTATGACACATTTCTTTTGGTAAATACATCCAGGGGCTCATACATATGAATTACACTGAGGAAGAAGAACAAAAATACTCTCCTGGTTGGACTTTGCTAGTAAATAAAGTAATTAAGTACTATATGTCCTAAAATCCCAGCAGATGTTATCTGAAGGGAATGAACTTATAAAATTCTCTTCCAGTTATGGAAACAGAGCCTTTAGCCCATTGCACTTAATGTTTTGTTTTTTTATAAGAGAAGTCATGCTAGAAGAAATATAGAAACAGTAAGATTTATACGTAAGGAGTCATTTTATTTATCAAGACTAGTTCTTAAAAGCAGGTTACTATATTTAAAGTACTTTAAACAGAAAGGTGATGATGATGATGATGATACCAATAATTCACATTTTTATAGTCCACAAAATGCTTTTCCTTAAAACAATCCTATGAAATAGGCAGCATAAGCCTATTATCGCCCTTTTATAGATAAGGAAAGTGAAGACTTCTTTAGGTCTACCTTTTCCATGGAATTTGACACAGACACTGGTCTTTGAGGATTTTTCTCTTCTCCAAACTCCTATTGAACTTAAAGTCTGCTCCATGCCACTTAATAGTTGATCATATCTTATCTTTTTTTGTTCTCTAATAGTTTCATGTAGCTTAGTCTTGTGCAACCTACTAGGCTGTAAGCACCCTGAGGATAGAGATTATGATTTAGTCTTCTTCACAAATCCCATTCTGTCCAACATTGTATTAGGCCTATGATATATACACATATATAACATATACTATATATACAGATATGTCTATACATATGTATACACATATACACATATGTATGTATAAGTATATTGTTGTTCAGTCATTTTTCAGTTGTGAATGACGCTTTGTGATCCCATTTGGGGTTTCCTTGGCAATGATACTGAGTGGTTTGTCATTTCTTTCTCCAGCTCATTTTAGAGATGAAGAAACTGAGGCAAACAGGATTAAGTGCACTTGCCCAGGGACACACAGATGATAAATGTCTGAGGTCAGATTTCAACTAAGGAAAATGAGTCTGCCTGACTCCAGGCCTGGCACTCATACACTGTGCCACCTAGTTGCCCCCTGTGTGTATACACATACACACTTATACACATAAAAGTAATTTGCTTTTCCACCTTCTTTTTCTAGAGTTTCAGTAATATTAATCACAATTGTAAATATTTGCCATAATTTCTTATGTATAATAACCTTATGTTTATGTACAGAGAAATGGATAAAGAGTTGACCTCAGGGTTAGAGACATCTGAGTTCATGTCCTGTGTCTGATAATAGTTTCTGACCCTGGCAAGTGACTGGAACTCTCAATGCTCTGGGCTCTCTACAACTAGAAATCTCAGATGATTTGAAGTTCCACTCAGCAGGAGCTCCCTATGATGAGATTTATCAATCTAGTGGACCTAAAATATTATATTTAGTACTGGCAGCTGTTTTGCACCCTTTTATAAGCCTTTTGTGCTCATGTATTTGCTTTGCATCAATTTTTTTTCTTCTTTCTTTCTCATCTTTTTTAAGTTATGCTTCCACCTATTGCTTTTTTCTTCTGTCAAAAGGCTTTCTTCAAATCCTAACCATAGATGTCCAAACAATTCTATAATTTGTTACTGGTAAGTTAGAATGAATTTAAATTCAAAAAGCCACTTTTATTAACACAAGATAACACACCTAACATAGTATAGTGGAAGGAGCTTTAGGACCTAGATTCAAAGTCCTAGTACCTAGTACCTTGGACTCAGAGGACCAGGGTTCAAATCCTAGCTCTGTTCTACTTCCTGTATGATCTTTGGGTGAGTCAAATATCCTCTTTGGGCTTCTGTTTCCTGATGGCTGAAATGATCGGGTTGAAGTAGGAGACCTTTGAGGTCAATTTCACCTCTAAATTTGTGAGCCTACATCAGCTCCATATGAGCCAAATGTATGAAAAAATAAAATAAAAATCATTTCTTAAGCATCTATTATGTCTTGAGTTATACCATGATGTAGTGGATAAATGAATAAAAGGGAGCCAGTCTGAAAACTTGAGGGACTGATCTGCACGTCTCATTTCTGACACCCATTGTCTGTGTAACCAAGGGGAAGCAATTGATACTGTTAGCGCTCTAAGCAATTCTCAACAGGACTGCTTGATCTGGGGTCCATGAACTCATGTGGAATTTTTTTATTATAATTGCATTTTTGTATAATTGATTTCCCTTGCAATCCTATGTATTTTATTTTTCTTCCTTAAAAAAACAAAAACAAAAACAAAACATGATTCTGAGAATCTTTACCAGCCTGCTGAAGGGCTCTATGAGCTCAGAAAAGTTAAGAACCCCTGCTTTAATACTCCAAATTGCAGAGAAGGTGATGACCAGCATTTTTAGAGAGAGATTCCTTATCTACAAATTCCCTATATTAATGAAATCACAAATCTATTTTCTCCCTCTTCGTTTCTTTCTCCTCCCCCTTCTTCCGTCTCCATGTACTTCTATCTCTCCCTCTCTCTGCCTCTTTGTCCTTCTTTTTCTCACTGTCCCTCACTCTCTCCTTTTAATATCCCTTTCCCTTTCTACAACCCTATCAACATTCCTAACCATCTCTATCCATATCCCTACTCATATCTCCTACTATATACCAGACACCATGCAAAATTTTCTTACTACAAAGAAAAAGATGAAACACTACCCAGCTTTAAGGAGCTTTCATTCTACTGCACTTCATTTTTGTGGGTGCTCCCTTTACCATCATGGATCATCCCCCATCATATGGTTCACCACTCGGCTGATAGTCTTTAAATGTTGTGTGCCTGAAAAATTTGTGACCCTTCAGTCAAACATGATGAGCTCCTCTGACCTTAGCTAGGTTGATTTTCAGATGATAAGCACATAAACTATTATTAAGCCCATACTTAAAGACTTTCCAGTTTGGTTGGTCCTGCTTAAGGTTATGTTCCACTAACCTGGCTTTTAAAAACTATAACCATAAAAAAAATATTCTCTTGAATAAGTACAAATTCTAAGTTAGCTTGTCACAAATTAATGAATCATTTACAGAATTTAGGTATCCCACTAATCTCTGCAGGAAAACATTTTGATAGCATTTTCCATTCCTTTTAATTTTGCAAAAAAAAGGCAAATTATTCATTATGTTTTAAGGGAGTGAGATTGGTAAGTTGCATTTGAAGTTTTTCTATCCACATCTAATCCTGTTGGTTTTTTTTAAATATTTTTTTAAAATTATTTTTAGTTTCCAACATTCACTTCCATAAGCTTTTGAGTTTTGAATTTTCTCCTCCTTCCTTCCCTCCTCCCTCTCCAAGATGGTATGCAATCTGATATAGGCTCTACATATGCATTCCTGTTAAACTTATTTTCACATTAGTCATATTGCAAAGAAGAATTAGAACCAATAAGAGGAACCACAAGAAAGAAGAAACAAAACAAAACAGAAGAAGAAAAAAGAGCAAATAGTATACTTCGATCTACAATCAGACCATAGTTCCCCATCTGAGTATGGATAACATTTTCCATCATTAGACTTTTGGAGATGTCTTAGATCCTTGCATTGTTGAGAAGAGCTAAGTCTATCAAAGTTTATCATTGCACAATGTGGTTGTTACTGTGTATAATGCTCTCCCAGTTCTGCTCAGTTCACTCAGCATCAGTCCATATAAGTCTTTCCAGGTTTTTCTGAAGTCTGCCTGCTCATCACTTCCTGCGGCACAATAGTATTCTATTACATTCATATGCCATAACCTGTTCAGCCATTCCCCAACTGATGCACATCCCCTCAACTTCAAACTCTTTGCCACCACATAAAGAACTACTGTAAATATTTTTGTACATGTGGGTCCTTTTCCCATTTGCATGAGCTCTTTGGGATACAGATCTAGAAGTTGTATTGCTGGGTCAAAGGGTATGACCAGTTTAATAGCCCTTTGGGCATAGTTCCAAATTGCTCTCCAAAATGGCTGAATCAGGTCACAAATCCACCAACAATGCATTAGTGTTCCAAATTTTCCCATATCGTCTCCAACATTTATCATTTTTCTGTTTTGTCATATTAGCCGACCCAATAGGTGTGATGTGATGCCTCAGAGTTGTTTTGATTTGCATTTCTCTAATCAGGAGTGATCTAGAGCATCCCTTCATATGACCATAGATAGCCCTAATCTCTTCAACTGAAAACTGCCTGTTCATGACCCCCAACTATTCATCAATTAAAGAATGACTTGTATTCTTACAAATTTGACTTAGTTCTTTACATATTCTAGAAATGAGGCCTTTATCAGAGACACTGGTTGTAAAAATTCTTTCCCAGTTTTCTGTTTCCCTCCTAATCTTGGTTACATTGGCTTTGTTTGTGTAAAAACTTTTCAATTTAATGTAATCAAAATGATCCATTTTGCATTTCATAATATTCTCTATCACTTGTTTGATTATAAATTCTTCTGTTTTCCATAAATCTGAGAGGTAAACTATTTCTTGCTCTCCCAGCTTGCTTAGAGTATCAACCTTTATATTTAAATTGTGTACCCATTTTGGCTTTATCTTGGTATATGGTATAACATGTTGGTCGATGCTTAGTTTCGCCCTACTATTTTCTAGTTTTCCAAGCAGTTTTTGTCAAATATTGAGTTCTTATCCCAGAAGCTGGGGTCTTTGGGTTTATCAAACAATAGATTACTATAGTCATTGCCCACTGTGTCTTGTGTCCCTAACGTATTCCACTGATCCACTACTATTTCTTAACCAGTACCAAGTAGTTTTGATGATTTCTGCTTTATAATACAATTTAAGATCTGGTATGGCTAGGCCACTTTCTCTAGCATTTCTTTTCATTAGTTTCCTTGATATTCTGGACCTTTTGTTCTCCTGCTGGTCTTTTAAAGAGAGATATGCCACAAGAAAATATTTTTAAAAAGGACAGTTTCAGAGAAACTTTTGAAGACTCAAATTAATTGATAAGGAGTGAAGTGAGAAGAATCACAAGAATAATTTATATTTATATTATTAGAATAATATTATAAAGAAAAATAACCAAAAGACTCAAGAACTCTGATCAAGGCAATAACCAACCATGATCCCAGAGGACTAATGATGACACATGCTACCCAACTTCTTATAGAAGAGTGATGGACTCAAGTTGAAGAATATGACACTCATTTTTGGACACAGCCAAAGTGAGAATTTCTTATGCTTTAAATGTGTGTATCTTTTTACAAGGGATTTGTTTTCTTTTCTTTTCTTAAAAAGAGTAGTGGGATTGAAGGAGTAGGGATAGAATTTTGAGTTGCCAAAAAGCAAATAAAAATAAAAAGTGTGTTTGAATAATTTTAAATGCATAGAAGAGAAAGGAAGGCCAGAAGGAAAGATAAGCAAAGAGTACAGCTTTGAAAGTTATATGTTGAATTTATTGTATACTTAAAAGGAAGAACAAGCTATACATAATGCAGATTTACAGAGTGTGAATAATCCTTTTTTCCTTTTCTTGCATATGGAATGATCATTTTGTTTGGTAGTTTAAGTTAGAATTATGAAAAAAGAGAAAGTATCTGCTCCTAAAGCACTTCCATTTATACTCCTAAATATAGAAATATAGCCTATATTTGCTTATTTTATCGTCACATCAAGAGACTCAAGAAAGAATTGGTTAATTCTTTCTGTGAGGGAAAAAATAACATATGCTATTTTCATTTCTTTGGGAGGCAGGTCCAAATTGAAGGCTAATTCCAACACCTGGAAGGTCACTCTGAAAAATGCTTTATTAATCCATGTAGCCGTCTTCATGTTTCTTGTAATGAATTTTCAAGGTGTGTAAATATTTTACAACATACCTTCAAATTGAAATGGCTCACATGAATTGATGTAATCCCATTTCTCTTAGAAATGAACTGCTGTTTTAATTTAATGAAATCATTTTTCAGGGGCTCTTGCATTGCTTTCAGAAGCTTGTATTTTCCTCAGCTCAGTTTCTTCATCAAAGAAATATCATGGCCAATATCTTTCATACAAGCAAGATGGCATGTGAATTTTCCTCAGTATCCTTAGATATTAAGTCTTAACTGGTTGCTAGGTGACAACAGTTACACTAGTGATAATTTTACTTTTATTTCAAAGTTAAGGATGCTCATTTGAAATACTTGAGGCCTTAATTCAGTTGCTGCATTGTGTTTCTGGATGATTTTGTAGTTCACTAAAATGTATGATAAACCAGTAAGTGAATGATATTTAAAGCATCAATAACTCTAGATACTATTTAATAATAATAATAGATGTTTAAATACTGCTTCCAGATTTATAAAGTATTGTCCACTAAACTACTCTCAGAAGTAGTCCAAATATTAGTATCCCTGCTTCATAGATGAGGAAACTGAGGCTCATAAAAAACTGGGTATTTTGCCCATGATCACATAGCTAGTACATATCAGAGCTAGGGTTTGGACCCAGGCTTCCTGACTCCAGGTCCCATGCATTTTCTAATCCATCCTATTTTTCCCCCACAGAGCATTTCCCAGAAATGGGGAAGATGAAAAGGGAGAAGAGATGTCTCCCCCCTTCATGTTTTTCTCCTCCCCAGCTCAACTTTCTCCTGAACTTTATTTCTTATGGTCAAAGACAATAGGTCTTAAAAAGATATTAGTTTTTCTTTTTACCTTTTTTATTAATTAATTTATTTTGATTTATCAACAATCACTTCCATATGCTTTTGAGTTAAAAATTTTTCTCCCTCTTCCTCCCCACTACCCTCCCTAAGACAGCGCACAGTCTGATACAGGCTATACATAAACATTCTTATTAAACATATTTTCATATTAGTGATGTTGTAAGTAAAAATTAGAACCAATAGGAAGAACCACCAGAAAGAGGAAACAAAACACATCAGAAGAGAAAAAAATAGCAAATAGTATGCTTTGATCTGCATTCAAATTCCCTACTTCTTTCTTTGGACGCGGAGAGCATTTTCCATCATGAGGCCTTTAGAGATGTCTTAGATCTTTGTATTTCTGGGAAGGGTTAAGTTTATCAATATTAGTCATCACACAATATGACTGTTATTGTGTACAACGTTCTCTTGGTTTTGCTCACTTCACTCAGCATCAGACCATATGAGTCTTTCCAGGTTTTTCTGAAGTCAGCCTGTCCAATATTTCTTATAGCACAATAGTATTCCATTACATTCATATACCACAACTTGCTCAGTCATTCCCCAATTGATGGTCATCCTGTCAATTTCCAATTCTTTGCCACCACAAAAAGAGCTGCTATGAGTGTTTTTGTACATGTGGGTCCTTTTCTCATTTGTATGATCTCTTTGGGATAAAGCCCTAGAAGTATTATTTCTGGGTCAAAGGGTATGCACATTTTTATGGCCCTTTGGACATAGTTCCAAATTGCTCTCCAAAATGGTTGAATCATTTCACAACTCCACCAACAATGCATTAGTTTTCCAATTTTCCCACATCTTCTCCAACATTTAACATTTTCTTGTTTTGTCATCTTTGCCAATCTGATAGGTGTGATGTGGTACCTCAGAGTTGTTTTGATTTGCATTTCTCTAGTCAATAGTGATTCAGAGGATTTTTTCATATGACTATAGATGGCTTTAATTTCTTCATCTGAGAACTGCCTGCTTATATCCTTTGACCATTTATTAATTGGGGAATGGCTTGTATTCTTATAAATTTGAATTAATTCTCTATATATTTTAGAAATGAGGCACTTATCAGAGAGACTAGTTATAAAAATTCTTTCCCAATTTTCTATCTTCCTTCTAATCTTGCATTGGCTTTGTTTGTGCAAAAAAATTTCAATTTAATGTAATCAAAGTTACCCATTTTGCTTTTTGTAATGTTTTCTATCTTCTGTTTGGTCATGAATTCTTCTGTTCTCCATAGATCTGATAGGCAAACTATTCCTTGTTCTCCCAGTATGCTTATAGTATCAGCCTTCATATCTAAATCATGAACTCATTTTGACTTTATTTTGGTATATGGTGTGAGATTTTGGTCTATGCCTAGTTTCTGATATACTCTTTTCCAGTTTTCCCAGCAGTTTTTTCAAAGAGTGGGTTCTTATACCCGAAGCTGGGGTCTTTGATTTTATCAAATAATAGATTACCATATTCATTAAACACTGTGTCTTACATATTTAACCTATTCCACTGATCCACCACTCTATTTCTTAGCCAGTACCAAGCAGTTTTGATGATAAGACAGTAGTTCTTAAAAAAAGTTATGGTAGCATGCTTTCCTGGGATATCATCCTAATGTAAATCTTACTGTAACGTGTTTCTCTTGATCCAATTATCACAGTATATTTTTTCTTTATTTAAAATGTATTCTAATATTCATTGGTACCTTTTCTTTTTACATAAAATTAGTTTCCATATTTATCTCTTTTCTCCTTACCTACCCAGTGAACCATCTTTTCTAACAAAAATTATAAAGGGAGAGGGGCAGCTAGGTTGTACAGTGGATAGAGTACCGGCCCTGGAGTCAAGAGGACCTGAGTTTAAATCTGGCCTCAGACACATAATACTTCCTAGCTATGTGACTCTGGGCAAGTCACTTAACCCCAACTGCCTCACTTGAACAATTATAAAGGAAGAAAAAAATAGCAGCTTTCACCAACACATCAACTTTTTTTTTTTTTAGCAGTATATGAAGTATTTTGTACCATAAACCCCATCTCTCCAATCAATCAATAAGCAAGGAAAATAAGGAATCTAAGAAGCAGAAGTGAGAAAGGAATGTGTTCTTAGCAGGACATGCTTATGTATGAAGAAAGGAGATGGAGAGTCTTTTCTGAGGAAGAACAAGAAGACAAGACTGGTTAGAGTATAGAGAACATGGAGGGGAATAATATATAACAAGAGAGGAAAGATTGGATGGGGTAGAGTTGTGAAGCATTTTAAGTGTCAAAAAGAATAGTTGACATCCTAGAGATAAGATGAAGTGACTTGAGTTTACTGAATAGGGGGACAAAATGATCAGATACCCACTTCAAGGGGAAAATATCTTTGGGAATTGTGTGGAGAATGAAATAGAGTGGGGAGAGATAAGTCAGGTCAGATCAATAAGGAGGTTATTACCATATTCCAGGCAAAAAGTGATGAAGTCTGGACCAAGGTAGTAGCTTTGTGATTAGAGCAAAGAGATTAAATATGAGAGAGGGTTGTGGAGGTAAAATTAGCAAGATTTGGCAACTGATGGTATATATGGAATGAATGACAATGAGGAGTAGAGCATGTGAACATGTAGGACTGTAAAGATAGTGCTACCTTCAACATTAATAGAGAAATTCAGAAAAGAGATAGTTTTTTTTTTTTTTTTTTTTGGTGGGGGAAGATCAGTTCTCTTTCAGTCACATCGAGAATGATATATCTATATTACATCCAGTTAACAAGGTCCAATAGGAAGCTGGGGGTGTGCAGCTAGAAATGAAGAGAGAGACCAGAGCTGGATATAAAATCTGAGAGTCATTTGTATAGAAATTATAAATGAACCTATGCCAGGTTATGAGGTCTTTAAGTGAAAGAATACACACACGTATATCTATATCTATATATACAAAGAGAGAGAGACAGAGACAGAGACAGACAGACAGAGAGAGAGGGAAAGAGACAGAGACAGGGAGACAGACAGAGAGAGAGAGAGAGACAAGAGAATATGGCACAGAAGAGAGCCTGGTTTCACAGCTACAATTACTGGGTATGATATAGATAATGATTCAACAAATGAGACTGAGAAAGAGCAGTCAGATAGGTAGGAGGATATTTTAGAGAGAACATTGTCATCTAGAGTAATGAGAGTATCTGTAAAGAAAAGATGGTCAATAATTTCAAATGCTAGATCAAAAATGATGATGACTGAGAAAAATATTAGATTTGACAATTAAAACTTAACTCTTCTCAGCAATACAATGATCCAAGACAATTCCAAAGAATTCATGATGAAAAATGCTATCCACCTCCAGAGAAAGAACTAATGGAGCCTGAATGCAACTCAAAGCATACTTTTTTTAAATGGGTTTTTTTTTTTGGTCTCTTGTTTTCTTTCCCAACATGACTAATATGGAAATATGATTTGTATGATTGCACCTGTATAATCTCTATTAAATTGCTTATCACCTGAGGGAGTGGAGAAAGAAAACAGGAAGGGAGAGAATTTGGAACTCAAAATTAAAAAGAAAAATAAATGAATGTTAAAAATGTTTTTACATGCATTTGGGAAAAAAATTGAAATATTATTTGCAAAAGAGAATGAGTTACAAAAAAGTTTATAAAATTTGTAGGCATGTTTTATATCCTGTTACTTTACTGAAGTCATTATTTCAATTAATTTTAATTGAACTTTAAGATTCTCTAAGGTTTATGATTCACTTACAAATAATAATAATTTTGTTTCTTATTTACCTATGGTATTCCCTCAATTTTCTTATCATTTTATTTCTATAACTATCAGTTCTGTTTTTTTTTGTTCATTTGTTTCAGTCACATCCAACTTTTTGTGACCCCATTTGGGGTTTTCTTGACAAAGATAATATTGGAGTGGTTTGTTGTTTCCTTCTCTAGCTCATTTTACAGATGAGGAAACTGAGGCAAATAGGTTTGCCCAGGATCACAAATTAAGTATCTGAGACCAGATTTGAACTGAGAAAGATGAGTCTTCCTGACTCCAAGGCTTAGCCCTCTATCCACTGCACCACATTGCTTTCCAGCTAGTAGTTCTAGGACTAATAAATAATAATAGTGTTAAATGAAATAATAGTTGAGAATGGACATCTCTACCTTATACCCTATCATTTTGGAAAGACTTCTTTTGTTTATCTGTTGTAAATGATATGAATTTTTGATTTTTAATAATTTACCCTTTTAAAGAAAAGTCTATTTATTCCTGTGCTTCCTAGTATCTTAAAACAAAACAAAATAAAATGAAAATGAGTGTTGCATTTTGTCGACAGCTTTTTCTGTATCTTTTACTATTATTGATAGTACCTATCTATAATAATTTTAGTGTTCTTTATTTCTAAACAGCTTTGTACTTTTAATACCTATTGTTACTCAATATAATGTTTTTTGAAATCCTACAGCATTAGAGAAATGTGAATAATTGTTATTTTAATCACGTGAAACAAAGAAAGATGCAAAGAGTACTACTGTCTTGAGTCACTCCTTTCTGTTTCTGTAGTGAGAGACACAGGGTGGGAGAAGAAGGGGCAAAAGATCCCAACAATAATCATTCAGTTTTTATGTTGTCTTGGTACTATAAAATGTATTTTTGTACAATGTCTGAATGTGATAATGGAGGAAATGATCAAATTATTCTTGACATTCTCCTCGTAAAAGAAAATCACAATGCAAAAGGAAATTGAGGCTAAATAGAAAGATGGCTCACAGGTTCTCATTGGAAAAACAGAAAAAGGAGGTGGCAGAATTGGGTTTACTGTGTCCCAAAAGACATCAAGAAACAATATTACATGGTATATTTATTCATTTCAATTGTAGTACTTATATGTATTTAAAAAAAAACATTTGCCATATATTACAAATGATTGCAATATATATGTCAACAAGGATGAAGATAGAGATAAATTCTAATGAAAATTTAATAAGACCCTCCAAATTAAATCTTCATGTACTTTTATACTCAGTAACATCAGTGCAAAGATTTACATGGGGGAAGATGATGAAAACTACTTTGAAAGATACGGTTCAGGAATAAGGAATGA
The DNA here is from genome assembly GCF_900497805.2 of Vombatus ursinus. Classification (NCBI taxonomy): domain Eukaryota; kingdom Metazoa; phylum Chordata; class Mammalia; order Diprotodontia; family Vombatidae; genus Vombatus; species Vombatus ursinus. Next base: position 53,777,471 of record NW_020954556.1, read on the forward strand.
GAGATTTTTAAAAAAATCACAGATTACACAGAAGCCTCAAGTCTATACATTATTCATATTTTCTTTAAGAAAGGAATAAAAAGGTGTTGAACATAGTGAGTAACCAATGAGGACAAAAATGAAATTGACTATATTTTAATAACTTAAAAATGACTCATTACTAATGTGAGAGTCATTCCATACTTGTCTGTGTATAGTCAGGCCATCACTTTGTTAGGAGAAAAAGATAAAAATTAACATAAAACTAAAAAAAATGAATAAAAGTAAGAAAAAAAGATGTAGTGATAGTTAAAGAAACACTTATCTGATCGACTTAAATTAGTTGTTGATGCTAAAAAAAGGGAAATGAATGGACCATTGGGCATCAATTTCAGTTACAACAATTTCATATAGAAGTTTAACTAATGTAAATTAATTGCCATAACAAAGAGAAAAGAACCTAAAAAAAACTTTCATAAAAAACTTCATTAGATGACAAATGGCAGACTTACTTTTCTTGCCCAGCTGGGTAATATGGCAGCTTAAGGCAACATTGCATTAGAATATAAATTTGTTTGTAAAATCTGGAGGGTGAGGGAGAATTATGAGATGCACTATCCCAGAAAACAGCAAGAAATAGAAGGGGAAAATGTTTTTTAAAGCTTGGCAATAGACCTAAATAAATGAAGTTGTTCCAAAGACATTTTAAGTATAAATAAAGAAGAAACATGAGATAGATGAAAATGTAAAATACCTTTAAATAATTTTATAAAAAAATCCTTTCATCATCATCAAGAACAGTGAAGCAACCACACATAGACTATAACACCACAGTCCTGAATATCTTTATAAAGAAGGTAGGAACAGCATAAAAGAGAACAAAGACAGGAAAGTAGCTGAATGGGGAGAGAGAGAAAAAGAGAGACAGACAGATAGACAGAGACAGATAGAGAGAGAAAGAGAGGAAATCTATACTCAAGGTAAAACAATTGTTAAGGCATTCAGGGGTTGAATCTCAAGGTATCTGAAGATGGAAATGATAACAGAGGTTTTTTTTCAAATGAGACATTATTAAGCCCCTAAAAACAATTGTGTGAATATCAACAGCTGTCAACCACTATGCCTATTTCCCCATATATGTGTGTGTGTGTGTATATATATATATATATATATATATACACATATATACATACACACATATATTTGAGGTTGTTCATAAGGAAAAGGAAAGAAACACTACATTATATAAAGAATAAAGTTACCTGGCAAGTAGTAGGCATATAATAAATATTTATTGACTTCTTGATTACATGATCTATGGAAAAGCACAAGATAGACAAGTGCTTTAATATATTACAAAGAAGTTACGTGAGGGAATTTGTGTAAAAGATGTAATTAAAGACATTAATGATTTTTTTAAAAAAATGGGCTGTTCACACGATGACAGAGGATGATAGTTGATGGATAAATCATGTGCTATACTTCTATCCTTATGATGTCAAGAGAATGTGTAAAAATTCCACAGTATGTTAAATGTACCTCTTTTAATGAACTTATAGAAGGATATAGATAAGAGTCACACAAAGTAGGCAGGCATGGATGTGTCATTTGAGGGAATACCAGCAACAGTGAAAATACCTATCCTTTGGAATATTGGAACATTACTTTTTCATTCCAATTTAAAACAAAGCAAAATTTAAAAAAAAAAAAAACCTTTGACTCTTTTTTGGAACTTAAATATTAAGTGTATTAGTAATGTCTCTTTTTATTTCTAATTTTCCTGGTCTCATTCCTCACTTCTTCCTTTAAAACACTGTCCCCCTCCACCACACACAATTTCTAACACCTAGATTGAACTCCTCCTTCTCCTATGCTTATATGTTCTTTAACTCCTAGCTTAAGTCCCTCTCTTGACAGAAAACTTTCCTGATCTTCTCTAGCCCACCTTGATCATTGTCATCTCTCAATTTTTATTGCACTTGATTCTCTGACCTCTGATTAGCAGTGTCATACATTTTTTATATGGAACTATTCCCTAATTATCTCATTAGTTTTACCTCTTCAGAAAGATTGTAAATTCATTGAGGGCAAAGGGCCATGTTATATACTTTTTTTTTTTTTTTAGCAATCTCTACATTCAAGTTTTTTTTTTTAAGAGTGGATTTCTAAGTATAGAATCTAAATCTATGATGCTGGTGGGAAGAAATTTTGAGGCAAGAGGTCTGCCCAGGATTTCCAAAATCACAGTGTTGGAGCTGGTTTTATCCTGATAGAATGTAATTTCCAGAGGGTAGAAATAGTTCTGCTGCAAAAATAATAAAATAAAATAAAACAAAAAAAACCACTTCTCCTACTAGATGATGTTTGGAATTCCTTTTTAATGAAATAAAGCACTCCATTCCATAATAAGACATAAGGCTTTCAATAAAAATGACTCTGAGAGGGAAAGGAAACACTGAATAAACTCACACTAATGCTTAAATAACTTATGTCCAGTACTTTTCCTAACATCAGTTTTTTTCCTTAATTTTTTACACCTTATTTATTAATTTATTAATTTTTAGTTTTTAACATTCACTTCCATAAGATTCTGAGTTCCAAATTTTCTCCCCATCTTGTCCCTCTCTCCACCCCAAGATGGCATGAATTCTGAATACCCCTTCACCTAATCTGCCCTCTCTTCTATCTCCCCCCTCCCTTCTCTTATCCTCTTCCCCTTCTATTTTCCTATAGGGCAGGATAGATTTCTATATCCCATTGCCTGTGTATCTTATTTCCCAGTTGTATGTAAAAACAATTTAAAACTTTGGGTTCCAAATTTTCTCTCTTCCTCCCTCCCCACCCACCCTCATTGAGAAGGCAAGCAACTGGATAAAGTCGTGTGTAGTCATGCAAAACACTTCCATAGTACTCATGTTGTGGAAAACTAATTATGTTTCTTTTCATCCTATCCCGCCCCCCATTTATTCTATTTTCTCCTTTGACCCTGTTCCTTCTCAGAAGTGTTAGCTTCTGATCCCCCTCTGCTCCAAACTGCCCTCTCCTTTATCATTCCCCCACTCTCTTATCCCCTTTCCCCCTATTTTCCTGTAGGATAAGATAGATTTCCATAACCAATTGAGTGTGTATGGTGTTCCCTCCTTAAGGCAAATTCAGTGAAAAAAAGATTCACTCATTCCCTCTTACCTTCTCCCACTTCCCCTCCACTGTAAAATCCTTTTCTTGTCTGTTTTATGTGAGATAATTTACCCCATTCTACCTCTTCCTTTCTCTTTCTCCCAGTATAATCCTCTCTCACCCCTTAATTTTATTCTCTAGATATCATCCCTTCACTAAGATCAGTTTTTAAAGAATAATAATAAGAAGGGCATTAAGAGCCTGAAGAATGTGAGCATGGCAGGATTGGGGATAAGATAGAGACTTAAGATTCAGAGAGGGAAAACTAGATTAACTAAAACATACTTGTACTTTAATAGGTTTGTCTAGGGTCAGCTCATCCTTGCATATCACCCAGCTGACTGCCTATTCCACCCACTTGTCAACTTGGTGAGGGCTGGGGAGGGGATATTAAAAAACTCACACACAGAACTATCACAATCTTTCTCCTTGCTCCTCTTTTGCCTTCCCTCCTTTTGTCCCCTTTCCTCCTTTTTTTCCCCCAATCACCACATCCTTCCATCCTTTTAACATTTTGAATTTCCACTTTGGAATTTCTACATCTTTATTAGGTCAAAAAAGGTTTATTTATTTATTCCTTTTAAATTTTACATAAGAAGCTTAGCAAATGTGCTCTGCAACTTGTTTATGTCTTCACGTAACTTTGTCATAGGGGGTCTGCTAAATGGGCTGGAGGCCTTCTTGACTTTTCCCTGATGTTGCAAGGGTACCAGTCAAGCTCCCTGACTGTTTGCAAGGTAGTTTTCATTCTTACTTCACGATCAACTTATCTTTTTCAACATGCAATCCTTTGGTGCTTTTTTTCTGGTTCCTCTTCCAAGTTCTTCACTGGAGTTTTATTTTTATTTATTATTATTTTAATCTAGTTCTAATGGTGAGTAAAGTATATATTAAATATAATAAATGCATACAAATAAATGAAAAATGCAAAAAAATCCCCTTTCCTTATATGTATAGTGTGTTCTTAACAGTGTCCCGTTCCACTGCCCCACTCCATTTGGTGAGATTCATTTTTAATTCTTTCAAGATGATTGCATTACATGGTCAGAGGTAGTGGTGAGGTGCCTTTGCATGGAAAACTTGGAGTCATTGAAGCAACTTTTCAATTCCCGAAGGTAATCTAGGCCAATTTCCACCTCTACCATTGGGTACAACAGTTCAAAAAAAAATAAATAGTTAAACAGTATAGCAAAATAAATGACAAGGAATACCTTCATTATGCACAAAGAGGTTACTATGACCCACGGATTCCAGTAGCATTGATAGGAGAGAAAAAATTTATAAGGAGAACATGTGGCCAGGGAGCCTATACCTGAATAAGAATGGGTTCTGTTCTGTGCCCAACCCCTTGTCCATCTGTCCTGTTTGTCTCAGACTATGTCCTTATAGACAAAGTCCATAGGTTGTTTCTGGTAGAAGCTATGCTTGTTTTTCCCCACTGTTCTTATGTTTGTTTTGCTATAGCTTTTTTCAGTGGCCACACTGAGGACATGGACAGCAGATGGGATGCTTGAGCCATTGCTAGGAGGAGTGGGCCCATCTGCATGCCAGGGAAGAAGGGATTTCTACACTGGGCTGTTTCTTTAAGAGGACAGGGTGGCCATTTGACTACCTTGCCAAGTGAAGCTTAAAAGGACCTAGGCATCTCTTAATCTCCCATCCTGTAAAACTGAATCCACTTTGGTAGTCATACCTCCTACTTTCTGACCCTCTGATTGGAGGGCTAAGCCATGAACTCCAAAACCTCCATTTAAGGAGGGCACACAGGCCAGCCATCTCTTTATTTCCCAAGGGCTACACTCCTATAGGCTTCTTCCTTTTCCCCCCTGTACTGTGTACCTTCTACCTACTTCCCCAATTTTTTAGCTTTCTTTCGGGCGTTAACTTTACCCATTAGATTGTAGGCTCCTTGAGGTCAGGGGTTGCCTTTCTTCTTTGTATTTGTATCCCCAACACTTATCACAGTACCTGAAATATAGGAAGTTCTTTTTTTTTTCTTTTTTCTTTTTTTTTTTCCTTTTTAGGCAATTGGGGTTAAGTGACTTGCCCAGGGTCACACAGCTAGTAAGTGTCAAGTGATTGGTCTGAGCCTGGATTTGAACTCAGGTCCTCCTGATTTCAGGGCTGATACTCCATCCACTGTGCCACCTAGCTGCCGCTACTAAGTTCTTAATAAATGTGTAGTGATTGACCAAGTGATTGAACTGATGTAGGAGAATAATTTTCAGCTATCACAGCCTGTGAGGAACATTTTTGTGAACTGCTGACCTGGTAATTGTGGTGGTGGATAGAAGTACATTTTCTGTCCTTTTCACTTTAAATTTAGTTTTTTAATCATTTAATTAGTAAGGTTTAGTTTTTCAATCTTTTAATTAGTAAGGTTTTCAAAGTTATATTTTATGATTTACAAGTAACTTCATTGCATTTTAACCTTGGAACCTAAATCACTGTCCTGGCCTAAAGTGGGCTAGACATAGAATATTTGTCATAGTCAAGGCAACAAGAATTCTTGTGGTTAAATTATTTTTTTAAGTGGGCAAAGTGTGCTTTGGAAGAAAGTCAGCCCTGGGTGAATTGAGGGTCAATTATAAAACCCTGGTTTCTAGTAACTAAATTTTAAAGCATCCTGGTTGCAAAGAGTATAGAGCAGCAGACTTGGAGGCAAAAAAACATTAATTCAAATATAGTCTCAGATGCTTATTAGCTGTACAATTACTTAACCTCTGATTGCCTCAGTTTCTTTTACTGTAAAATGGGGATAATAATATTTCCTTACCAAACTTGTTGTGAGGATAAGATGAAATAACATATAAGGTACTTTGCAAATCTTAAAGTGTTATATAAATGATAGTTATCATATTCTTATTATTATTATTACCAGTTTGTTTGAGGTTTATATGGAACCCTGAACAGGAATTTCCTGTTGACTCTGTAGGATTGTTGCAATGCTTATTTAAGTAGCTTGACAGAGATATAAAAAATATCCCCTACCTGTCACTGACATCTACCCAAAAAGTTATTATTTGTCAGTGCAGGGAGAATGAAAATAAAGTGTTGTTGTGTATTAGGCAAATAGAGATGGAGATAAATGAGCTTTTTATCTTTATAAGTCAGATAGTGGTTGTTCAAGGATAGGTCTGACTCCCCTGCTAGTCTATGCTTGATATCAAAATAAAATGACATACTGTTTGGTAGTTTAAAAAGACGTTTGCTTAGACACAGTAAGGGATGGATACTTAATGTGGTTAGGTAATGAAAACTAATTGGTCTAAGTAAAGCTCCTTTGCTTGGGTTATGCATCATGATCCACTAGACAAACATCAATGCCCTCCTTGAGCTTCTCATGACTACTTTGCACTGAAGATGTTAAGGAATTGATATCAATAATCTTCCTGAGCCGTTAGTCCCTTGAGCCAACCAAGTCTCAAGGAATGGTCTTAATACCTTTTAAAGAAAAACTACCCTAACCTGTGAATATGTGTTTGTGTGTATGTCTGTGTGTTGTTGTTCAGTCTTTTCAGATGTGTCCTCCTCTTTGTTGACCCCATTTGGGTTTTTTTTTTTTTGGCAAAGATTCTAGATGGTGTGCCATTTTCTTACCCAGCTCATTTTATAGGTGAGGAAACTGAGAAACAGGATTAAGTGACTTGTCCAGGGACGCACAGCTGCTTTGTGTCCAAGGCTGTATTTGAACTCATGGAGATGAGTCTTCTTGACTGCCTGGCTCTCTCTCTCTCTCTCTCTCTCTCTCTCTCTCTCTCTCTCTCTCTCTCAGTATTGTTCCTATCACAGTGAAGTTTATTGAAGAGTGAAGATTTGAAGGTAATAGTAGTCACTGGGGCAAGGAAGAGATTCTTTGGTGGTAGCAATTAAATTTAATGTCAGATAATGGGGTCAAGCATGTGTATAGAAACAATTGAAACCAGTGTCAGGCAAATGGCCTGGAAAAATAGGCCAAGGGATGGGAAATCATGATAGATAGATTTAATGTAAGAGATAAGAGAATAAGAAAGGGTAGGCTGTGCGTAGTATTTCAAAGTTTGGGAACCTAAAAATGTCATAATGCTGAGAAATTATAAAGTCTAGGTTGTGTCTGGGTCAATGTATACACTTGAAGTTAGGTGGAAAAAACAATCCTTGAAGCCCTTTGGCTTACCTCTTTAGGTAATACCTAATATTATTAGGCAACACTTTAGGTTTTAACACCTCTTTAGATAGAGGAATTCAGTAGGTTGACTGTTAAATAGTCTGTCAATATGAATTGAAGTGCCTGAGATAAAGCATCAGTGTAATGGAAAAGACTATAAATGAAATACTGAAGTTATTGAAAACATTGGATGCATGACTTTGAGGTTGGTAGGTGACAGTAATAAGAATGGGGAGGCTGGGTGGCATAGAAGATTTCTTTCTTCTCGTGGTTGGTATAGTGGTTTAACCTTAAATTAATTCTAATCATCAAAATCCTTTTCAAGGGGATTTTATAAAATAGAACTAATAACTTTGCTGTCCATTTACCATATGGTTTCTACTAAAGAATTTCCTTCAGAACTTTGCTGAGTGTCAAGTAATTTGGAACAAATTTTCTTCCACATTAGCAGCTACATGTTCAGCTCTTGAACAAAATGCACCTTATAACTGAAGAGGCAAAAGGACAATTAAACTATTATGATGTTATTTATCATAATATTAATGGTAATTTAAAATTTCTTTTAAAAGCGTGTTACTTCTGTTAAGTTTTGACCTTTACAACAGATCAGGTAGTACTGGTGGAGTTTGCAGTCTATCTTTTAAAATTAGACTAATGTAATTTCATTAGCACTTCCTGTGATATTTAATGGGTAAACATTTTTGCAAAAACAAACAGAAATTTCCCTTATTGTGTCTAAAATCAGAATGAAAATTATAACCTGCTTCATAAATTAGTGGACTTATGAGGAAAGCTTATGTAGAATTAGAAAATATTCTTTCTTCAAGAAATTAGAAATTTTCAAAATCAAAATGAAAAAAAAGTCATTCATTCATCAAGATCTAAACCAATTCAGTTCAACAAGTATTTTTTAAGCACCTTCCCTTGTGCAAGGCATTGTGTTGGGCACTGGGAATGCAAAGGGGAAAAGAAAATATGGCTTGTGCTCAGATTGCTTATATTCCACTGGGGATATATAACATGTAAGAGAGATGAATGATCCATGATAGTCTGAGAAGAGTGTTGGGACATTTCCTTGGGGGTCAGGTAACTAAGTAGCGTACAAAAATCTTGCTTGTTATCAGAATTAATCAGACAAAGCAATTGTATCAATTAAGACCAGCTATTTACCACCATTGAGACTGGAGCGTTCCATGAACAGCACAGCTGAGTGGATGGCAAAAGAGGAGACAGATTATGGTAGCAGAGGGCTAAGTTGGATGAAATAAAAGACTATGGTATGCTAGTAGGGGTAGGGTACATAAATATATTATATACACATAAATATACACACATCTTTATATACATACATAAGTTTATATATAAAATACACATATACATATGCACACATGTAAACCTATGTATTTGGTGAGAGAGAGAGAGAGATTGGATGGATTAAGAGTGTGGTGTATTATAGTAGAGCTAGGGTATTTTTGCCTTAGCAATTGGCAAGTCTTAATCAACAAGCACTTTTAAATTTGTTGCTCAGTTGTTTTTCAGTCGTGTGTGACTCTTCATGACTCTATTTAGGGTTTTCTTGGCAAAGATACTGGGGTGATTTGCCCTTTCCTTCTGCAGCTCATTTTATAATCGAAATTTTTAAAGTATCTACCATATACTGAGTTCTGTGCTAGATACCCAGGGACATAGGAACAATACATCAAAGCCCTACTTACAAGGAACAGGTCCTTAACTACAAGGAGCATTATGACCACTGGGATTAAGGAAGAAAACGGTGGGCGATAACAGTCAAAGGATGGAGGAAATACACATGGATGAACATTTCTAACTTCTAGAATCTTGTGATGGAGTAGGACAAAATAATAATTATAATCACCAGTATTTGTATAGCAACTTAATGTTAGAAAAATTCTTTACATATCTTATTTCATGTGATCCCCACAGCACACCCTATTAGATAAGTTCTATTATTACCCTATTTTGTTGTTGAGGAAATTGAGGCTGAGAGTGGTGAAATGACTTGCCCAAGATCATACAGCTGGGAACTTGAGAGCTTGACTAGATTCAAGCTCAGAGCTTCCTAACTCAAAGTATAGAGCTCTGTCCGCTATAACACTTTGCTGTCTTATATAAGATTCTCTACTCTCATACCTGAGATAAGGTATTGAGCTAGTAAGCAGATTGGATTTGGCATCCATGGTGGTTAATTCCTACTGCTTAATTCAACCCAATAAACATTTATTAAGTGTCTACGTATGCCAGGCACTGTGCTAAATGCTGGCGATACAATTAATAAGAATGGTTCCTGCTTTCAACTAGCTTACAATTTAAGGTGGGAGATAACATACAAAAAAAGGCAAGAAAGTAGTGGTGGAGTGGATGGGACACCAGGGGGGCTGTGGTCATCTTGTTATGTAAAATTGAAACCAGGTAGGGGAGCAAATGCAAACTGGGGTAATCTGAGAGGCCAGGCTTTACCCTCTATAAAAGAAGACGTTGGGAGGAGTTTGGTGCTCTGCTTGCTCTCCAGCCCTCCAAACAGAGGAGAAAGGAGAATGACGGAGGTGGTATCAGGCAAGGCTTGAGTTAGCAGCATGGTTGAGATTAAAGGTAGTGAGCTTAAACTAGGAGAGGCATCTTGTTCAGTAGAGTTGAAAGCAAACAGGGTAGCAGATATAAAGTGCTCTCTAGGGACCTAACTGGACTTGTATTCTACATTATTCCTTTGCTTCTTTCCAGGATGAGGGAGAATGATGCATAACTAGAAGAGATTATGCATGCATGGAATGTACTTAGTTCTTTATCAGGCCTGGTATTTGAGGCACTGCCCCTGGATTGGGACCTGATAGCACTAGGCTTATTGACTGGCCACTGGATGTTTATAGAAGCCTAAAAAAATCATAGTGCTTATCTCATAGGGCTGGAGTGGCATGTGTAGGTGAGAAATCATCTAAATCTTGTCCTTGAGAGGGGGCCATAGTTGAAGTTTTGGGGTGCAGGGTGTGTTCCCTAGTACCTCTGGTATGAGGGCTGCTGAGCCCTTTTCAGGGCTGCTTTCCACTTTTGGTGTCCACCTGATCCACCTAACTCTCACCCCTGGCTCCAAGAAGCTGTAGTATGCAAAGCAGCCACACCCCAGTAAACCATTTCAGCAGATAGGCTAAACCAGGCTGAGGGTCTCAAAGCCATTGGTGAGTTAGGGTGGTGTCAACTCCAAGAATGTGAAGACTTCCCCTGGTGGAATAGGCCGATGAGAACAATTTGTTCTAATGACTATGAAGGCGACTGAAGCAGGTGCTGTGTAACACTTAGAGCTTAGTTAGACACCGAAGATGCCAAGGTCATCCACTGCTTCCTGAGTCATTGCCAGTCATCTTGACTCTGTCCTGCCACTGGACTGTGATGACTCCAGAAGAGAGAGTGAGACTAGCAACTTTGTGCAACTCCGGCTCACTTAAATCAAATTTACTCATAAATCAAAAGAAATCACCCATACCATTTTACCATTTTTACCTATCTCAAAGTCCTGTGGTGACAGGCAAGTGATGGAGTAAGCAGGTGTGTATACACTAGGAGCTATAGTTACAACTACACAGGTGACCCAGGCCATAGGATCATCTTCTTTGGAAGTAGCAGTACTATTCGGCAGCCCTCCGGGTGTCTGAACAGTCTTTTAAAGATTGCACTGCTCACCTTCTGGTGTGAGGAAGGGGCTAGAAAAGATGCCCTAAAAAATGTCTGCTTGCTCAACCCTGGCCTGACTACTGCATCAGGCAGGGATCCCATCCTGAGGTTGAAAAACAGAAGAAATGTACAAAAACTTTTGCTAAGTTGATTCCACTCATTATCAGTACATGGAATGTGTGCACACATATACAACACAAAATCCAAAAGACCTGAATGACAAACAGCTCTTATTATGAGAGAACTCTGCAGATATTGCATTCAAATAGCAGCCCTGAGTGAAACAAGGCTAGCAAATAAAGACCAGCTTACTGAAGTTGGGGCTGGATACATGTTTTTCGGGAGTGGTCACAGTGAAGGGGAGCACCATGAAGCTGGTGTAGGTTTTGCATCAAAATTAATATAGTCAGCAAGCTTGTATGCCTCCCAAAAGGAGTGAATGACAGGCTCATGAGAATACAATTGTCACTTGCAGGAAAATACCACACCACCAACATCAGTGCCTATGCTCCCACCATGATGACCTCTGATGAGGTCAAAGAAAAATTTTATGAAGACCTAGAGACCCTTATCATCAGTGTGCCAAAAGAGGACAAGCTTATAATTCTGTGTGACTTTAATGGAGAGTAGGCTTAGACTACCAGGCATGGCAGGGAGTCCTTGGGAGGAATGGAGTTGGAAACACCAACAGTAGTGGTCACTTACTGCTGAAGACATGTTCATCTCATGACCTTCTCATCACCAACACTGCTTCTATTTGCCTAAATGCAATAGAACTTCATGGATGCACCCTCACAGAAAACAATGGCATTTAATAGACTATGTGATTGTAAGGAGAAGAGACAGGCAGGATGTGAGAGTGAGGAAGGCAATGTGTGGAGCAGAATGCTGAACTGATCATAGACTTATCCTCTCCAAGCTAAATATTCACATTCAACAAAAGTGGTGGGCCCAAGACAAAATGACTACCAGAAGAATGGACAGATTAGAGAGCTTCTCTGAGTTTGTTCCTAACTGGAGGGAAAGCTGAGTCAACACACAGTTGGTAACAGTTGAGCAGAAAAGGAGTAGGCAGCTTTTAGAGATTTGGTATATGGCACTACATTTGCTCATCTGAATCAAAACACTCGCAAACATCAAGACTGATTTGATGAAAATGATGGGGAAGCTATTAAGTGAAAAAGGAGAACTCCACAGAGTCTAAGAAGGCAGCACTTAATTCCATCAAAAGTAAAGTACAAGTGAAGCTTAGGGAGGTGCAGCATTCTTGGCTCAGTAAGAAGGCAGATAAAAATCAGTTTTATGCTGATAGTAACAATACAAAGCACTTTTATGATGCCCCAAAAGCTATTTATGGGCCAAATACCTATGGTGCATTTCAACTACTCAATTCTGATGGAGTCACATTGATTAGTGATAAGGACTTGATCTTAGAGAGATGGGCTGAACACTTCCATAGTGTTCTCAACAGACCTTCATCTCTCAATGCTGAAGTCACTGACTTTGCTTCAGGTTGATGTCAATCCCTCCCTAGTTGAAATTCCAACTGAAGAAGAGCTTTTGAATGACATTAGGCTCCTTTCATGTGACAGCACCTGGTACTGATTCTATTCTAGCTGAGATTTACAAGGTGGGGGGTTCATTGCTCATACAACAGCTGACTGAAATTTTCCAGATTATATGGCAAGAGAAGATGGTTCTCCCCCAGTTCAAGGATGCCTCCATTGTCCATTTGTATAAAGGAAACCAACTGTCTTGTGATAATCACAGAGGTGGGAGGTCTCTCTTTTAGTCATTGCTAGCAAGGTTCTTGCCAGAGTCCCCCTTAATAGGCTGATCCTTTACCTGGAAGATTGTCATCTACCTGAGAGTCAGTGTGGCTTCAGAAAGGGCTGTGGATGTTGAAATGGTGTTTGCTGCCCAAAAACTCTAGGAAAAATGCCAGGAGCAGAACAGAGGTGTGTACACAACATTTGAAGATCTGACCAAGGATTTTGATACTGTCAGTCATGAAGGCTTATGGAAAATTATGCCAAAATTTGTTACCTGGAAAAGTTCATCAGCATTGTATATCAATTTCATGACAGCAGGCTTGCCTGGGTTCTGGATAATGGACAATGCTCTTGTGCTTTCCCAGTCACCAATGGAGTGAAACAAAGCTGTGTGCTTGCTCCCATGCTTTTTAGCATAATGTTTTCAGCCACATTGTCAAATACCTTCAATGAGGACAAACACAGCATCACAGTCAGTTACCACACTCATGGTAAATTCTTCAACTTGAAAAGGCTACAATCCAAGACCAAAGTGTAGAGAGTGTTGATAATGATTTTCTGTTTGCAGATGATTGTGCAAATGCAGCCTCTTAAGCTGAGACACAACAAAGTATGAATCAATTTTCTGCTGCTTGTGTTAATTTTGTCCTAATAATTAACACCAAGAAAATATAGGTGCTCCATCAGCCAGTACCACACCATCCACACATAGAATCATCAGTTACAGCAAATGGAGAAGTTTTGAATACTGTAGTTGTTCACTTACCTTGGCAGTATATTTTTCAGGAATGTACATATTGATAATGAGGTTGATGCACACATTGTCAGAGCTAACTCAGTGTTTGGGAGGATATGGAGAAAAGGGTGGGAGAGAAGTATTACACTGACTATCAAATTGAAGGTCTATAGAACTTTTTGCTGACCTCACTGTTGTATGCCTGTGAAACCTGGACAATTTAGCAGCATCATGCCAAGAAAGTGAATTGCTTCCATTTGAATTGTCTTAGGAAGATTCTGAAGATCATCTGGCAGGATAGGACACCAGCAATTTCCAGTTACAGTGTTGAGCAAATGAGAACTCCATGCTTTACAGTAGATTCCATGGCTCTAGGTTCCTATACAAGGAGGGTGAATTTAGACTCAGCTGCTGAGAGATATCATTCAGACGAAGGCTCATTCCCTTCTGTTGCCAGCTCAACTGTTCATATTTACATCCCACTCTTCAAGACGTATTGTGTCTAAAATTTCAGTCACCCTTCATTTGATTGATGATAAGCCTTCCTAACCCATACTGGTCCTTGAGTCACAGACATACTATCCTTCTTTGGGTTCATAAGAAAAGTCCTCTTTTCCCACTTGGAACTCCCAGGGATTGTGCTCTACTGGTACAGTCTGAGAAATCAGGGTCATCTCCAGGCTCAATGAAGCATTAGAATAGGATTTTAGCTGAGGAATGTGCACAGAGAGGGAACCTAAGAAATGTTCACTGAGTATGTCATGACAAAGCATTAGTAAGGATATCCTTCCCAGAGACATTACAATTTGCCTCCCTCCCTTCCCTTCTTCCTCCTCCTTTTTCCTCTTTCTCCTCTTCTTCTCCTTCTTCCTCCTCCTCCTTCTCCTTCCTCTCTCTCTCCTTCCCTCCCTTCCTCTCCTTATCTCTGTTTCTCTTTATCTACTAATGCATGTGTTACACACATAAACACACATATCCATATATACACACACTAATATATGTACACCAGCATATAAAGATAAAGTAAAGGATGAGGTGTAGGGTCCTACTAAAGTTTATCTATACAGAGATGTAGAACTATTCACACAGGAGATATTTTTAATAAAATTAAATTGACGGAAAATTTATATCTTTAAAAATTTCCATCAGTAAAAGAGAGAAAGAGCAGATAAATGAATTGGACATGCAACTAAAAAAAATTTATAAAATTGAATGCAAAAAACCCAAGACTGAATTTACAAATAAAACTAGGAGCTATTTTTTAAAACACTGAAATAGATCAATCATGTGTTAATATAATTAAAACAAACAAATCACCAGTATAAAAAGGGAAAGGTAAATTCATAATAAATGAAGAAATAAAGGAAATTAGAAAGTATTTTATCCAACTATATGTTAATAAAACCAACAATGGAAATTAATATTTCCAAAAACAAAAAAAATCAGATTAACATAAAATAAAATTGAGAATTTAAATAACCCAACCTGAGAAAAAGAAATAAGCAAGCCATAAATGATTTCCCAAAGTTGTGTTTAGGGACCAGATGATTTACAAGTGAATCTGTTTTCCATATTTACTCTCCCTGTCCGGAAACCTGCAGGGCAGAAAGCCTTTGCTCTTTAGCTTGGTAATCATCCTCCTAATAATCCCAGTATGGGTACATTTTTGAAGTGGGATAAAATATCTTATGTTAAGATGCCCGAAGTTCTTTATCTCAGACTACATATGAAATCTCCAAATTTATTTTTTCAATTTTTTTTTACATTTTTATTTAAAGTTTTGAGTTCTAAATTCTATCCCTTACTCCTTCCCTCACTTCCCCTCTCCTTGAGATGGTAAGTAATCAAATATAGGTCATACATGTGCAATCACGTAAAACAATTACATATTAATCATTTTGTATATGAAGATCCAAATAAAAGAAAAAATGAAAGAAAGTGAAAAATAGTATGCTTCAGTCTATATTCAAACAATATCACTTCTTTCTCTGGAAACAGATAGTATGCTTCATCATTAGTTTTTGGGCTTGTCTTAGATCATTGCATAGCTGAGAATAGCTAAGTCATTCATAGTTCTTCATCATCTAATATTGCTGTTACTGTGTACAATATTCTTCTGGTTCTGTTCACTTCACTATGCATCAGTTTGTGTAAGTCTTTCCAGATTTTTCTGAGATCATCCTGCTTGTCGTGTCTTATAGTACAATAATGTTCCATTACAATCATATGCCACAGCTTGTTTAGCCATTATCCAATTGGTGAGCATCCTTGATTTCTGATTCTTAGCCACCATAAAAAGAGTTGCTATAAATATTTTTTGTACAAATAGGGCCTTTTCCCTTTTTTTGGATGTCTTTGGGAAATAGACATAGAAGTAGTATTGCTGCATCAAAGGGCATGCATAGATTTATAGGTCTTTGAGCATAGTTCCAAATTGCTCTCCAGAATGGTTGGATGAGTTCACAACTCCACCAATGATGCATTAGTGTCTCAGTTTTCTCATATCCTCTCCAACATCCAACAATTTTCTTTTTTTCTTATTAGCTAATCTGATAGGTGTGAAGTGGTACCTCAGAGTTGTTTTAGTTTGCATTACTCTAATCAATAGTGATTTAGAGCATTTTTATATGATTATAGATAGCTTTGATTTCTTTGTCTGAAAACTGTCTGTTCATATCCTTTGATAAATGTATCAATTGGGGAATGACTTGTAGTTTTATAAATTTGACTCAGTTCTCTTTATATTTGAGAAATGAACCCTTTATCATAGACACTTGTTGCAATTTTCCCTCAGTTTTCTGCTTTCCTTATAACATTGGTTGCATTGTTTTTGTTTGTGCAAATTTTTTCAATTTTATATAATCAAAATTATCTATTTTACATTTTTGTAGTGCTCTCTATGTCTTCTTTGGTCCCAACTTTTTCCCTTATCCATAAATCTGACAGATAAACAATTCCATGCTCTCTTAATTTGTTTCCTCCCTATCACCATCGTAACTTTTTATAGTAAAATATTTTTTGGTTCATTTTTTTTGCCTTTTTTGTGATTATGTCTTTGTGTTAGAGTCAGCCTTTGGTCCTGCACTGTCGCAGGCTTTTTGTACTGGGTCTCAAGAGTCATACTGCTGGCTTTAACTGGGCTTTAGGGCTTGACTGCTTCCTTTCACTGGAGGATAGACTTCCCTTCTGGCTTGTACTGGGGGAGTGTGGCCTCCCTGTTGGCCTCCCCTGGGTGCGAGGATTAGCTGCTGGTGTGCCCCAGGGGTAGGGCCCTGCTGCTGGGTTGCTATGGAAACAAGGTCTCTTTGCTGACAGGCCTCGGCAGCAGGGGTCTTGCTGTTGACCAGTCCTGGGGTAAAGCTTCACTACTGGTCAGCAATGGGATGAAGGCCTCACTGGACACTTGTGCTGGGGTGGGATTGCTGAGGTGGGGCCTTGCTCTACTGTACATATTGCTCACTTGCCTAGGGGACTGCTGGTTTGCAGGAGGGTGCTGCTTCACTGGTGGATTGCTCCAGGCTTAGAATCTTACTGCAGTTCCCCTCCCCCCCATCTCTCCTACCTTCTGTGAGGCTGGCCACTACTACTGCTCTTGGACCTCACTTCCCTCCCAACCCAGTGAAACAGACCTTTCCTTCCATGCTGGTAATGCACTTCCTGCTCCTAGATCAATTCAGAGGCAGTTTTCTAGTTGTTTGGAGGGGAATTTGGGAGGGTTTCAAAGGGTACTTCCTCACTTTGCCATCTTGGCACCAGAAGTCAATGCCCAAATTTCTGACAGTGAACTTAATGCCTATATTTTTGCTGAAAAAAAAAATGAGAGTATTAATACATCTCTAATTCCAAAAAAAGCTGAAGTAAAGAAGTTTATTCTGAATAAAATCTTTAGGTGAGTCTATAGAAATTGTTATATAGATTAATAGGAGTTACCTGAAACTGTTCACAGTTTTAAAACATGGTCTTACTTGAACCACAGTACAGAAGAGATTGGACAACTCAATAAAAGGGGAATTCATCTGAGCTTGCGCAGGAATCCCACATAATGACTTAAGAGAAAAAAAAAAGTCATATTGTCCAAATTTAACAGATGTTATATCTTTTACATCTATTTCAATTTGTCTTTCCTTTCCAAATGCTTATTTCCCCCATTGGTATTTATGGTCTTTAGAAAGCTATATAATGGGACAGAGCCAAGATGGAGGAATAAAAGCAGTGATTTGCTTGAGCTCTCTCCCAAACCCCTCCAAATAACTATAAAAAATGGCTCTAAACAAATTTTAAGGCAGCAGAACCCACAAAAAGACAGAGTGAAACAAATTTCCAGCCTAAGATAACCTGGATGGTTGATTGGAAAGGTATATCACGCTGGGTGGGGAGAGGAGTGCAGTTTGGCATGGGCACACAGGCCGCAGCAAACCTGGAGCAGGCCTCCGAGGACTGATTCACAGGCAGCTGTGATGGTTTCCAGACATTTTAACCCATGAATGCTAACGACAACTTAGGTCAGTGGGAAATGTCTGTTTCTGCGGTGGTGAGAGAGAAGTATGGTGGGGTTGCAGCCCCATTCCCAGCTCTTGGCCCTAGGGCGGCAGCTGTCTCCTGAGCTTCTGGCCCACAGAATGAGAGGGAATTGAGTGGCTGATTAGGGAAATTGCAGGGATCTGTCTGCTGGTGCAGGATTCACTTGCTTTGCCCATGCTTGGATTGGGGTTACAGTTCTAGGTAGCGGTCCTGGGGTGAGAAGGAGTGCTGGCATGGTGGAGCTTGTAGTGGTGGTGGGGAGGAAATCCTCCTCACAGTTCTAAGACAGAAAAGAGTGCTTGTGGTCACTGATAGACCAGAGCACAGGCCAGGAAAGGAGTAGTACCTCACCCTTGCTCATACCACCTTGGAACAACTGAAAATTTACAAGTCCCTAGAAGTATCTCTGAAAACAGCTGCACAAAACCCCTGAAGCTTAGGACAGTACATTCTCCACACTGGAAACAGACCCCTACCTTAACAAAGAGTTTATAACTCAAGTAATTGGCCGGGACCATGAGTAACAGCACAAAAAGAGTCAGACTATATTACCTTACTTTGGTGGCAAAGAAGATCAAAACACACAACCAGAAGAAGACAATGAAGCCAAAGCTCCTACATCAAAAGCCTCCAAGAAAAATATGAATTGATCCCAGGCCATGGGAAAGCTCAAAAAGGATTTTGAGAAGCCAGTAAGAGAAGTAGAGGGAAAACTGAGAGTGATGTTAAGAGACCCAAAAAAATACTGAAGAAAATAACACCTTAAAAAATAGCCTAACCCAAATGGCAAAAGAGGCCCAAAAAGCCAATGAGGAGAAGAATGCCCTAAAAAGCAAAATTGGCCAAATGCAAAAGGAAGTCCAAAAACTTACTGAAGAAAATACTTCCTTAAAATGTAGAATGGAGCAATTGGAAGCTAGAGACAATTTGAGAAATCAAGGTACTGTAACACTATTCCAAAAGAATGAAAACATAGAAGAGAAGGTGAAATATCTTATTGGAAAAACAACTGACCTGGAAAATACATCCAAGAGAGAGAACTTAAAAATTATTGGACTATCTGAAAGCCATGATAAAAAAAAAGAGCTTAGACATCATCTTTCAAGAAATTATCAAGGAAAACTGCCCTGATATTTTAGAACCAGAGGGCAAAATAGAAATTGAAAGAATCCACCAATTACCTCCTGAAAGAGATCCCCAAAGGAAAACTCCTAGGAATATTATAGCCAAATTTCAGAATTCCTAGGTCAAAGAGAAAATATTGCAGGCAGCCAGAAGGAAACAATTCAAGTATTTTGGGAACAGTAGAATGGGGTAAATTATCTCACATGAAACAGACAAGAAAAGGCTTTTACAGTGGAGGGGAAATGGGGGAAGGTGAATGAGTAAATCTTATTCTCATAGGATTTGGCTTAAGGAGGGAATAACATACACAATGGGGTATGGAAATCTATCTTACCCTACAGGAAAATAAAGGGGGAAGGGGGAAAGAGAGCAGGGGGTTGATAGAGGGGAGGGCATATTGGGGGAGGGGATAATCAAAAGCAAACACTTCTGAGGAGGAACAGGGTCAAAAGAGAGAATAGAATAAATTGGGGGTAGGATAGGATGAATGGAAATATACTTAGTTTTTCACAACATGACTACTATGGAAGTGTTTTGCATGACTGCACATCTGTAACGTGTATCAAGATGTTGCCTTTTCAATGAGGGTGGGTGGGGAGGGAGGAAGGGAGAAAATTTGTAACCCAAAGTTTTAAATATACATGTTAAAAATAAAAAAAAATAAAAATAAAATAAAAGCTTGGACTAAAAAAAAAAAAGATAAAAAAAGAAAGCTATATAATGATTCCCAGTGATATAGTGCCATCATAACTCAATAAACTAGTACCTAAATACAAATAATAATGGGAAACAACACATGTATAATCCTATTGCACTGGCCTTTAGCTTGGTATGATTCTTCATTCCATGGAGTCCAATGAGAACTGATTACTTTCCTTCACTGAAGAAATTGCAGAATTATAGAGAATCTTTGTACATGATTAGGTCTTGAAATTTGAAGGGTTGTTAAACTTCATTGGGTTTGAAGAAGCTTTTCTAGGAATTTTGTCCTGGCCCAGTAAAATCATTTTCATTCTGTTTTCTTGCCAAGAGAGAAAAAAAAAATCTTATTTTGATGATCCCACTGGCACCATTAATCATCTTTTCATATCTCCCATGGAAGAAAATAATTAAATTATTGGTGTTTGTTGGCCCATATGGACAACTGGTTTTTCATTTATATGTCTGCAGACCCAAGGTAAATATTGTAGACTCCAAGTAAGTCAGTGACTGAGGCTTAAAGATATATAGTCTTGCTAGCAATGCCAGCATTTTGATTCCTCAAGAAAACATCATATGGGATAATATTGTTACCAATATCATTCTCAATATGATAAAATTAGAAATACTAAGCACATTTCTGCTATGTTTGAGAACGTCTTTTTTTTGGGTCATGTCTTAGTTTTTTGGTGAACATGAAGTAGTAATATAAAAATTTAAACATTATCTTTCTTTTATTACTGAATCTCCCATCCCTAAAAAGTCAACAAAGATATCAGAAACTGAAAGAACAAAAAAGCATATTTTAAGTATCCTGATATGTGTGTGGGGAAATGGAGGAGATGAAGGTCAGATTGGTATAGAAGGGAAGAGATAGGACTTAATTCACTAAGATTCATTCTTCCTATAATCTAACTTTGGACCAGAAAGACTCTACCTTGTGTATTGCTTACCTCTATGCAAAATTTTCAAGAGTATAAAAATTCTCACTAATTTTAGACAGGAAATTGCTGCCTTGGGAGGAAGCATGTTCCTCCCCATTGGAAAGCTTGCAAAGGGTGTTTTTGGGGGATGTGCAGGATACAGGTTGGATTGGTTGGTTGTTGTCCTTTGTTCAATATGAGGACTAAAATTGCATTACTATGTTGGGGCCAAGATTTAGGTAATTGACTGAGATCCCTTCCAAATCTGAGATTATACAGAAGTCTCATTACTTCATTGATACAGAGGTAAAAAATTGCATTATAAAATAAATAGCTCTCCATGATGTAATAAGATGGTATCATTGGAGACAAAATTTATGAAAATGTATAAAGAATTTAATTTGGACTGATTTAGTCTAGGGGAAAAAAGATTTCAAGAGTATAGTCTTGTGCTATCTAAATATTCACAAAAATGTTTTGAATAAAGTGCACAGTAAACATATTGATAACTCTTTAAAATGCAGAATGTTTATAATTAAGTCTCTTTTAACTGAGATAGTAGAAAAGAGAAGGAAGGTGAATAACTGAAATTCACAGATAAAATATAATTTTTAAAAATTAATTTCAATCTCTTCTTGGAATGATCCTTTAAAGTAGAACTCTCAGGAAGGAAGATAAGGCAGTGATTTAAGTTCTCTATTTTCATCTTCATTTGGTGGAGAAGAAAGGAAGAAAAGAAGCAAGGAAGGAAAGAGAAAAGGAAGGAAGGAAATAAGGAAAGCAAGCAAACAAGCAAGAAAGAAAAAGTGCTACACACAGAGGATACCAACAGAAAAGCAAGATAGACCCTGCTCTCAGATCTCTCATTCTAATTGAGGGAGATGTAACAAATTGTGAGAAATGAATATTTCTCTCTTATATTTAATAATTAATTATTATAATAAGATCAAAGTTTTTCCTCTTTTCTGCTTCCTCATTCAGAAACTAACCAGTGTGGGAAATTTCTCTTAGAGATCTATCCGGGCCAAGATCTAATTAGACAGTAAAAAGAAATTCTAAGTTTAGGCTAATGGGTGTATTCCTGCTCTGGGTGTTTGCTCAGATAGATTTTGGGAAAATGTTGATTCTCCCTATTATCAAGACAGGTGATATGGAAATTGATGTCTCTTTGGCCAAGATTTGAGTTACCTAAGTCACATACCCCAAGATAGCTCACCTCCTATTTGATTAACCAATCAGAGTTGAGTAGGCACCCCTTGGGAATACCTTTTCAAAGTCATGTAAACTGTGACACTACTACCACTAGAGGTCTTTGGTCTAAGAGAGATGACCAAATAACCATCCTTTGATTAATAACCTGTTGGCCTTGTTAATAAAATTATTAAATTACCCAGGAACTCTGTCTCTCTAACTTTTTTGTATGTCACAAAGGGCTTTATTCATGGTGAGCCTGATTAGTTGATGGTTCCATTTGTGGAGGATAGAAGGGCCTGGCCTACTTTGCTATGGGATCTTGATAAGTCTGACTGGGCTCAAGGACTGAACAACAATAATATTTTCCTTAAAAAAGATAAACTTTTTTTTTCTCTTTGATTTTCTTGCTTTACCATTTCAATCTCTGATTAACTAAAAAGGATGTAAAAAGCACAGCTATGTAAATGAATAGGAAAAGGTCTTTGTAAAGGAAATTGATAACTATGGAAATTCAGGAATTAACTTAAAGTACATAAGTATTGAATACCCTCCTTCAACAATTTACAACTTACCCAGAAACTAGAGAAATGGGATCTACCTCAATAAGTTTCTCCTGTAGATATGTCCACTTAAAGGACTTGGCCACTGAAATTGTTACCATCTGGATGGAAGTTTGAAAATAATTTAGCAATCACCTTGTCAGTAATCTTGAAATTCTCAGTTGACGTACCCACAGATGATATTAGAGGACCAGCAGGTGGAAGTGTGTTGAAATGCAGGGCTCAGCACTGCACAAGAAAAGGCTTTAGCACAGCTTCTCAAAGATCTGTGACATTCCCCAACAGGCACATAGCATGAGGGGGTCTGTAAGGAAGCATCAAGCATGGCATTAGAGGAAGAGCAAGGGTTCTGGCTGGGATGCAGCTCTGGGAACATAAGTTGTCTCAGTAATTCATATTCCCTATGTGTATGCCTTCTCCCATATATGTGTGCTAGTAACAAGCTTTCCTCAAATATGCTGCTTCTTCTAACAGTGGCATTGGAATCTTTAGGAAAGTATAAATAGAAGGTTTTAGTTGTCATTACTTTATTCTGCTATTTAATTTAATGTTGTTTGCTTTGAATTAGTGCATCCTCTGGTTGACCAGTAAAAGAGACAATTGTGGCGGCTCATGAGCTGAACTTTCCAGGGGAAGCTGATTCAAAACTATAATACCTTTCTCTAAGGCCCAAAATTTGGGATGCAGCACTATTTGAATCCAGAGAAAGAACTGATAAATAGAAGTATGAATAGAATGATTTCACACACACACGCACACACACACACACACACACACGTGTGTGTGTGTGTTTCTAATAGTAGCCTCCTCTAGGGCGCTGGGGGGGGCAAGAAAAAAAGAAATTTACATAATAATTTCATTATATATTTAAAAGGAATACCAAGTTGCACATAATAGATTTGCAGTTTCATGTACAATCATCTTTTTACTATTCTACTGTTATGGAAATGCTTTTTTATTCATAGAATAAAAATAAAATAAATTTTTAAAAAGAAATAAAACGAAACACAATTTAAGGTGGATGTCGGGTGGGAATAGCTGGAATGTGTACATAGAAACAAAGCCAAATTATCCAGCTCTCCATAAATAATTGGTGAAAATGAATTATCTGTTCCAGCTGTCTACTTATGTGAAATAAATTTGACTTTGGATAGGCACTAGACCTTTGATTTTATTGGCAAAGGGAACTCCCACATAAAGAAATCCTTGTACCAATGTAGGTCAGCACTTTCTCTTTCTTCCAGAATTGCCTAAAGGCCTGAAAAGTAAGGTAACTCACCCAAGTTAACCTGACCAGTTCTTTCTGACTTTCAAGGTTAGCCCCCTATCTCCTCTGCCCTGCTGCCTCTCATTATATTCTATATAATACATACACACATGTATGCTTTGTGGGCAAATCTCTAAGAATATAAATCCCCAAGAAGGTAATAGATGTGCCTTGGTAGAGGGATATTTCCATCAGGAGATCACAATGTCATTGGAATCATAGGTCATGTTTCAAAACAATAGTAACTTTATTATTTCAGGAGTTCATTGTAGAAAATGCCTATATATTATTAGTCCAGTTTACTTTGGGTTGGGGCATATTTATCTAAAGCATCAAGGTTGGATTCAAGTCCTTTATCTTTTCTGTTATCTGGACTACAGTCACCTTGTTTCCTTTTAAAAAAAATTTATTCATCCATCCATCTATCCATCTGTTTATCTATCTATCTATCTATCTATCTATCTATCTATCTATCTATCTATCTATCTATCTATCTATTTATTATCCTGAGGCTCTGTGAGGAAAGCTTTGGGCCTTTGGGCCTAGTTGGAGGGCTTTAATGTATTACAGAATCAAATCTGCCGTCACTGGTTCAGATTCTTGTCTCAATTAAAATAAACATTTCAAGCTTCTGAAATATCTTTGATACAGATTTAAAAATGGTGTTTGTGACTCATTTTTTTCCCTTTTGTAGCAATTTGGCTCTAGCCCTTAACATGTAAGTCTGAGCACAATGGGACAAATAGCTTCAGTTGGGCCTCAGTCTTAAAAAGGTTACATGAGGCAGAGTGTGTATAATTTATACAATTAGATCAGTGTAATTGGTTCAGACATTTTGTAGAGCTGATCTCTAAGCTGATGTGAAAGTTTAAAAGGTGGGGGGTGGGACAGAATTCATTTGTTCTCTTAAACCTGCTGTAAAACTAACAAACAAAACTTTATAAAGGAAGATGCTTGCCTGCTTAGCTGGACTTTGGAGAACATTGCATGGAGAAAAGCTTAATTATTTTAGTACTTCATATTTCAATAACTGAGACTGAAGGCTTCTGTAGTTGCACATTATGTTTTCTATGTCGAACAAAAGCAAAGTTTTTCAGGAAAAAGTAGAAGAAATGATTTTATTAATATTCATACAATATTTCCTCCTACTCACAATAAAGTACATTAAAGTTTAATCAACTAGTTAGCAAATGAATGTACCTAATGGCAATTCCCCAATCATGCTGCTCACATCTGGATGTAAAATTTGACTGAAAAGTGTTTCCTTCTTTACATAGAGTGTAAAAGGCATTACCTTGATAGTTGAGTTGATATGTCATTTTCGAGGACCAAGATAATAACAGATTAGGTCATGAGGGCTAGCCCTTTTTTGGGTCACATTATAATCTATCATTAATATGCAAAATAACTTTCACGAAACCAAACAGCAAGAATCTAATTATCTTAAAGAAATACCAAACTTTCAGATGTTCAAATCTTTAGTCCATAGTTCTTTACTGATGAAACTCTGTAGAATATGTTGTAATCAATGAGAAAACAGATGCTAATTTAAAATGATGCTCATCAGACTGCATTTGCAGATGGGTTGGCACAGATTAGTTAAGCAACTTAAGTAGCTGAAGAGGCACGTCAATTACTTCCCTGACTTTCAGAATTTGAAAAGTCTATTGCCCAGAGTATTAAAACATTAATTTAACATCTGCTTGGGGGTGGGGAGTGGGAATAAATGGAGAACATTTGTGTGGAAGGCAAAATGAAGTAAAACAGCAAGAACATTGTTATTTCATTGTGAAATTGTTTTTCTGTATTTGACACACCTCTAGAACCTCCCCCTCCCCCACACTCCCTCCCCAGAAACACCAAGGTCCTACCAGCCAGCTTGAGGAGATTGGGGAGAGGAATGAAAAATGTCGCTGTCATTATAAATGGTAGACTTTTTTGAAATTCTTTAAGGGAAATAACTAGAAGAAAATACATTGAAGTACCTTGTCTTAGAGTGGGAGATCTTGTCAAGCCTGAAAAGGTTATTTGATTCAATTATATTAATCCTGAAAGAATTTCCAAAGGCTTTTTCCTCCAATTGAATGGATATATTCTTTTCTTTAGAGCATGTATAAAAGTATGCACTTTGTTCAGTTTACTGATTGCTTTATTGAATGAAAGTGTCTGTTTAGAAGTTGAAAATGGCACAATTGAAAGTCCAGTCAAGTTATCAAATACTTATCATACACCTAATATGTGCTGGACATTGTGTTGAGCATTGGGGATACAAGGAAATGAAAAAAAAAAAAAGGAAAAAAAGCCAGTCTCTTCTCTCAAGGAGCTCATGGTCTAAAGGGGGACATACTATATAAATAACTATGTACAAGCAAGAGATATACGAGATAAATTAAAGACTATCTATAGTGGGAAAGCAATAGCATGAAGTGACACCAGGTAGTGCAGTGGATAGAACACCAGGCCTGGAGTCAGGAAGACCTGAGTTCACATATGGCCTCAGACACTTACTAGCTGTGTGATAGTGGGCAAGTCACTTTACACTGTTTGCCTCAGTTTCCTCATATGTAAAATGAACTGGAGAAGGAAATGGCAAACCACTCCAGTATTTTTGCCAAGAAAACCTCAAATGGGGTCACAACTGAACACAATTGAACAACAACAAAAACAACAGAAGAGAACAAGACCAAGACCAGAGCCTTCAGGGACACCTATTGTTAGTGGGTACCACCTTAGCAAAGATCCAACAAAGAAAACTGAGAAGGAGCAGTAAGACAGGTAGGAGGAGGACTAGGAGAGAGCAATGTCATAGAAAGCTGGAGGAAATGGGACATCAAAGAGAAAAATGTGATTGACAAGAGAAATCAAGAAGGATCAGGATTGGGGAAAGGCCATTAGATTTGGCAAATAAGATATCACTGGTCACTTGGGAGAGGTTAGTTTCAGTTGAATGGTGACTAAGACTGACTATACCCAAAATGTGTCTTGTTCTCCATAACAGTCCATCAACTCTGTGCTAAAAGTTGAGTAGCACTCTTCATCATTCCTGTAGAATCATGATTAAGCTTTTCTATTTTCCAGAATTCAGAAGTCTTTAAGAATTTTTTGTTTGTACAATGTTTAGATAATATTATAATTATTTTCTTTGTTCTATTTGCTTCATTCTGACTAGCCCAAAAAGTCTGTTTATTTTCCCCTAAAAGTGTCTTTCTTCATTTATTACAGCAAAGCAGCATTTCATTCATTTATATATCATAATTTGTTCAGCCACTCCTCAAATGATGAGCACCCCCTTGGTTTCCAGTTCTTTGCCACCACATAAAGTGCTGTTATAAATAATTTTGTTCACATAGAATCTCTTATTTTTTTGTTCTCTTTGGAGTATATGCCTATTTATGGTATCACGGTTTCAAAGGCAATGTATAGTTTAGTAACAATTTGGGAATAGTTCCAAATTTCTTTCCATTATGGTTAGACCTATTCACAGTTGTGCCAATGGTACATGAATCTGCCAATTTTTTTTACAGCTTTGCCTGCATTGGTCATTTTCCTTTTTTTGTAATCTTTACCAATCTGATATGTGTGAAGTGGGAACTCAGAGTTTCTTTAATTTGCATTTCTCTGATTATTAGTGATTTAGAGCACTTAAAAAAAAACATCGCTATTGGTGTCTTGGATTTCTTCCCTTGGGAACTATCTGTTCATATCCTCTTACTAATTATAAATTGGAGGATGACTAGTATTTTTTATACATTTGAATAAGTTCTTTATATACCTTAGAAATAAGGACTTCATCAGAGAAATTTGCTAAAAAAGATTTTTTTTCAACTGTTTTCCTACTTCCTTTCAAATGTTAACTGCATTGAATACATTTGCACCAAAAACTTCTTTAGGTTTCTGTAATCAAAATTGTCTATTTTATCTTCTGTAATCCTCTCTCTCCCTTGTTTGGTGATGTACTCTTCTCATAACCATGGCTGTAAAAGATAATTTCTTGTTCCTTGAATTTGTTTATGATATGACCTTTTATATCTAGGTCATGAATCCATTTGGAATGTATCTTGTTTTATAGTATGAGGTTATTTGTTTAAACCAAATTTCTGCCAGGCTGCTGTTCATTTTTGCCAACAGTTTTTTATCGTAGTGAGTACTTACTCAAGTGGCTGGGATCTTTAGATTTATCAGACACTAGATTCCTAGGTTCAGTTACTTTTATATGTTGTATACTTTCCCACTGACCAATCTCTTGATCAATCTCTTATTTTTTAAACAAGAACTAAATTGTTTTAGTGATACCTGCTTTGTAGTACTCAAGATCTAATACTGCTAGAAACTCCTCCTCCTTATTTTTTTAATTATTTCCCTTGAAATATTTGATCTTTCATTCATCCACACAAGTTTCAGTGTTATTTTTCCTAACACTATAAAGTATCCCTTTGATACTTTGATTGGTAGGCATTGAATAAATAGATCAATTTGGGTAGTGTTATATTTTTATTATGCTAATCTAGCTTATATTTCTCTGATCATTTAGGTCTGTCTTCATTTCCGTAAGTAGGATTTTTAATTATATTTATATTGTTCCTGTGTGTGTCTGGTAGGTAGACTATTACATATTTTATACATTCTATAGCTATTTTAACTTAAATTTCTCTTTTTAGCTCTTCCTGCTGTTTTGTTGGTAAAATTCAGAAGTGCTGATGACTTATTTGGATCTATTTTATATACTGCAACTTTGCTGACTATTGTTTCAATTATTTTGGGGGTTGATTTTGTAGGATTCTTTGAGTAAACCACATCATCTGCAAAAAGTAGTAATTTTGTTTCCTTGTGCTTTTTTCTATCAAAATTTTTTCTGGTCTTATTTTTATACTTAGCATGTCTAAGACTGTATCTGAAAGCAGTGGTAACAATGGATATTCTTGCTTTAGCCCACCTTTTTTTGGAAAAGTCTCTAATTTATCCCTATCATATATAATCTAGCTCTTAGTTTTAGATATAGACTATTTACCATGCTAATGAAAAGTCAATTTATTCCTACCTATATTTTCTAATTTTTTTTAACAATGAAAGCAGATATTATATCTTGTCATGAGATTTTTCTGAGTATATTAAAATATTACTTCTGTTGTTCTATTACTAATATAGTCAATTATAGTTTTTCTAATATTGAACGAACACTGAATTCATGGCACAAATCTAATCTGGTCCAATATATAATCTTTGTGATATGTTAATATAACCTCTTTGCTAGTATTTTATTTAAAATGTCCATAACAATATCACTGAAGGGATATATTTTAATACTACTCTCTGCATTTTAGGCACAAGTCTATTAGAAACAATTTTATTTTAATTTAACATTATTCTAACATCTAATTTCCAGGTTAGAAGGAGAGATGGCCAAATTGGAATAGTCCTTCTTTCCTCTTGGACATGTATCCTACGACAAGATAATTTGAGGTAACATTTATAGGAATATTGAACAAGGGAAAAATCACTATATATTAAAATATAGCTTAGGGTTAAAATTCCAAATCATCACTACTCAGTTATTTCTTCAATCATACTCCTCACAGAATGAAAAAATGAAAAAAAAGTTTTCTTCCTTGTCATCTTAAAATCTCTTCTGAATAAGAGAAGGCAATTCCCTTTAATATCTCATGGCCCTAGTCCTTTAGGTGGGTTAGGAGGCAATGATTTTATCTAGAAAAGAGTTATTTAGTTTTTAACTTTGATCCATTTTTCCAAGGAAGAACTTTCACTTTTCCCAAAAGGAAAAAAATCTGTATAAGGTTTTAAGATTAGCAAAATATTTACTTCTTATTATTTTCAGATGAACAAAAAAGGAGGATTTTTGATATGCTTCCACAATGTTCACTAGGGTATGTGGTCTTTAGTTTGCTCCCTGTTTTGACTCTCCTTTGTTTTAGGTATCAAGATGGCATTTATATCACAATAAAATTCTGGTAAGATCCCTTCTTTTGCCTTTTTTTCCCTGTAAAATGTTTGTGTGATATTGGAATTAATTTTTCTTTAAATGAAAGAATTTTCTTGTAAATCCATTTGATTCAGTCCCTACCCCCTTTAGGAGTTCATTTATATCTTGTTCATTTTTTTTTTCTAAGAGTGCCTTGTTTTAAATTTTTTATTCTATTTTGTCAGATATTTTATATTTTTGTAAATATTTATTTAATAAAAGTTGTTGGTTTTGGTGGCATACAATTGAGCAATATAGTTTCTAGTAATATCCTTTATTTCTCCTATACTGGTAAATTCCCCTTTCTCATTTAATTCTAGTAATTTGATTTTCCTCTATCTTCTTTTTAAACCAATTAGCTAAAGGTTTATCTGCTTTAATGATCTTAAACAATGTCTAGCTTTGTTTATTAATCAATTTTATTTCAAATTTATTAATATCTTATTTGTGTCTCAGGACTTCTAATTTGGTTATTAAATGAAATTTAAAAATTTACTTGTTTTCTAGCTTTTAAAAGTTGTATGTCAAAATTTATTGAGCTATTATTTCTCTCCATTGTTGATGAAAGTGATTAGAGACATACATTTTCCCTAAGGACTACTTTGTTTATATCTCCAAAATTTTGGTGTGTTGTCTCATTGTTGTCATTATACTTAAGCAAATTATTTCCAATTTCTATGATTTCTTTTTTGATCAAGCACTTTTTTGGATTAAGGTATTTAGTCTCCAGTTAATTTTAAACTCTTTTTTTAATGACCCTGTACTAAATATAATTTTATTGCATTGTGGTCAATATCATACAATAAACATGTATTAAGTTCCTACTATGCTTTCAGCAATTGTGCTACTGGGGATACAAATAAGAAAAAAAGAAAAACAGTCCTGGTCATCCAGAAGGTTATTATCTAATGGAGGAAAACAAGACAGAAAAGGAAGGTGAAAAGGAGGAGAGGAGGCAGGGAGCATGAGTAAGTGGGCCCAGGGAATTGAATCCAAGGGCTGAAGCTGGTGTGAAAAGAAGAGTTGGCTGGGCTTCTGACCCCTCTTTAAATGGAGGCTTTGGGGGAATTTTTTTTTTTTTTTTTGCTTTGCCTTCCAGTAGTCAACAAAGATTTATTAAGTAGCTACTATGTGCCAAGCACTGTGCTAGGTGCTGGAGATAAAAATATGAAAAAGACAGTCCCAGGGATTTTACAGGAGGTAAAAGTAGGAAGAGCTGATTTTTGCTATGCACTTAGCAGCTAAAATTTTGACCACTTCCTATAAAAACAAATAAACAAAACTGTACCTCTTCCATTTATTCACTATACTTTTGTTAATATTTTAGTGCCCTCCAGATAAAGAGAATCTGGTGGCTACTGATCCTTGTTGCATGCTTTTTTTCATTTAATTTTTTTTATTATTAGCTTTCATTTTATTTACCTACCCTTCCCAATATAACCACCTCCCAGATGGCCAACCCTAATAAAGAAAAAAAAGAGAGAAAAAATACAGTTGAGTAAAACTAATACAATAGCTAAGCTCAGTGTTTTATGAAGTACTCCACATCTTTAGTTCCTGCCTTTGCAAAGGAAGAAAGTGCACTTTCACGTATCTTCTCTGAGTTAATTCATTACAATTTCTCAACATCCACTTTAATTATTTTTCATTTCTATACATTTTAATATTAATTTTGTTGTTGCATTTTCATTTCCATTGTTGTAATCACTATTGATATTTTTATTTCTGCTTATTTCACTTTATGTATATATATTCACTTTATATAGTTTATATGTCTTCCCCATATTTCTTTGTATTTATCACATTTATTGTTCCTTAAAGAGCAGTGATAGCCAATTACATTCATACATACAATTATTAAGCTACAATTATTTTCATGGCATTTTTTGCAAATGATTAGCACAAGTACTGTAGTATATGGTTTAAAAATCTATGTATTTTATTTTATTTTCATTTCCTAATTCTCTCTGTCCTACCTTCCTCCCAGGGCTACCCCCTGAACAATCACACCTCCCCTATCACATTGAGAAAGCAAGAAAAACAAAGCCCATTACAAATGTGTATAATCAGGCAAAACAAATTCCTGAATTAGTAATATCAAAAACAATTCCTTAAATTGTACTCTAAGTTCATTACTTCTCTATCTTGAAAGTTTTATCATGAGCGCTCTGGAATTGTGATTGGCCATTTTGTTAACCAGAATTCCTAAACCTTTCAAAATTATTTGTCTCTACAATATCGATATTATAAAAAGTGTTCTTTCAGTTCTCACTTCATTTTGCGTCAGTTAATACAGTCTTTTCAGGTTTTTCTAAACCAAGCCATCACTTCCCAGAACAAAATAGTACATCATTCTTCATATGTTATAACTTGTTCAGTCATTCCCCAATTGATGGGCACCTCTTCACTTTCCAATTCTTTGCCAAGGGAAAAGAGCTGCTATAAATACATATGGGATCTTTTCTCTTTCTTTGGTCTCTCTAAGGTATAGACCCAATAGAGATATCGTTGGGTCAAAGAGTATGCAAAGTTTAATAGCTTTGGGAGTATAGTTCAAAATTGTTTCTGGAATGGCTGGACCAGTTCACAGTTCTAGTGCAATAATGTGTCTATTTTCCTATAATTCCTACAGCATTTGTCATTTCATTTTTATAAATGTTCTCAATCTGATAGGTGTGAGGTGGTACCTCAGAGTTATTTTACTTTATAATTCTCTAATTATTAGTGACCTGAGCTATTTTTCATTGTGGCTATTGATAGCTTAGATTTCTTCCTCTGAAAAATGCTCATTCATATTGTATGACTATTTATTAATTAGGAAATGTCTCTTATTCTTATAAATTTAAAGAAGTTCCTTGCATATCTTAGAAATAAGACCTTGATCAGAGAGGTTTTTATTATAAAGATTTTCTCTTATTTCTCTGTTTCTCTTTTATCTTTAGCTACTTTGGTTTCATTTACACAAAATGTTCTTAATTTTATGTAAACAAAATTGTCCCTTTTGATGATAGCATAAGCAAATTAGGAGAGCATGGAATAGTTTATCCATCATATCTATGGATAAGGGAGGAATTTATGACCAAACAAGAGAAGAAAGCATTATAAAATGTAAAATAGATAATTTTGATTATATAAAATTATAAAGATTTTATGCTAAAAATGAAAGCAATCAAAATTAGAAGGAAAGTAGAAAACTGGTGGGGGGGGGGAGGATTTGCAACAAGTATCTCTGATAAAGGCCTAAAAAGAACTGACCTTAATTTATAAAAAGTACAAGTAATTTCCCCAATTGATAAATGGTCAAAAGATATGGACAGGCGGTTTTCAGAAAAAGAAATCAAAGCTATCTCCAGTCATAAGAAAAATTGTTCTAAGTCACTATTGATTAGAGAAATGCAAATTAAAACAATTCTGAGATATCACCTCATGACTATCAGATTGGCTAATATGAAAAAAAGGAAGATGACAAATGTTGGAGGGGATGTGGGAAAACTGGGACACTAATGCACTGTTGGTAGAGTTGTGAATTGATTCAAGAATTATGGAGAGCAATTTAGAACAATGCCCAAAGTATTATAAAACTGAACATACCCTTTGATCTAGCAGTAGCACTGCCAGGTATACATACCAAAGACATTTAAAAAAGGTAAGCGGAGGGAGGAACAATATGCACAAAAAATATTTACAGCAGCTTTTTTTTGTGGTGGCTAAGAATTAGAGATCAAAGGAATGTTCATCAATTGGGGAATGGCTAAATAAGCTGTGAGTTTATGATCATAATGGAATATTATTGTGATATACAAAATGACAAGCAGGATGATTTCAGAAAAGAACCTGGAGGAACTTATATGAACTGATTCAAAGTGAAGTGAACAGAACCAGAAGAATGTTGTACACAGTAGCAGCAATATTGTTGAAGAACTGTGAATGACTTAGCTGTTCTCAACAGTACAATGATATAAGAAAATCCCAAAGGACTAATGAAGCATACTATTCACCTCCAGAGTAAGAACTGATATTGTTTGAATACAGATGGAAACATATATTTTTCACTTTCTTTTATTCTTTTTCTTTTATTTGCTTCTTCTTGTACAAAGTGGCTAACAGGGAAATGTTTTACATGATTGTACATGTATAACCTATATCTGATGGCTTGCAATTAAAAAAACTATTAAATTGTTTTAAGATACAATTGGGGGAAATAAAATATATTAAAAATTGTCTCTTTTAACTCCTATGAACCTCTTTCTCTTGTTAGGTCATGAAATCTTACCCACTACATATATATGAAAGATAATTTCTTCCATGCTCCTCTAATTTCTTTATGATGTCACTTTATGTCTTAATCATATAACCATTTGAAGCTTGCTTTTGGAAGTGGTGTGAGATATCGTTCTCTATTTGGTTTCCACCTTTTTTTCCCTAGCTTTCCCAACAGTTGTTGTTGAGTAATAGGTTTTTGCCCCAATAGCTGGGATCTTTGGGTTTATCAAACACTAGGACTACTGAGCTTGTTTACGTCTGAATATTGTGCACCTAATTTCTTCCACTAGTACTGCCCTTTTATCCAATACCAAATTGTTTTGATGATTAGTGGTTTGTAGTATAGTTTGAGATCTGATACTGCTTCCCGCTTTATTAATTAATTCCCTCAATATTCTTGACCCTTAGTTCTTTCAGAATTTTTTCCATTTTTTCTAGCCTTATGAAGTAATCCTTTGGTAGTTTGGTATGGTATTGAATAAATAAATTAAGGTCGTGTTGTCATTTGTATTATATTGGCTTGGCATAACCATGAACAATTAATATTTCTCCAATTATTTGGATATTTATTTGTGTAAAGAGTGTTTTGTAATTGCATCCATTTCATTCCTGTCCTGGCAGGCAGATTCCCAAGTATTTTGTACTATTTATAGTCATTTTATATGGAATTTCCCTGCACACATTTTTGTGTTGTATTTATTTGGTAATAAACAGAAATACTGATGATTTTGCATGTTTGTTTTATATCTTACAACTCTGCAGAAGTTGTTAATTGTTTGAATTAGTTTTTTAGTTAACTCTCTAGGCATCTCTAAGTAAACCATCATATCATCTGCAAATGGTGATACTTTTGTTTCCTTATTGCCAATGCTTATGCCTTCATTTCTTCCCATTTTATTGATATAGTTCGCATTTCTAGCACTGTATTGAACAGTAACAATGACCACAGACATTCTTGCTTTGTCTCTGATTTTGCTGAAAAAATTTCCAGCTTATCTCCATTAGAGATAATGCTGGCTAGGAAACTTCTGTTTGTTCTTATGGTTTCTAGTGTATTTAATAGGAACGGTTATTGTATCTTGTCAAAAGTTTTTTATGCATCTATTAGTATAATAATATGATTTTTTATTTTTATGGTCAGTTATGCTTATAGTTTTCCTAACATTGAAGAAGGCTGGCATTTCTGGTATAAAATCAGGCTGGTATAGTATATAATCTTTGCATATGTTGCTGTAGTCTCCTTGCTAATATTTTACTTAATTTTTTGCATTAATATTTATTAGGGTTATTGTTCTATAATGTTCTTTCTTTGTGTTGTCTTTTTTTGGTTTAGGTATCAATATCATAATCATATCATAGAAGGAATTTAACAGGTCCTTTATTTCTCTCTTTTTTCTTCAAATACCTTATGTAGTATTGGAATTAATTTTTCTTTAAATGTTTGGTTGAATTTACTTATATATCCATATCCACCTTTTCCTGAGGACTTTTTCTTTGTGAATTCAATTATTTTTGTTTAATTTTTTCTAAGATAGGGTTAATTTAAGTACTCTATTTCCTATTCTGCTAATCTAAACAATTTATATGTTTGAAAATATTCATCCATTTCATTTAGATTTTCATTTTATTTCCAAATTGTTTGGGCAAAATGGCTCCTAAATTTTTTTTAAATTTCTTCTTTGTTGATTGTGAATTCATCTTTCTCATTTTTGATACTGGTATTTTTTTATTTAAAAAATCATTAGCTAATAATTTACCTATTTTTAAATTTTTAAATGCTCATTGTCTTATTTCTTTTACTTTTTCTTTTAGTTTCCCCTTTGTTTTTCAGGCCAGTTTTTCATTGTTAGTTTTTTTAGTTGTATGCTCAATTCAATGATTTACTGATTTTTTTTTTGGATGAACGTGTTTAGAGTTATAAAGTTTTCATCTAAATACTGAGTACTGCTGTAACCGAAGGCCATAATTTCAGTATTCTGCCAAATTGTTATCATTCCTCACAGTTCTAGGCCCAGTACTTAAGAAGCAATGAGATGATACAGTGGATAAAGCACTGGGTCAGGAATCAGGAATAACAGAGTGCAAATTTGGCCTCAGACACTTACTAGCTGTGTGACCCTGGGAAAGTGACTTAACCACTGTGGTACCTCAGTTTCCTTAACTGTAAAATGGGGATAATAAAAGCACCCATCTCCTAGGGCTGTTGTGAGAATCACATGATGTAATTATTGTAATGCACTTAACATGGTGATTGGTATGTAGTAAATACTTAATAAAATTTTTCCTTTCTAGTAACCTGTGAACCACTATAGTAATTAGTTCTCCCTCGCACTCAGCTATTGATTTGTCCCAATTACTTCTAGTAGTATTTTGGCATCCTGAACTACAAAATTGATCTGAGGGCTTAGCTGGTCTTGCTGACTCTTAGCATACTGGAGATCTTTGCAAGTCTGCACTTTGTAACTTTTGTCAAAACAGCTGATTATGGCTCTAAATGGAAGAAACTCTTCAATGCAATGCAAAGCTAAACCTCATCCAGGGATGATCAAACCTAAACTTTATGACTTCACAACATTAACTGGTCCCTTACATAGGTTTTGGATCAGGAAGTTGAATAAATTAGACTTACAAACCCACCATTTCACTTAGACTAAGTCTCTAGAATGCAAAAAGTAGTAGAGAGAAAGGAGGGATCTGAATAATTCAACTGTGGAAACAACTTTCTCCTGAATCATTTAGATAATTACCTCAACTCTAGTTATGGTAAAAGTGGAAACTTTTAGAAGACATATATTTGCAACTACAATGCTATTT
The DNA here is from genome assembly GCF_900497805.2 of Vombatus ursinus. NCBI lineage: Eukaryota > Metazoa > Chordata > Mammalia > Diprotodontia > Vombatidae > Vombatus > Vombatus ursinus. The sequence continues at coordinate 53,814,309 of NW_020954556.1, forward strand.
TAACAGAGTTTTGCCAATTTTGGGGTTGTTTTTAAAAAAGCTGAAAATAAAATGAAAATAGATGAACACAAATGGCAGCTAATGACCGATGAGAGCTGTTTGTTATGGTTGTGCTCACTCTATAGCCATTTCTAATTATACCAGTCTGTGCTGTGGGGCTGTGGGAAATGAAGTAATAATGACTGGGGTACCAAAGTACCAGAACTAAGTGCCAATTTCCTAAACACAATAAGTGCATCTTTGCTTTTCATCTGGGAAGTGCATAGTCAATGTAACTGAAATTCAGTTAAAGGTAGTACAAATAAAATCAACACACATATGAAGTGCTGGATATGTACCAAGCATTATGCTACATACTGATGATGATTTAAAGTCTAAGGCAAAATAGTCCTTGCTTTCCAGGAATATACAATGAAAAGAGAAAAAAAAACAAACATGCACACATATTGGTATATGGAAAGACAACTTTGGTGGAAGAAAAGACATTGGCATTGTTGAGATCTGGGAGGATTTGGGATCTTGAAGGAAACCAGGGATTAAGTTCATTTAATTAGAGCTAGAAGCAATCTTAGAGGTCTTCTGGGCTAACTTTCTCATTTTACAGATGACCTAATGTTGGGGGATAAAGGAAGATGGATGGGAGGGGAGGGTGGTGATTTGTCCCACATAATATTGTTAGTAAATTTCAGAGCTAGGATATAAAATGACATCCTGGTACTCTGAATCCACAGACCTTCTCACTACACTATGGGAAAGACATGGAGTAAGGACAGAAAAAAGACACTTTGGCTATGATGACAGCAGGAGAAAAGAGCACCAAACCCTTGTGTAGTAGCTACAAAGGCACAAGGACCTGTATGTGCATTCACAGTGGGCCATTTGTTTTACTCAAAAATATATAAATGGATCTGTGTTCTCATTCATATGGATAGTTCCTTAAATAATATAGTCCACAATACATTCCTACCTACCTGTCCCATATCACTCTAGTATATATACTCTTTTAAGTTCATCAAAAGAGTCAACCCAATGTGCCAGAGACTTTCATTATTTTCTCTTGAAAATGTGATGATAGCAATGGAGCACATGGGCTGCCCATAGAGTGTTCCTCTCTCTCATCTTGTGACCAGTCCATTTTCTTTTTCATTTATACATTTCTTTTAATATATTTTAACAGACAAGCAAGAAATGACTCATTATTTATGTGGGAGTCATTCCTGAATCAGTTGTTGTGTACAGTCTGACAACAAATTAGTTAGAGAAAAGATAAAAAAAACTAATATGAAATTAAAATCATAGAGTAATGGGTTTGTAGCTGGAAAAATAAAAATTCTAAAAGAGAAAAAGATGGTGTGCAATTAAAGCTATTCCAACTTTACTTCTGAAAAGAAGTTTCTGATAAAAAATGTGAAGAAATAAAATTAACATCAATTACAGTAAAGACTTGCAGGAATTTACCCAATGTAAATTAATAGGCATAATGAAGTGACTGAAAGACCATAACAACAAACTTTGCAGTCAACTGGCTTACTTGCAAAATGTAGAGATACAACAGTTACGTACAACACTAATTTAAAATACAAGTTAATTTGTAAAAGCTTGTGGTGAAAGATAGTGGAAAAATTATGAATAGTATTTCCATATAAAAGAGAGAAGGTAAAACCAAGGAATCTTGGTGAAAGTCTTGAGTAAGCAAAATTATTCCTAGAGAATTTAAAGAAGTAAATAGAAGAAACATCAGAGAATAAAGATGGAGAAAATCTGCAAACATTGTTTAAGAAAATATTTTTACTACCAAAGATGGTCAGGCCACCATACCGGAAATCTAACATTACATTTCTGGGTGTTTGTAGAGCAGGTCAAATTAGCACTGGAGAAAGCAAAGATGGAAAGATTTGATGGAATAAACAAAGTATACAGAGATAAGATTGATACTTAAGGTGACACAATTATAAGGGGATTGAAAGATTATTTCTGAAGATATCTGATGGAAGAGAAGATAGTAAATGTGTGTGTGTGTGTGTGTGTGTGTGTGTGTGTGTGTGTGTGTGTGAATCTTGGACTTTATTACTACTGATAAAAAGTGAGGGAGTTTTAATAGCTATTGGCCTGTATTACTCTTTTCATATATTTATATACTTATATATATATATGTTTGTATTTATCTATTTTTAAAAATAAGCTTCAGAAATAGAAGAGATCCTTGATGAGTACATTAATAGGGTATAGGCAGGCTTTTCTAAGCTTCAATCCACAGTATAACACATTTACCATTTGACTGACACCTTTTGTTAACTCCTTAATATGCATAAATCCCTAGATGAAATTCAAGAAATCAATAAACATTCATTAAGCACCTATTATGTTCCAAGTGCTGTGCTAAGAGCCAGATATACAAGTATATATATATATGTATATATGTGTATATATATATACACATATATATATGTGTGTGTGTGTGTGTGTGTATATATATATATATATATATATATATATATATAAGAGAGGAAAGGGCAAAGAAAATTCTCATGGTTGAAAAGTCAGTGAAGGAAACCAGTCCAAAATATGTGCAGCTAGAATAGCCAAAAAAAAAAAAAATCTAAAATGAAGTAGTAAATGAAGAGATGCCTGAGAAAATGTCTATCCTGTTCCCCCTCTTTAGTGGAGGAGTTATGGCTCCTCTCTCATCATAAGGTAAAAGACATGATGAGTCATAAGTAATAAGGCTGATTTAATATCATATGATGATGAGATTTCCCAATGATTATTTTACAAGTGACATGAAAGAGAAACTAAAAAAGTCCAAAATAAAGGTAGCCAGATGGGAAACAAGATAGCTGGGTTCATTCCATTCACATTCAAAGTCATAATTACTATTTGTGTATTTCCCTCCATCCCATTTTCCCTCACTATTGTCCTTCTTAGCCTCTCTTATTACCCTGTCCCTCCTCACCTATCTAGTTTTCTTTTAACCACTGCCTCCCTAATCCACACCCTTTTAAAGAATCAGATCCTTATCTTCTCCCCTTACTCTCCTATTCCTTAGCCTACTCACTCCTCTAATAGTCCCTCTCTTATCCTGTTCTTCCCATCCTCCTAAATTTTAACCTACTCAACCTTTTTTAAAAGTTTTAATTTAATTTAATTTAAAAGTTTAAATTTTCCATAGAGTTCTGGTCTTTTTGTCACAAGTACCTGAAATCGTTCAGTTCACTAAATGTCCTTTTTCCTTTTTTTTTCATTCAGGATTATACTTAACTTTGCTGGATAGGTTCATTCTTGGTCACAACCCCAGCTCTTTTGCTTTTTGAAGCACAATGTTCCAAGACCTACGGTCTTTTAGTGTAGAAGCTGCTAGGTCTTGTGAAATCCTGATTGTAGCTCCACAGTATTTCAATTGTTTTTTTTTTTCTTTTTCCTTGCAATACTGTCTCCTTAACCTGGGAGCCTTGAAACTTGACTATATTATTCCTGTAAGTTTTCCTTCTGATACCTCTTTCAGGTGATGAGTTGTGGATCTTTTGTATTGCTACTTGACCCTCTTGTTCTAGAATTTCACGGCAATTTTCCTTAATAATTTCTTGTAATATTATATCAAGATTCTTTATGTGATCATAATTTTCAGATGGTCCAACAATTCTTATATTGTCTCTCCTCAATTTGTTCTCCAGATCAGTTGTTTTTCTAATAAGATGTTTCAGATTTTCTTCTATTTTTTTCATTCTTTTGATTTTGACTTATTATTTCTTAGTATCATAACATTACTCAATTCCTCTTGCTCAACTCTAGCTTTCAAGGAGTTATTTTCTTCCTTAAGAGTTTGGATCTCTTTTTTCCAATTTGTTCACTTTCTTTTCCTAACTTTCTTGATTTTCTTGGATTGCTTTTATTTTTTCCCCTAATTATTCCTCCTCTTTGATTTTTGAATTCCTTATTTTAAGTTCTTTCAAGAACTCTCTTTGGGCTTGAGATCATTTGACATTGCTCTTTGGGGTAGGAGTGGCTTATTTTATTTTACATCACTCTCTTCCTTAGAATATGAACCCAGATCTTCTTTTACCACCATAGTAGCTATCTATGATTAGGTTCTTCCTCCTTTACTTACTCACTTTTATTTTTTATTTTATTTCATTTTATTTTTAGCAGTTTATTATTGTACTCAGGTTTTAATCTTGAATTGTGGGGAAGGTACCCCAGGCTTCAGGTCCTTCTTACTGTTCTTTTCTGAATTCTATCCAGGGGCTCAACTTCAGACATTCCTCTCCTCCCCTAAGTCATGGCTAGGGACTTCAGCTTCACTGTCCCCAAAATGCTCTTGTTCCCTGGACCACAATGCTCTCATGGTATCTTGAATTTTTTATTTGAAACTTAATTGAAATTTTTAAAGACCATAGCAGTGATTAAGCAATGTATACTTAAAAAATTATCAACTATAATATATTTGATAAAAGAATTTAATTTTCTGGGGCAGCTAGATGACACAGTGGATAGAGCACTGGCACTGGAGTCAGGAGGTCCAGAGTTCAAATCTGGCCTCAGACATATAACACTCACTAGCTGTGTAAATCTGGGCAAGTCACTTAACCCCAATTGCCTCACCAAAAAAAAAAAAAAAAGAATTTAATTTTCTCTCATATGCACCAATATTAAAATAGGGAAGAAAAAAGAACCAAAACTTATTTTTTAAGATAGCCATGGCATTTCTTTAAGCTGTTTTAATGCTAACATGTTTCCTACAGAACATAATGATTTCATAAATTAATTGATTTTAAAGTAGGTGCTGGTTATACATTTTATAGAAAAAATAAATTTTATGTAATGAGTTCTGTAAAAGAAATGTTCACAAAATGATCAATATTTTGGAAAAGGGTGTAGCACAATAGAAAGAAAGAAGTGGATAAGGGACATCAATAAGGAAAAACAGGCAATTCCTGTGATGATACTGGGAGGGAGATGAATTGGGGTCTGTTTGACTGTGGTAGAAAGCTTTCATTGGTGTAATGAAATAAAAATGCAGTCAGGTCTGTGGTGGTTCTTAACATCATGGTCTTTCTTAAGTTTAATCCAAGAAACTTTCTTATAACTGTCCCCAAGGTAAAAGAAAAATGCAAGTTATCCAGCCCAATATCTCAGATTTCCAGTTCATTTTGTTAGAGCCTAGGGAAGCTTTACTTTTAATTGAAAATCCAAAAAGTTTCACAGATTTTTCTGGAGGACCCATCATTTCCAGTAACCAAATCTCAATCTTATAACCAACTGAGTAAACATCAGAACACAATTGTAAGCATGAGAATTTTCATTTATCAAACTTCTTAGCAGATTGACAATCTCTACTTTGTTTTCAATGCTTGAAGAAACTGGAAGAAAGGAAGGAAAGAAAGAAAAAAGAAAGAATGAAAGAGAAAGAAAGACAGAGAAAGGAAGGAAAGATAGAAGGAAGGAAGGAAGGAGAAAAGAGAAGCAAAGTGACAATGGCTAATGTAAGACAATTGCTACAGAATTTTCTTCTTTGTAATGCTTTAGTTAAAAAAGTGTTTGGGTGAAACGGAGTGATTCTTGTGTTTCTGAGCTGGTTCAAATCAATTTTGTAAATATTTTTCATTATGTCCACAAGATTTCATTTCACCCATAGCAACATGGCTTTGTCTCATTTGTACCTGCTCCCTTCACTGTCCCATTAGACTAAGAGAATGCAGGAGTCAATCTGCTCCCAAGGCATTAATAGCACTATATTGCTTCTGAAGTTCCCACAAAAAGCAAACCAGACCCTGGGTGAAGAACTCTTTACCAAGGAAGGTAAATTTAATAGTCTGTAACTTATAGTTTTAGAGAGTTGCCTGGTGCATTGAGAGGTTAAGCAACTGTCAGACTCACACAACCAGTATGTATCAGAGGCAGGGCTTTAACTCAGTATTATCAGACTTCAAGGCTAGCTTTTTCAGCCAATCAGTCAATAAATATTTATTAAGTGCCAGCCACGTACCAGGGATTGTGCTAATCACCAGAGATATAAGAAGAGCAAAAGAAATCCCATGCTTTCAAAGAACTTACATTTGAATTGGGGGAGAAAACACAAAAAGAAGTTGAAAATGGAGTGAGGGGTAGTACTCTGTGCAGATGTGTGGAAAATGCTGAGATGGCTGCCTTGGGTGCTGTCTTTAAATGGAGGATCTGGAAGGGCCTTTCTACTGTCCATCCTTCATCTTCTCCCATCATAGGGGGGTAAGGGAGGGGAGGTGTGAGAAGATGTGAGTCTCAGGATTGATGTGGTCTTGCAGGATGATGAGATGCTAGAGAGCACATTGAAGTCCAGGGGAATATAGCCCTTCTGACGCCCATTAAATTAGGTAGTATGGGAATATTTTTGTTAGTCTATTAGAATCCGAAAATGCCTGAGTTTCAGGGTATACTTTCTCAAAGCTTCCTGGGGATGGCTGAGTGAGAAGACAGGATGACATACTTAGTTTATGACTGACACATGAACATATTAAGGCTGGGCAGTCAATAAAATTGCCACAATTAAAAAATAAAACAATAACAAAAATGATACAACAATAATAACAACAACAAAAAGCAAACTTCATCCAACCATTCATGATAAAGAATCTTGCCCTCTTACTTGCCCTTGACAAAAATAAAACAGTTCTGCTCTCAAGGAGTTTATAATCAATTATAGAAGAAAAATGAAAATAGATAAGTATATGTAGAATATATTAAAAAGAAATACAGGATAGTTTTGAGAGGGAGTAAATGAGCAGCCAGGGAGTTCTAGAAAACCTTCATGTAGAATATTGTACTTGAATAGAAGTAAGAACACAGATCTTTCTAGTCATGGGAAACAGCCAATATAAAGGAATAGAGACTGGAGATGGGATGTCATATGGGTTATAGCTAAGTGGCACAGTGGATAGAACACCATGTCTGGAGTCAGGAAGACTCGTCTTCCTGAGTTCAAATCCAGCCTCAGACACTTACTATGTATGTGACCCTGGACATGACCTAACTCTATTTCCCTCAGTTTTCTCATCAGTAAAATGAACTGAAGAAGGAAATGGCAAACTATTTCAGTATCTTTGCCAAGAAAACCTCAAATGTGCTCATGAAGAGTTGTACACAACTTAAACAGCTCAATAACAGCAACAAAATGTCACATGTGATGAATAATAACAAGGCCATTTTGACTGGCCTATAGATTACCAGGAGAAGAGTAATGTGAAATGAGGCTAAAAAGGTAGGCTTAAGTCAGTTTCTGAAGAGTTCTGAATGCTAGAGGATTTTATATTTGATTATATTTTATTCTTGAGATAATGGAGAGCAAATGGAGAGGACTGAGTAAGGGAATAGCAGAGTCAGATTTTAACAGGGAAAATCATTTTGGCAATTGTGGGAAAAATAAATTGGGAGCGGAGAGAGACAAGTAGGAGACCAAACTGTTACAACAGTCAGTGTAAGAGATGATGAGAACATGAACCAAAATGTATCTATGTGACTGGTGAGGAGTCAGATACAAATGATATCGTGGAGGTAGAAATGACAAGATTTGCAACTGATTCCATGTCTGATGAGGAAGAGTAAAGAGCAAACAGATAACATGGATGTCATGAAACTGGGTGACTGGAAGAGTCGTGAAAACAAACTCAATAATTTATCCAATGTCACAAGTCTAGCAAGTCATCAAGCTGAAGCTTTAACCCAGATTAATGTTCACTATACCATGTTGCCTTAAACAGAAAAATATGCCAGCCTTCAGAGAACTGTTTTTTTTTTCTAGTGGGAAAATACTTATTTCAGATTAAATATTTCAGGGGCCCAAGGAGATATTAAATATCTAATAAGATATAAGTGCCCAATGAGACATTAAGATTAAAACAATGACCTAAGTAATAAAAATTCTACTTTTGTGGCTAATTGTTAGAAAGTTGCCAAAATAATGACTGTCTATCTTTGTTCAATCCAAAAGGGAAATTTGCATATTAAAAAGAAAATATACATTGGTCCAAGCAAATATTTTTTCCCCAACATTTGGCCTAAGACCTAAACACAAAATTATTCTCAGTGCTTAGTTGATATATTTTTGCAAAAGGACAGTCAATATAAATCTTTTATTGGACATTCAAGTTTAGGTGTTTTCCTTTGATATTGTCTTTCAAGTTTCTCTGTGATTGTATGTCCCAGAAAATGACAAACGTGGTATGTCATGTATGGATTTCTTGGGGATACACTATGTTTGTCTGGCTGTGTTATTATGCTTCATTCAGATCTAGATATACCTTATGTCTCTGGGCAATTGGTCTGTCATGAAAATATACCACAAGGTCAAGGAAGGCTTTTTCCTACAAAAGTATATCCTGTGACTCCTTCTTAGAAGAGAGTATGTCTGGGAAGTGATATGATCCTTATACCTCCTCACTTTAGAAATTTAGTACACTATAATTGTGTTGATGTGGGTATGCTCTCTCCTAATGAAGATAATGAATCTTCCCACCACTCAGTGGATGGTCTTTAAGGGTTGCTATGGAAGAAAACTTGATTACCCTGTAATCAAGTTAACTTGGTATTGTGACTTCACTTCTGTTCAAGAAAATTTCCAAATTCTTGAAAGTTAGTTACTCTTAGGTGGAACAAATTTTCAATAAATCAAATTGGATTTTATAAGAATGTGAGCTTTTAAAATAAATCTCCACATCTAAAACTATGCTATTTATAAATATGGAGAACATGTATATATGTATTTGTGCACATAGGTGTGCCATATAGATTATATGTGTCCTTATGGGTCTGACTAGAGGTCACTCACAGGGAAGTATGAATAGATATTTTTAGATATCTTTGCCCACTTTCCTCCAAGGGAGACTTTGATTCTTGCCTAGAGGGAAGCTGGTGTTTGGGGCTACAAGGCTGGCCAATCTGCTTTTCTCAGAAACAGGAGGTTTTGGACTAGAATTTGGCCTATCTCCCCTGCCCCAATGTTTGTATCCTAGGGGAAATAATTTTCAGGTTCATGGTGCCCTCCTAATTATTATACCTTAATGGGGAAACATTTCCCTAAGTTATATATCCAAGGTTTGAATTCCTTTTCACCAAATGTCATTTACATCAAGACCACATAGTGAATAGCAAATAAACCCATTTATCCAAGTCAAGAGCAAACAGTCATCAAATAAATAACAGCTGTTAATATATTATACAACATACCAAGTGAATGAGTGAATGAATTCTCCTCACTGGAAGTGAGATAGCAGGGGTGGGGGAGAGAGAGAGACAGACAGAGACAGAGAGAGACAGAGAGAGAGACAGAGAGAAAGACTTACATATTCCCCAATGAAAAATCGCCTGAAGTTTATAGTGTAGAAACTGGGGATAGCGACATGATGAAAGTGTTGGCTGCTCTACATGTCAGCTTCTTTTTAGAGTTGTTCTCTACTTTAGAGACCTCTCCTTGGAGAGAATATGAACCATATATCTATTCTCTGGAAACAAGAAACCAGAAGATCCAAACTTTCACCAATTCTGCCAATCACATAGTCTTGGATCACTGAGTAATCAACTTCTGATCTTATGCAAATGCGCTTTGAGTTCCTAATTAAGTGCACACACACACACACACACACACACACACACACACACATGCAAAGTAGTTTTCATGTAGAGGAAAGACATACATGTGCTCATTTTCATTCAGTGATTGAACAACCACTTAATAAGCAGTTGCTATGTCCTGGACATTCAAAGGGTTATCATAATAGGTAGGCCACAAACTAGTGAAAGAGATGAGTACGAAAACCTACAATACAAAATGGAATTTGACACAAAAAAGAAGATTTTTTATGATTTCAGAGGAAAGAAGGAAGCCATCTGGCTGAGGGAATAAGGTAAATCACCTTGTAAGGATACAATTTGATCGCCTCTACCTTAAGAAGTGAAAAGTCTAGTTCTTGTCCTTCAGGCAAACTAAACTGAGATGGTTTAAGTTCACTTACCACAGGCTATATTAAGTTATAAGCCACTTTATGTCCTATTCAGTCTGAGATGAGTTTTGCTAAGTAGGCTTGGGCACACTCAAGCTAGGTCAAATCTGGGAAGAGAGGCAGCAGTGATGGCAAAATGGTGCTGTTTTCCTGATTGGAGAACTCCTGCCAGAAGCATAGGCTATTTCACCATCCTGGTTGACAGGTTATCTTTTGGAGGAGCTTAACCCTGTAACATTCCGTAAACTTACCAGAAATCATTCTGATAAGCAGACACCCAATTTTTTTTTATTTTGCACATATACACCTCACAGATATGTACGTACATATACTAATATACATAGACATAGATGCAATAAATTGTAGATCAACAAGGGAGGCTTAGTATTAAGGAAATAGGGAAAGCCTTTTTGTGGAAGGTAGGATTTTAGCTGAGATTTAAAAGCAGAGGACAGAGATGAAAAAGGAAAGTATTCCAGTCATGGGGGATAGCCAGTAAAAATGCATGGATTTGGGAAATGGATTGTCTTGTTTGAGGAATAGTAAGGAGGCCAGTGACACTGGTTAAAGATTATGTGGGGATGAATAAGATGTAAGACTAGAAAGCAAGGACAGGTTCAGGTTATGAAGGGCTTTGTGTTCTAAACAAAGGGGTTTTACATTTTATCTTGGAGGTGATAGGGGACCACTAGAGTTTGTTTATTGAAGGGGTGGGAATGACAAGTCCAGAACCACATGTAAGGAAGATCAATTTTATAGCTGAGTGGAAGATGGACTAGAGTGAATGGAAACTTGAAACAGAGAGACCAATTAGCAGTCTTGGATTGTGGTATACCCTGTGCCAGGGTGGTGACAATGTCACAGGAGAGAAAGGAGCTTATAGAGGACATTCTATGAAAGTAAATAGACTTGGCTACAGATTGAATGTGAGGATGAAAGAGTGTTGGGGATGAGGAGTAAGAGAATTCCAGGAATGGTGGATAGCCAGTGAAACTGCAACCATTAGAAGATGGAGAGGATATCTAGAATAAGAAGGTGGTCAATAGTGTCAAATGCAGTAGACAGGTCAAGAAGGATAATGCATATATATGTATATACACATATGTGCATATATGATGTATTTACGCACACATACATACACATATACACACATACATATATCTATATCTATCTTGATATGGATATATCTATATATTTATGTGTCTATACTTTCTCTATCTCTATCCATGGCTATATGTATCTATATATCACCTATATTTATAGCTATCTCAACAAATATTATATAGATAGATAGTTTTGACATAGATAGTATTGCTATAGATAAACACTGGATAGATAAAAAGACAGATACATTAATAAATGAGGGTACCTGACACTGAAGGCCTAATCCTTAGAGTGTGAGTAGATAGATATTCCAATCCAACCACATGGAAACTTGGGTTAGCCTGCTTCTGGCTATGAGTAGTTTTGGGAGTGGCATTTGGTGATGATGAGTCTTCTAATTGACTGTGGAGTAGGCCAGTGATTCAGGAGGTGCTTAGCTAAAACTGAGTGTGCATTCAAAAGATGCAATCTCCCTATCTTTTACTCTCTTTCCTTTAAGACTTTGAGAGAGGAGGATAGCTTTGATGCAATATAATAACTCATATGTGTAAAGTCTCAGTGAGGTTAAGAGATTTCTCTAAGATCTTACAGCTGGTGTGTGGAAAAATTCTAAGTAACTGGGGTCAGTGAATTTGTATTCAAATTCCTGCTCTGTTAGTAGCTGGACAGATCACTCCTTTATCTTTGGATTAGTTGAGTTTAATAGTCCCTTCAAATTCCAAATTCTATGATCCAAGGCCAAAACCAATAATTGCTCCACTAAAGTCTTTCTCTGTCTCTCTCTCTGTCTCTCTGTCTCTGTCTCTCTTTCTCTCTCCCCCCACCTCTCCCTCTCTCCTCCTCTCTCTCTTTCTCTCTTTCTTTTTCCTCTCCTCATATGAATATATGTTTAATATACATTTACATTTACATGAGTCATGTGTGGAAATCCACACATTGTTGAGTGTGAAGAGGCCTGGGAGAATGTGAGTCAGAGTTTCCAGAAGGGAGAAAAGTTTGGAGCCTCTAGAGAGCCTGCTATATTCTTAATTACTCCTATTTAACTCTCCCTGTTGTCTTCCAGATGTTTAAACAGTCTCTCTGAAGACATTATGGGTGAATGATTGAAGGTCTATTAGTGCTGTTAATTATTTAAATAAGCATACACATTTTGATACTACAACTAAGTAACAGCCATATTAAAAAAAATCACACACCCCTATATAAATCCTATTCATGGGTTACTGAAACTGAATAGCACCATAGTTTTATTGAATGACTTACTTCCTGCTATCCTGCCCACTTCCTCCAAAAAGAAACAGAAAGTGAAAAGTATTTTACACGTGTATTAACTCCCACCCCAACAAACAAACAAACTAACAAACAAACAAACAAACAAACAAATGAACCCAATTATCTCTTTGATTTAAGGAACAAATATAATCTGTCCTTTATTAATAAAGAAACTGAGGCATATGATAATGGATTTATTTTATTGAGGTCATATATGATAGTGACAGATATAGAAACAGAAGGAGGTGATCTTGACTTCTCATTTAAAGCACCATTTGTTAGGTCACTCTGTACCTGTAGGCTTATTTTGAAACACAAATGGATTTTGCAGAATTCTCAATTCTCTCTGTTTTAAAGATCTTGATTTGGACCAACTTGTTGGCCATAGTCCATATTTCTTGTAGACCTCTGGCTCAGAAACTGGGATTAAAAACTGAAACCTGTTTCTGAGAAACAAGAATTTCAAAGTGTAACAGGATTGGTGTTTTTCCACTTGCAAAACACTCAATGATCTTTTTTGTTCATTCTGCCTCACACCTTTATTATGAAGAAGTGCGGTAATATCATTCCCTTTTGGCAGACAGAGCTTTAATGACTTTCCCAGAATTGTTCTGTTAAATCAACTACAGAGCTATCTTCAGGGTTATTGTTTAGGTCACCAAAAAGAGCTATTTAGCAACCTTGGACTTTTCACCTACCTAAGCCTTGGAGCTCTTACTTCATCAGTAAAGTAAGGGGGTAGGCATGGACGAGACAGCAAGGTGGTATAATGGACAGAGCCAGGGGGAGTTGGAACCTGGAAGATCTGAGTTGGTATCCTGATTCAGATACTTAGTAACTGTGTGATGCTGGGTGAATCAGTTAACCACTCTATCTCACAGTTTCCTCATCTGTAAAATGGGGAAAATGATAGAACCTACTCCTAAAGGGTTGTTAAATGATCAAATGAGTAAACATATATAAAGTTCTTTCCTAAAGCTAACTACATAAATGTTAGCTATTATTATCTCTAAAGCACCTTCAAATTTTATTGTTCCTTAATTCTATGCTTTAGATGATTACAGGCTGGTTTTCTAACCCATCCCTACTCCAACCCCTATTCTGCTGTCTTAAATTCTTTATTTATAAAGTGCTTTGGAAAACTTAAAGTGATATGTAAATACTGTTACTGCTATTATCATATCGATTGCTGCATATATTCTCATATTCACCAGTATCTTGTGACTAAATTGACTTTATTAGCTAAAGAAGTATGTAGATGAAGTTATTAGAATGTATTTGATTAACCATAAGTGTCCCCAGCAAATCATAATTCAAACTGATCCCCATGGGAGTTTTTTATGTAACACTGCTTACTCTATCCGTGGAGATGGAAGATTTATACAGGAACAGAACTAAATGGATACACTCATCATCAAGACCACCCTGAGTCTCTGCTAGGGGTTTTGAACTGATAAGAAGGGAATTGAGTCTTTCAAATTTGGAAATAGGTTTGATGAAAATGAGAAGCAATCTTATTCTTTGATCTCAACAATACCTATCTTTGTTTTTCTTATTAAAAAAAACTTATTGTAAAGGTTCCACATTTTCTGAGGTTGTACAATAAGAAAGGAAAAAAAAACCAAATACTACAAGAAAACATTTTCTTAAAGTATTTTCAACCCAGCATAAGGAAGGGAATATAGAAAATAGTAAGGGAAATACTCTAAATCAATGATCTTCTGATCCTGTGACCTCCAATGATGATCTTTTCCATTCATTATTGATGATCTTGTGAACAATTATTTTATTATAAGACAGAAATTCTTCATAGAAATTAAAGAATTCACATGGGAATAAATGAGAAGCCAAATTGACATTGATGCTAATGAGGGGACTCAGAGTTGTCCCCTAGAAGCCCAATTGGCACCTGGAGAAACTAGCTCAGAAAGCTGAGTAGGGCTAGAAGTCTCCTAATTCTTATTGAATTAGTGGTATTGGTGTTGCAGATGTCACTAATGAAAGACAATAATATTTACAGTGTGTTAAGTACAGAGCTTGGTACATAGTGTAGGCACTTAAAAATTCTTGTTAACTGACTAACTTGTTGATGAGGAAATTGCAAGTATAACAGCTGTTACCAGACAACAGTGCAGCTGTGCCCCATTTTCAAAAAACCTGATATACAAAAATCCAAGCTTACAAAAATAGATGAGTGATTACTTACATTTTTAATATATTATTTACTTCATTAAAGATTGACTTTGGGGGTTTTTTAAGTGGCCAGCTTTGATATCGTATTTAAGGTACTCTAAGCAGTACAGTGATAGAGTGATGGGCCTGAGTCAGGAAGACTAATCTTCATGAGTTCTAATCAGGCTTCAGATACTTACTAGTTGGGTGACCTTGGGCAAGTCACTTAACCATATTTACCTGAGTTTCCTCATCTGTAAAATGAGTTGGAGAAGGAAATGGCAAACCAATGCAGTATCTTTGCCAAGAAAACCCCAAATAGGATCATTAAAGTAAGACATGACTAAAAATGACTGACGGTGAATAATTTTTGTTCCGGCATTCAGAAATAAACCTATTTCATAAAATGAATAAACCTTTTTCATAAAGGAAAAATGACTCTATATCTAGATGGTGTCTTTAAGAGGAAAGAGCTTTTATTTCATTTCTGCTATGAACATTCTCTTGGTACTAGTTGACATGTAAGTTAATAGGTATGTCCTGAACTTGAACTTCAATCTGCCTTGCAGAGGTCAGTAATATCCATATGCCACTTTTTTATTCACTAGAGAAGTCAAAGATTTCACTTTTCTAGTCACTGGTGGCCACCATTTAGCTAGAGAAATGTGGGAAAACCCATTTAGACAGAATAGTTCAAACGTTGTCTATAATTTTGGACTCCAAAGTTCACAGAATCTGTTCTTACATCTGCCATAGACTTGTTGTATAGGCCTTAATTTTTCTTTTGGTCAAATGGGAATGATAACATTGCTGTTCCCTTGACTACTCATAAGCCAGGAAATATTTAAACTATGTCTGAAACACCTAGAGATGTTTGGTATTCTACAAGAAATTTTGACTAAGAGAGTTTCCATTATCCTGCATGTCAGCAGCTTGCCTATTGATGTTCTAAGAGTGGTGCCCGGCACTGGTAAACCAATGGTTAGGCCTTGTCCAAACCACTGAATAATCAGCCAGCAAGTGATGTCATTGCATCATTACTATTAAAAAACCTGGCATAATCATTATTTATAGGGCTGTTTTAGTAACTATTCACCCAGCTTGCTTCTGGTAAGATACTCGCAGTTTGGACAACCTTGACATCAGCGTATGTTGTACTTTCCTTCATAAACAAGTCTTCTTCTTTTCAGAAGTTCTGTGTCAAACACGTCCTTTATTGTTATGTGAGCTAGATTTGCTTTTATGCAAGGATGTCACCTCCATATTCTCAGGAAGAACAGGATTCCCATCAACTCTATTTCTTTTCATATACCAGGAAAGCCATTGAATTGGTCTGCTAAAGACCTTAATCACAGAATAACCTAATACAGGCGGTTCATGATCATAATTGGTTGCCTGATGCCCAAAGATCTGTTAACTTCATAGTGCTCCGCTGGGATACTATAGTCTTTTCTTCCAAGCAGTGAAGATGACACTATTTGGATTTGCCTTCTATTGTCTAAAATTGACCTAAAGAAAGATATTCCTTCCAGCTATTTTCTTTGAGTATAAAGAAAAATTCAATGTGATTGAGAGGTGAAATGTACTCGTACATTTGCCACCTGACAGTATGGGATTAGGCTAAATATATAATAAACTCCACATCTCTTTTTAAAGTTGATAACCATGCCATTAAGGGAGGCAGGTAGGCTGAATATACAGATACTAACCTGAGTTAAGGCTAGGATGATGAAGTTACAATGCCAGATGCATCTAGAATTTTAGTTTGCTATTCTCTCTCTTCTCTCTCTACCCTGTCCACTTAGAGGCCTGCACCATGATGTTCCCTCTATCCCTCAAGATTCTGATCTCTAGAGGCAATGGCCTTGTTTTACCATCCTAACCCTGAACTCCTATGTTCCTAATTTGTCAGAGCAACCTGATTTAGGCCTTCAATATTCCTAACTTCATGAGCAGAACCAAGAGAATGATGTACACAATAACAGCCATGTTGTGTGATGACTAATATTGATAAACTTAACCTTTCTTAGTAATACAAGGATCTGAGGCATCTTCAAAGGCCTCGTGATGGAAAATGCTATCCACATCCAAAGAAAGAACTATGGAAGTTGAATTGCTGTTTTTTTTTTCCTCTTCTGTTGAGTTTTGTTTCCTCTTTCTGGTGGTTCCTCCTATTGGTTCTAATTTTTACTTACAACATCACTAATGTGAAAATATGTTTAATAGGAATGTATATGTATAGCCCATATCAGATGGTGCACTGTCTTGGGGAGGGTGGTGGGGAGGAAGGGGGAGAAAATTTTTAAACTCAAAAGCATATGGAAGTGATTGTTGATAAATCAAAATAAATTAATAAAAAAAATTAAAAAGAAAAAATATTCCTAACTTCAATCCTCATTTCCTGCATCTGCTCTAGCCTTGATTGTGATTTTTGAATTCCCAACCCTAACCTGATAGTCAAATGACTTTAACTACTCCCTTTGCTTGATAATTCATCTAGATTTTCTTCTCCAACCCCAGACTGTGATTTGTACTATTGAAGCAACCTTTCTTGGAAAGATCCAATTCTTTCCTTTTCTGGCAGGGATTGAACAATCATGAAAACATTATAATTTCAGTTGTTGGAAGTAGAGTAAGAGTTGTCTATAGTAACAATAATATATCTTAAAAGTATCACATAATGAAAACTTTTTTTATGTTTTGAAAAAATGCATTGATCTCTCTCATTTCATTAAATTAAAGAAAATGGATAAAACTTTTACTAATCAGTACTTATTGGCAACAGTACTCTGGGATAAGGAAAAATGCTATGTTTTTGAAAAGAATATTTTATCATTGCAAAGAAATTTAAATAAATATCTTTTATGATGCACATGAATATATTAGGTTTTATCACCTGCAGCACTTTGTCTTCCAGAATAATTCCAAGGAAGAAATTATTTCCTTTGCCTTTGGTGGTGGAGGACATTACAACAAAAATAGTTGTTCAGCTAAAATACATTCGTCAGTGTTGGGTAGGTTTTATTTTGAGAAAATAAAAATAAGACATTTCCACATAATTGCAACAATGGCATTTGACACACCCAATACAGAAAGCAAAGAATGTAAACAGAAATGGGACACTGGGTACAAGCTTTAAATATGGAACTCCTATCTCGTTTTTTCAAAGGAAACTTTTTTTTCTTTCTAATTATGATACAGGTGCAATGTGGAAGATAAAATTCTGGTTGCTACATGTAAAGCACATGACAGCCAGAGAAGAAAGTCTAGAAAAGGATAATGAAAGCCATCAGGGTGACAGAGAGAGTCCTGCTGGCATAGCAGAATAAACTGATAAGATGAGTCTCTGGCCTGGGTAAATGAAAGATGAAAGGATTTATGGAGCACATTACAGTGGAAGAAACATTGACTCTGGAGTCAGAAGATATCCTGACTCAGATGTTTACTACTTGTGTGATCCTGGGTTAATCACTTAACTCCCAGGGATTAATTTCCTCATCTGTGAAATAATGGGGTTAGACTAGATTTCATGTAAAGTCCCTTCCAATTCTAAATCATTTATCCTCTGATCAAAATACATGACTGGCATTAGTAAGGTAAACAAGAAGGTCTTGTTCCCCAAATTCATGCCAGAACTCTTTCCTTGGGGGTGAGTTGGGGGAAGCAGTGATATTATAATTAGGATGTTTAGAATGAAACAATCCCTAGGTGGTTTTGGAATGTTTCTTGAAAGTACTTTTGTCCCTTGTGGAATCACCACAGCGTAGACAACTTGAGTTCAGCCTTGTAGTTTCAGGAATTCAATCTCAATCAGTTTACTAGGGTAGATCAGCTTTCATGACATGAGCCAAGGTTGCAATAGAATATTTTATAAACTGGAATGCAAATTTCTTAATTCACATTAGAAGACACACCTTTTACTAAATAGAATCATCATGCCTATAATAAAGGGGGTTCTATGTCATCCTTTGATGGCACATCATGGTATAGAGGTCACTGTGAGAACAGAGAAAAAGCTCTGTCAGATTCTACTAAGCTGGAAAGGCTTTGTTTAGGCACTTAATCATGGGCTATATGTCTAGTACCCTGCTACCAAGCTGGCTATCTTTGGGTTTTGTATGTCTTTTAAAATATTAATCATCTCATTAAAGTTTTTGGCTTTGTTGCAATGTAATTGAACATAATTTTTTTGAATACTTTATTTACTCATTTGTTGTAAACCTCATCTTTTCAATCTTGATGTTCTAATTAGATCTGCTTCCTTTAAAAATTATGTAATGCTCTATCAAATATAGAACATCTTTGTTTTGTTGACCAGCTGTATAGTAATTTTATTCACAAGCTTATCTGTCTTGAATTTTCAAAATTTGTATGATTTTTTGTTTGTATTAGAATTATTATGCTGGTTGATTCTTCTGGATTTTATTTTCATTGCATGCTCAATTCATTGTTTTATTAATTAATTACTGTTATTTTATATGATATAATTTTTATTTATATTATTTATTTCCTTCTTTGTCCAGAGATGGAAAATACCCTTTATGAACTACTTCAGCCATATCACACAAATTTTGGTATTACTTCTAATTAACATTTTCTTTTATATGATATTATTTAGTTTTCATTTAAGCCTGTTTCTTTTGCTCATTTTTCCTTTATCACTTAAAATTTTGATTGGGCTTGTTGTTTTTATTGTTGTTGAGTCATTTCAGTTACATCCTACTCTTCATGACCTTGTTTGGGATTTTCTTGACAAAGATACTGGAGTAGTTTGCCATTTCCTTCTCCAGCTAATTTTACATATGGGAAAACTGAGGCAAAGAAGGTTAAATAACTTACCCAGGTTCAAAAAGCTAGTAAGTAGCTGAGGTGAGGTATGAATTCATGAAGATGAGTCTTTCAGACTCCAGGCCCAGTGCTGTATCCACTGCACCACTTAGCTACATTGGGCTTATAAGCACATTTCTTATTTTGGTATTTATTCACAAGCTCTTTAAGTCATATCACATCATCATTTCGTGTACAGCTGTCTAATGTTGCTGTAAAATAGGTATATTCCTGAAGATTGCCACTCAAAAATTACCAAAGATCTATTATGTTTAGTTTTTCTTATCTGTTCTAATCTTTAATTTATTTCTTTTTCTTTAGATTTATCTGCCTGAAAGGACTTTGTAGTGACCTAAAATTATTGTCAACCATCTATTTTGTGCCACAGGTATGAGAAGGAGCAAGCTACACAAGATATAAAACCAGAGGATCTTAAATCCAGAGAATATGGAGATCAGGGAGAATGATGCAGTGACTTTCATTGAGTATGTGAAATGTGTTTCTGCAATAGCCAGAGGACTATTGCCTGTGCCCAATAAGTGGGCAAGTCTCTCTCCCAGAATATAGAGAGCTCAGGAAATATCTTTTTAGCTTAACATGGTAAATGAAATGTTCCTAATCATGAACAAAACACACACACACACACACACACACACACGCATGCATGCATGCACACACACCAGAAGAAAAACTTCAGTGAAGAAACTGGAAGGGAAAAGAACTTGAATGAAGCAGGACTAGGAAATCCTGTTATGTAATCAGAATACTGAAAAATAGAAGAAGATGAGGAGTAGAAGAACCCAAAAGAGTCAAGTCTTAGAACCAAACTTGAACATCTTCAAAAAGAGAAAGCAAGCTTTTCCACAGAAGAAGGAATAATAAAGGATGATAAGGAATCCTCTAAGCAATGATAAAAGGGATTCAGCCACAATGGTATCTGAAAAATCTTCTGGTGAAGGTAAGTGGGAGGAAAGAAGAGGAATGGTGATTTGTCATTCCAGGCTAAGAGGAACTGAAGCAAATATTAGTTTAACTTACATGATACATAGAAAGGCCTACTTTCTTCCCAAGTCATAAATCCAAGAAATAAGAGAAAAATTCCAAGATTTTTAAACAATAAATGAATACTAATCATTGGATGATTCAGATGGGAACCTATGGTAATGCCAGAGAGAAATGAAAAAAAAATTACCAAAGATTAAAATCTCTTGGGCCAGTAGACATTAAAAGCATCATTTATGTTCATTGGAAGCAAGAAATGATGAAGAAAAAAAATGAGAAACATGAAACAAAATCTGGTTTAGGGGCAGCTAGGTGGCACAGTGGATAGAGCACCGGCCCTGAAGTCAGGAAGTCAAATCCGGCCTCAGACCAAATACTTGACACTTACTAGCTGTGTGACCCTGGGCAAGTTGCTTAACCCCAATTGCCTAAAAAAAAGGAAAAAAAACACACCAAAAATTCTGGTTTAAAAAATTGTGTTGATGGAGGCAGAAACAAAAACAGTATTATCACAGGAGCATGTGATAGAACACCTGGACAGAAATGTGTGATCATTGTGTTCAGGAAATTGATCACAAGCCTGTTCACAAGCCAGAGCCATGTAGTGATGGAGGACTGCTATGGCTCTCTCTCCCTTAGTCCAAAGTAGAGCCATTACTGATTTCTTGGTTTGCCTTAATTATAATTTCTTTCTTCAGAAGGTTGAACAACCAACATGGGGAAATTTTATCCAGGATATTAATTTCTTTTTACTTTTTATTTTCTTTTTGGTGAGGCAATCAGGGTTAAGTGACTTGTCCAGGGTCACACAAATAGTAAGTGTCAGGTGATTGAGGTTGGGTTTGAACTCAGGTCCTTATGACTCCAAGGCCAGAGTACTATCCACTGTGTCACTTAGCTGCCCCCAGGATATTAATTTCAACAATAGGTAAGAACTTGTTTCTGGAGTGGAAAATACCAGAAATTTGTGGGAAAATGATCCTTACATCATAGAGCCTGTGGGAGAGACAAAGAAAGTTGAGCATAATCTGACACTCTAGATTTTGGGAAAGCGCCTTGTGAAAACTTCAGAGAAAGGATGGATAGTGCTTTTGTACTTCTGACATTATTCTTATAGAATTGTGTCACATTTTTGAATGTACCCTATGTTAAATATTCTTGCTTATATTATCTTCCTAAATTATGTTATTTTTCTAAAATCTAAATTAATAGATGAGTTTGCTGAGAATCCATTTTGACCTCTTCTCCCACCCCTCAATTCAATTCTTTCTCTTTCTTTATTTATCATCTCATGTTAAAGTTATCAATCCTGGACTGATTTCCCCTATGAAATTTTTGTCAATGGGATCCTACCTATCCTTTTCAAGTTCATGCTTTGTTATTCTATTTTGATTATTCTCTCTCTATCTCTCTCTCTGTCTCTCTCTCTGTCTCTCTTTCTGTCTGTCTCTCTGTCTCTGTCTCTCTCTTTGTCTGTCTCTCTGTCTCTCTCTGCCTTGTTTGGCCAGGTATGAATGATTCTTGATGCCCACCTCTATGCTTTCTCACAAAACTATGAATGATCTTCACATGTTGGTGTTTTATTTCAAGATATACAAAGTCCTTTGCTTCTCTTCCACCAACCTCCTTTGTTAGAATAAATCTGTTTTAATACTCAAGTCCAGATTTTATTATTGTTCCACCTTCCACTACCCTGAGACAAGATGGGACATTCCAGGTAAAATAATAGGGTCACACAGTTAATAAGTGTATGAGACCAGATTTGAACTGAGGTCTTCCTGACTCTACTCAAATTACATATGAAAACAGTTAACATTGATTTTTTTTTTTAAATTTTGAGTTCCTAATTCTCTCTTTCTCTCTCCCTTGATCCTTTATTGAGAAGGCAAGCAATTTGATATAGGTTACACATGTGCAGTCACATAAAACATATTTCCATATTAGTCATGTTGTGAAAGAAAACATAGGCCAAAAAAAAAACATGAAAAAATTAAGTAAAAAAAAGTATGCTTTGTTCTTCATTCAGACTCTGTCACTTCTTTCTCTGGAGGTAGATAGCATTTTTCATCATAAGTCCTTTGAAACTGTCTTGGATCTTTGTATTGCTGAGAATAGCTAAGTCATTCACAGTTGATTATTGTGTAACATTGCTATAACTGTTTACAAATGGTCTCCTGCTTACTTCACTTTGCATCAGTTCATGTAAGTCTTTCCAGGTTTTTCTAAAAGCATCCTGCTCATCATTTCTTACAGCTCACTAATAGTATTTTATCACAGTCATACAGCACAATGTGTTCAGCCATTCCCCAGTTGATGGGTATCCCTTCTGCTTTCCTTCTAATCTTGGCTGCTCTGTTTTTGTGCAAAAACTTTTAATGTAATCAAAATTATTCATTTTACACATTGTAATGCTATTTATCTCTTGTTTGGTTACAAATTCTTCCTTTACCCATAGATATAATAGGTAAACTATTCCATGCTCCCTTAATTTACTTATGTTATCGCCCTTTATGTCTAAACTGCATACCCATTTTGACATTATCTTGTTATATGGTCTAAGATATTGGTATATACCTTGTTTCTGCCAAACTGCTTTCCATTTTTCCTCACAGATTTTTCAAATAGTGAGTTCTTGTCCTAAAAGCTGGGATCTTTGCATTTTTCAAACATTGATTATTATTGTCATTAGCTATTGTGTATTGTGTACTAACTTTATTCCATTGATTCACCACTCTATTTCTTAGCAAGTACCAGATTGTTTTTGATGGTTACCACTTTGTAATACAGTTTGAGATCTGGTATGACTAGTTCACTTTCCTTCACATTTTTTTTCTAATTTTTTTAGATTTTCATCAATATTCATTAGAGAAATTGGTCTACAATTTTCTTTCTCTGTTTTTGCTCTTCCTGCTTTAGATATCAGCACCATATTTGTGTCATAAAATAAAATTTGGCAGCATTCTGTCTTTGCCTCTTTTTTTTCAATTAGTTTAGAAAGCATGGGAGTTAATTGTTTTTTAAATATTTCATAGGATTCTCTTGTGAATCTATTTGCTCCTGGAGACTTTTTCTTACAAAATTCATTGATAGTTGATTGAATTTCCCCCCAAAGATGCAGTTACTTAAATATTCTATTTGCTTTTCTGTTAATTTGGGCAATTTATATTTTTATAAATATTCATCCATTTCACTTAGATTGTCAGATGTATTGACATATAATTGGGCAAAAGAGCTCCTAATAATTGCTTTAATTTCCTTTTCATTGTTGGTCAATTCATCCTTTTCATTTTTGATACCAGTAATTTGGTTTTCTTCCTTTTTTGCATCAGATTAACCAATGCTTAATCCATTTAGTTGTTTTCTTTTTATAAAATCAGCACCTGGTTTTTATTTATTAGATCATTTATTTCTTTCAATTTTATTAATTTGTCCTTTGATTTTCAGAATTTCCAATTTGGTATTTAATTAGTAATTTCAAATTTGTTCTTTTTCTAGTTTTTTTAAATGCATGTCCAATTCACTTATATACTCTTTCTCTATTTTATTCATGTAAACATTTAGAGATATAAATTTCCCCACAAGTATTGCTTTGACTGCATCCCAATAAATTTTGGTATGTTGTCTCATTGTTAATCTCTTTAATAAAATTAATGACTATTTCTATGATTTGTTCTTTCACCCACTCATTCTTTAGGATTAGATTATTTAGTTTTTTTAATATAATTTTTATTGCGTTATGACCTGAAAAGGATGCACTTAATACTTCTGCATTTGGATGTGAGGTTTTATGCCCTAACATGTGGTTAGTTTTTGTGTAGGTGCCACTTACAACTGAGAAAAAAACATTCCTTTCTATTCTTATTCAATTTTCTCCAGAAGTCTATCATATCTAATTTTTCTGAAACTCTATTCACCTCTCTTATTTCTTCTTCATTTATTTTTAGTTTTATTTATATAGATGTGAGAAAGGAAAGTCGAGGTACACAGCTAGTATAGTGATATTGTCTGTTTTATCCTGTAATTAATTTAACTTTATCTTTAAGAATTTGGATGTTACACCATTTGGTACATATATGTTTAGCACTGATATTATGTAATTGTCTGTGGTACTTTTTAGCAAGATGTTGTTTCCTTGCTTATCGTTTTAAGTTAGATCTGCTTTTGCTTTGTCTGAGATCATAATTGTTACTCTTGCTTTGTTTTTAACTTCAGCTGAGACATAATAGATTATACTTCAGCCCCTTGTCCTTACTCTATGTGTGTTTCTTTGCTTCAAGTGTGTTTATTGTAAACAATATATCAGGTCCCACCTTTTCTTATCCTCTTCCCTTTCTACTTCCCTGTATGATGAATTAGATTTCTATACCTGATCGAGTGTATATTATTCCCTCTTTCAGCCAATTCTGATGAGAATAAGGTTCATCCCACCCCTCCTACATCTTCTCCTTTATTGGAATAGTTCTTTTATGCCTCTTTTATGTGAGATAATTTATCCCATTATACTTCTCCCTTCCTCCTTCTCTCAGTGCATCCTTTCATCTCTCTTTCTCATCCCTTTATTTTTTTAAGGTACCATCCTATCATAGTCAATGCACACCCAAGCCTTTTATGTATACTCCTAACTGCCCTAATAATGATAAAAGTCTTAGGAGTTACAAATATCATCTTCCCATGTCAGAATATAAAAAAGTTTAACCTCATTGAATCCCTTATGGTGTCTCTTTCCTGATTACCTTTTATGCTTCTCTTGAGTCATATACTTGAATCAAATTTTCTGGTCAGCTCTGGTCTTCTAATAAGGGATGCTTGAAAGTTCTCTATTTCATTTAATGCCCATTCCCCCCACCCTGTAAGAATTATACTTAGTTTGACTGGTGTTTCTTGATTGTAATCTTAGCTCCTTTGCCCTCCTCAATATACCTAAGCCCTCTGATGCTTTAATATAGAAGCTGCTAAATTCTGTGTTATCCTGACTATGGCTCCATGAAGTTTGAATTTTTCTTTCTAGCTGCCTGCAGTATTTTCTCTTGGACTTGGGAGCTCTGGAATTTGACTATAATATTCCTAGTAGTTTTCATTTTGGGATATCTTTCAGGAGGTAATTGATGGATTATTTTAATTTTAATTTTTACCTGGTCCTAGAATATCAAGGAAATTTTCTTTAATAATTTCTTGAGATATGATGTCTAGGCTATTTTTATATGGCTTTCAGGCAGTCCAATCATTCTTAAATTATCTCCCCTTGATCTATTTCCCAGGTCAATTGTTTTTGCAATGATATATTTCATATTTTCTTCTATTTTTTTTCATTCTTCTGATTTTGTTTTATTGTTTCTTGATGTCTCAGGGAGTCATTAGCTTCCAGTTTCTTAATTTTGATTTTTAAGATATTATTTTTTTTTCAGTGAGCTTTTGTACCTCCTTTTCCATTTAGTCATACTACTTTTTATGGAGTTGTTTTCTCCAGTGAGTTTTTGTACATTTTTTTTCATTTTTTTGTACTTCCTTTACCAATCTCTTGACTATTTTTTCATGATTCTCTGGCACTGTTTATTTATTTCTTACCAATTCTTCCTGTACCTTTCTTAATTGATATTTAGGATCTCTTTTGAGCTCCTCCAGGAATTCTTTTGAGGTCAATTCACATTTCTCTTTGAGAGCTTTGGATGTAGCTCTTTTAGACATTGCTGTCTTCTGAGTTTGTGTTTTAATTTTCCCTGTCACCATAGTATCTTTGTTTCTTCTTCTTGTTCTTGTTCTTCTTCTTGTTCTTGTTCTTGTTCTTGTTCTTGTTCTTCTTCTTCTTCTTCTTCTTCTTCTTCTTCTTCTTCTCCTTCTTCTCCTTCTCCTTCTTCTTCTTCTTCTTCTTCTTCTTCTTCTTCTTCTTCATCTTCTTCATCTTCTTTGCTTATTTTTAGCCTATTTCTTGACTTTGAATTTTATGTTAAAGTTGCACTCTGCTCCTGTGGTATAGGCTTCACTATCTCAAGCTTCAGGTTTTTTGTGCTGCTATTTTCATACCTAATCCTGGAGACTTGTAAGTTTCTAGTTCTTCCAAGGTAGCATGATAAAAGAAGAAGTGTGGTCATTGCTTTCATGGCCTGCACTTTGATCTGTGAGTCACCCAAGCACTCATTTCCTCCCTAGAACTGTGATCAGGGTCCCCACATCCCTGTGGCCAAGAACTCTAGAGTGCTTTTGCTCCTCCTTTCCCTGGGCTTGTGACCAGGATCCCCATATGGACAATACATGAGAGTTCTCCACTCAGTGCCAGTCAAGTGTCCCCTGTAATTTCCTTCTGACCAATTGTCTGGTCCCCTTACCTTCTGTGGCTGGGAGTTCTGGAAGTTGCCACTGACAATTCAGTCACCTCTGATGTCTGCACTGTCTTGCCAGGTGCTGCCTTCACTTAACTGCCTTTCACTCTCACCTCCATGAAACAGAACTTTCCTGCCAACTTTGTTGGTTTTCATGGGCTGGAAAATTGTTTCATCTTGTCCTTTGGTCAGTTCTGCTACTTCAGAATTTATTTTAAGCATTATTTTAAATTTGTTTAGAGGGGAATTTGAGAGAGCTCAGTTGGGTCTTTAACATGCTATCTTGGCTCTGCCCCTTACTTCCTTATACATTCTTCTGTTTCTTCTGCCTATAGAGTCTTTACTTGTAATAAACATTTTTAAAAGAATGAGGAAAAAAGCAATTCAGCAAAATCAGCTAACAATAGTCCTATCGGATAATATATGCAGCATTCCACTCCACAGTGCCCCCAACTTTGCAAAAATGGAGAAGAATTACATTTTGTCTCCTCTCTGGGTCCAGGCTTCATCATTCGAATTATAGAGTGTTCACTTTCATTTTCTTATTCTTTCCACTTATGTTGCTATTATCTTTGTATATATTCTTTGTTTCTCTTCTTATCCTCATGTCACTATGTACCTATTTTATAGAAATCTTCCTATATGAGATCTGTGCCCTTATGGGCTCACCCTCAGTCTCCTGGGAAGGATGTGGAAACCTTACTTTATGATCTTTGCGTGAAGCAAACCTAGAACACAAGAGTAAACTGTAATAAGGATAATGTTCCACCTTTAGTTCTAAGTGAGACTCTGGTTTTTCTAAGTTAGATGTTTTCCTTTTTCTATGTTTTCCATTTCCTCTCTTCCTAGCACTTGCTAATCTTATTAAAGTCAATGAGAGACAGCTAGGTGGTGCAGTGGATAGAGCACTGGTCCTAGAGTCAGGAGGATCTGAGTTCAAATCTGGACTCAGACAATTACTAGCTGTGTGACCCTGGGCAAGTCACTTAACTTTGATTGAACCCCCCCCATAATAAAGTCAATGACAACTACATGTACATCTTCAAAAGCAGGCTCTTGCTCATAGCCTCCCTTGCCCCATTCCCCATCTCAATGACAATATTGAAATATACTTGAAAAGAATCTTCTACATTTGGTTATATTGTTGAAGCTTAACCCATGCATTTGGCTATCAAAGAGCTGGATGTCTGACAAGAACAGGATCCTGTGAAGTGACTCCCAGGTTGGACAGAGGCCAGCCAACACAGAGGTGCTGAAAAATATAACATTAAAAAATTAAGAAGGACATCCTAGAAAACCAGCCCAAAAGTTTGGCTCAAGTTCCAGATCCTAATTTGGAAAATGTTGTAAACTCAAACCAACTCCAACTGGGATTTGCCAGGCTTTTTCTTAGCCTTAGTCCAATCTCTTATTCCTGATAGAAAAGAGCCATCAGTCTTCACTGCAAGAACAGATGGTAAAGTTGGACCAGGTGATGTACCATTCCTCTGCACTCAGTGTTTGCCTCAGGTTTGTTGTCAGGAGAAGTCCCAAATCTAATTGTCAGGTCTAGGGAGAAAATGAGGTAGTTTGTTTGGAAATGAGTTTTAAGACAAACAACTCACCATCCAGGTCTGAGGGCAACAGCTTGTTTGGACTATTCTGTGTCAGCAAATTAATTGTGAATGTGTTGGAGGATTTCATCCCCTGAGAAAGGAAGGTTCCCTACCTCAGTAATATTCCTGTGAAATGAGTCAATAAAACTCAGTTGATTGTCATCATGCCTCTAAATGGATAGAAAATGAATTCCTCTCTAAAACTTAAAGGGGAAGGCAAACACTGGGCATCAAATATTCAGATCCAAGGTTTTTTTTTTTTTGTTGTTTAGTCATTTCACTAGTGTCTGGCTCTTCATGACCCCAGATGAAGTTTTCTTGGGAAAGATACTGGAGTGGCTTGCCATTTCTTTTGCCAGCTCATTTAATGGATTAGAAACAGAACAAACAGAGTGTCCAGGATCACACAGCTAGTAAGTGTCTGAAGTCAGATTTGAAATCAGAAGGATGAGCTTCCTGACTCCAGGCCCAGCATTCTATCTATTATTCCACTCAGCTGCTCCTAACCCAAGTTATACAAAGTAGGTCTTTTAATACTTTATTTTCCCCCAATTATATGGTAAAGCAATTTATGACATTTTTTAAAAAAAGTTTTGAGTTCCAAATTCTAACCTTCCTTCCCTTCCCTCCCCTCTCCCTGAGATAATAAGCAATCCAATATAGGTTATACATGTGCAATCATATAAAACATTTCCATATAAGGTATTTTGTACAGAAAGACTTCAATTAAAAAAAAGAATGAAAGAAATAAAGAAAGGAAGGAAGGAAGAAAGAAAGAGAAAGGAAGAAAGAAAGAGAAAGGAAGAAAGAAAGAAAAATGAAAAAGAAAGAAAGGAAGGAAGAAAGAAAGAAAGACAAAAATAGTATGTTTCAGTCTGCATTCAGACAATATCAGTTCTTTTTCTGGAGGTTGATATTTCGTCATGAGTCCTTTGGGATTATCTTGTGTCATTGCATTGCTGAGAAGAGATGAGTCATTCACAATTCTTCATCATACAATATTGCTGTATTGTGTAGAATGTTCTCCTGGTTCTGCTCACTTCATTTATACAAAGTGGTTTTTAAAGAGTGAGTCTATGCCTAGTGAGTAGCTTATGTAACTTTGTTAGTTCTCAGTTCCACAGCAATGGGTGCTATGTTGCTGGAGTCATCACTCCCAGACTTCTCTGAATGTATTTCTGTTGGATAAGAATACCCAGCTAAAGTCAAATGGTGATTTGGATAGACTGATACTGATATGACCTGATTGATGTTGTGGAGCTAACATCTTGTAAGAAGAATTGACCTTAATCTGTATAAATAGTTCTTGGGATATGGGAGTTGGATTAGAATGGGGTCAATGTTATATAAACTTCAAATGGCACATAAATATCAACATTTATATATTAATTATATCATCTTGTGGTTTTCAGTGGTACTAGAATGCAACATGAGTGAAATTTACAATTCAATTAAACAAAATGTATTACATGCTTTCTTCATGTAATGCATTATGCTATTGACTAGTGCCTCTAAGATAGTTCTGACACAGGCCCAACTGCAATCCAGCCTAATTGTGGGACAAAGTAGAACGCACCCAGTGCAAAGAAAAGGTCCAAGATAATTGCCATGAAAAATTTGATGAAAAAAAAAAGAAACTTTTCAAGAGGAGGAGTAGGATGGATTCATGGAAGACTTCATGGAAGAGTTAGCATCTGAATCAGAATTTGAAGAAAGGAAGGGCCATCAGACAGAGAAGGAGATGAGAAGTTCTTTCCAGGCATAGGGGATGCCATGGGGATCTCTAGAGGGAAATGGAGAATAGGGGAACAGAGTACTTTGGTTTGACTGGATGTAAGGAAGGGAAGCATACAACTATAGCTATGTGAAACAGAATCTTATTTTTGCCAAGACAACCTCTTTTGCCACCAACCATTTTATGGAAGGTCACAAAGAACTTACATAATTACTTTAGTAATATTGCTTGGTTTGAACTTCACTTTTTCCTAGAGGAGTAGCTTATAGGAAATGTAGATGAGCAGAAAGAGAGGGCTTGGGAAAAGGCACTAGTAGGATCTTGTAATACAGAGAGTGCTGGACCTGAATATGAATTGTGACTCGGATGCTGATTACTGAGGTGACTTTGGACAAGTCTTTTAACCTCTTTAGACTCTGTCTTCCTCATTTGTAAAATGGGAGTTTAGAATAGATGATCTCTACCATCTTCAATCTCTAAAACAATTATCCTAAACCTGGAACATACATGAACTTAATTCAGTTCCACAGAACAATAGATGTGACTATACCTTTACTGCTATTCACCTTTTTTGATCTTGAGCAATGTAGATGTTTCTTGAAAATAAAATATATATTTCTATAAGTACTGGATAGAGAATAGGCATGCAAGAAATAATTGGACTAAAATGAGAAGTCCCCTTTTCAGAATAAGAAGAAATGAATATGAGTTGTGAAGGGGACACCTCAATCAGGTGAGGAATTGAGTATAGAAATAACTCTAACTTCAGAGTTCAGCAAATCTTGGGCTTTGCTTACAGCAGTACTTCTCTTGTGGGCCAGGGAAGGAGAGGGGAACTCTTTATTGATTTCTGAAAAATTTTAGCATGTGATTTTCATAGAGGTAAGAACCACTCTTTTCATATGGAACCTAGCTCATCATACATGATAGGCTGTGTTTAAAGATCTCATGGTATATTATATATCTGGCATATATAATAACAAATATCATTTACAAATAGCTCATTATAGCTAAGTAATTATTGATGCAGCTCAGATTATTAGAAATAGAAGGGATCTTAAGGATCATCATTCTAACCCTAGGGTCAGTGAACTTTAAAAATATATTTACATATATATATTTAATATAAAATTATCTAATATAATATATTTAATAAGTCCACTTTATTTTATTTATTTAAGATCATTATCCTGAGAAGCAGTGCCAAAAGGAAATATTTTTGGTGAAAAAAATGATTAAGAACCTTTAAGTCCAACTTCTTCACTTTTCAAATGCATAAAATGAGGCACCGTAAAGTTCAACAACTTGTTTTGGATCACAAATAGAGAAGAAAATGTCAAACCACTCCAGTATCTTTGCCAAGAAAACCCCATATGGGATCATGAAGCGTTGGACACAACTGAAATGACTGAATAACAACAACAAAGTAGCAATAAAAGCACTACTACCTTTCAAAGAGGAGCTGAGAGTATCTTACGGGATTGTTAGTAAATGACACACACACGTGAAGAACACACCTTTCTCCTGTCTCTGCCCCTGTTTCCTTGCTTTCAGGACTAGGCCTAAGCACTGTTGTGGCTTGGGGGAGGATAAACTACATGTTCTTAGGCCCCCAGCCTTAACTCTATTTGTCCTTTCATTTTCTAACTTGTCCTCCTTCCAGCCTCTATCTGCATCTCTTCCTCTACCCCAAATCTATGTCTTCTTGCTTTCTCATTTTCCTCCTTACCAGTGTTCAAGAAGGAATATTAAAAACTCATTTAAATTGAAGTGTAAATTACTGATCAAACTTAATATACTTGCATTTCAATTGAAAACTAATCTACAGTTTGGCTAAAGTCAAAGGATAAATGTTGTTTATCCATTATGTTTAATTTTAGGAATCAGTGGGCAGTGTAGGAGAGGTATTTTGGGGAACATAAGGATCTGCCTGGTATTCTTCCTAAAAAAAGAAACACAGAGAAGAACCTCAAGGCCCTGCATGCTAAAGCTTTATTATATGATAGTAGACTGAGTTGAGTTTTCATTTAAAAATTCATTTCATAAAATAGTGTTAATCTTCTATAAAATGGGAAATGAAATAATTTATGATTTGAACAGATTATATTGGCTTCGTTTTGTTCAGTTCAGACCTCCTAGTCCAGAACTCTGGGTAAAAATGCAACATGAGATCCAGGAGTCAGCTGCAATAAAACTACCAGGTCATTAACTCAAGAAACTAGTAAAAAAAAAAATCATTTTCCCCCACAGTGGCCAAAAAAGTTTTATTTTAAGGGGGAAACATTTAACAATTTCCGTCTATAATTCCATCATGTAGGACTAAGTCTTGTTGTAAGGTGTCAGGAATTTCAGTTAAGCTTAGTGGAAGATTTAGTTTTCTCAAAATTTCTGTACCATTCCATGGATGCCAATACACCTAATTTTAAATGGGCCTACTTCTGGCTAAGTCAAAAGAAAGTCAGTTCTCTTCATGATAATTGGTGGCCCCATTACTCATCTCCTCTTTGATATAACAGTCTTAAAGGAAGACAAAAGGCTGTATTCTTATCGTTAACTTTTGCAAAAGTTTAGTAGGTGAGTGGAGAACAGTTAAAATAGTGGCTCTTAATGAAGAAAGAGTTAGCATTGATAATTTACTAGAAGCATACTAAGGTTTCTGGCCACATATCGTCTAGTCTTCTGATTGAAAAGGGCAAGGGTTGATGGCCAACAAATCCTGCAATTCCAAACCTGGAATCTAATAGAGAATATATATCATTCTGCCAATCTTCATGGAAACAAAACTTTTGGAAAATGGAGTTTCAAAATTTTACTTCTACTTTGCTACAAACTTAACACTTGAAATCCAAATGATTTTATTTTCAGGTTCCTGTGGCATATAGATTCTTTACCTGAGCTCTATGGACTTTTAAATTTTATTTTAAAAAATATTTTGAAAAGTACTTTTCAACACAATTGATTTCCTTCATAATCTTATGAATTTTATTTTACACATTTTAAAACATTATTATAAGAAGAGACACATAGTTTTTTTTTAATCAGACTACCAAAGGGGTGTGTGACATAAAAAAGAACTGAGGGAGCCATATGGCATAGAAAACAGTACTCTGGACCTAGAATCAGAGTGACCTGAGTTCAAATCTGTCCTCAGACATTTATTACCTTGGTGATTCTGAGCATGTCATATAACCTCTGCCTCACTTTTCTTATCTGTAAAATGGGGTTAATAATATCACCAATCTCCCAGAGTTTCTATAAGGACAAAATGAGATAACATATATAAAGCATTTTGCAAACCCTTGTTGTTGAGTCAGACTCTTTGTGACCTCATTTGGGGTTTTCTTGGCAAAGTTACTGGATTGGTTTTCCACTTCCTTCTCCAGCTCATTTTACAGATGAGAAAACTGAGGCAAATGTGGTTAAGCGACTTGATCAAGGTCACACATTTAATAAGTGTCTGCAGCCAGATCTGAATTCATGAGTCTTCCAGATTCCAGGTCAGGCATTCTATCCGCTGTACCACCTAGCTCCCCTGGAAGAGTGATGCACATCGTCATTCCAGGGTGAGCTGGAGGACTTCTTTGAAAGCCATGGTTGTTCATGGTCTAGTCCACTGGATCCAATTTGCTCATAGACTCCTTTGTGGTGTATTGAAAAGAGCTCTGGATTTAGAATTTATCTTGGTTCTGCTACTTGTTTCTTCCTGTCTCTGGGACTTAGTTTCTTCACCTTTAAAATGAAGGTGTTGTGCCATATGATTTTTAAGGTCCCATTTAGCACTAAATTCTTTAACCTTGGCTTAATTTTAAAACTGTTCTGTCTGGCCTGTGGTACTCAGGATTAAATATGATTCAAAGCCAACAACTTCCTATGCCTTCATTTAATCCAGGGTTGCATCCTCAGGGTCAGGCTAGAATTAAATTAACCTCAGGGATTAGTGGTGGAACTAATTTCAGAAGTTCTGAAATTTAGTTCTGAAAATTCTTTTCAATGATGACTTCTCTCTGTTTTTTTCCTGATTTCCCTCATCCCTAATTCTTCCCTTCTAAACACTACAAAATTGCCTTTCAATCTTCTTCACTGTATCCAAATTTCTCCCTTGTGTTTCATTTAATATGATGACACAAACTTTTTGGCATTACCCATGTTACCTTTGTTGTTTACAAGTAGCTCTGAACATGTGGCAGGAACTTGTCTATTTTATAGGAATAAACTAATATCTTTGTATTCACCTATTGGCCACCACCAAGAACAGATTAGTGGATACTGGGGGTCCACCTTCAATCACTACTGCAGGTTAAAGCATAAATGCTCAACTAGCAAAGATTCAGTTTGGGACCAAGTCTCATTTATGAAATTGTTGTACTATTGGGCATCCATAACAACACTTTATTCCCACCCCAAACCCCTAGGTCTCAGTTTAAAAGGTTACTTAGAAGCCTCAAGCTGCAATTTGGGAAAGACTATCATTAAGTACCAAGAACCCTGGGCCAAATTCACAGGTACTATCAAGTACTGATTAATAGTCTGAGGACACTAATCTATTCCACAGTGATTACACATGGACAATGTTCCTAATCCCTTTATATCTGTTGTTTGGAGTTTGGCCATACTTTTTTTAAAATTTTTTTTTATTTTTAGTTTTCAACATTCACTTCCACAAGATTTTGAGTTCCAAATTTTCTTCCCATCTTGTCCTTCCCCCCCACACCAAAATGGGCATGCATTCTGAATACCCCTTCCCCTAATCTGCCCCTCTTCTATCTACCCCCCCTTCTCTTATCCCCTTCCCCTTAGATTTGCCTGTAGGGCAGGAGAGATTTCTATACCTCATTGCCTGTATTTCTTATTTCCCAGTTGCACTTAAAAACAATTTTTTAAACATTTTTTTAAAACTTTGAGTTCCAAATTTTCTCCCTTCCTCCCTTCCCACCCACCCTTATTGAGAAGGCAAGCAACTCAATATGAGTTATACATGCATAGTCATGCAAAACACTTCCATAGTAGTGATGTTGTGAAAAGCTAACTATATTTCCCTTCATCCTATCCTGCCCCCCATTTATTCTGTTCTCTCTTTTGACCCAGTCCCTCCTTAGAAGTGTTTGTTTCTGATTACCCCCTCCCCCAATCTACCCTCCCCTCTATCATCTCCCTGCTCTCTTGTCCCCTTCCCCCCTATTTTCCTGTAGGGTAAGATAGATTTCCATGCCCAATTGAGTGTGTATGTTATTCCCTCCTTAAGCCAAATTTGATGAGAGTAAGGTTGACTCATTCCCTCTCACCTCCTGCCTCTCTTCCCTAACATTGTAAAGGCTTTTTCTTGTCTGTGTTATGTGAGATAATTTACCTCATTCTACCTCTCCTTTTCTCCTTCCCCCAGTATAATCCTCTCTTACCCCTTAAATTTATTCTACAGATATCACCCCTTTGTCTTCAACTCACCTTGTACCCTCTATCTATCTATCTATCTATCTATACATAAATTTTCCCCTCCAACTACCCTAATACTGACAAAGGTCTCATGTGTTACAAACATCATCTTTCCAGGCAGAAATATAAATAGTTCAACATTAATAAGTCCCTTGTGATTTCTCTTTCCTGTTTACCTCTTCATACTTTTCTTGAGTCTTGTAATTGAAAGTCAAATTTTCTATTTAGCTTTGGTCTTTTCATCAAGGATGCTTGAAAGTCCTCTATTTCACTGAATGTCCATTTTTTTCTCCTGAAGGGTGATACTCAGTTTTGCTGGGTAGATGATTCTTGGTTGTTATCCTATCTCCTTTGCCCTCTGAAATATCATACTCCATGCCCTCCAGTCACTTAATGTAGAAGCTGCTAAATCTTGTGTTATCCTGATTGTGTTTCCATAATACTTGAATTATTTCTTTCTGCCTGCTTGCAATAGTTTCTCCTTGACCTGGAAACTCTAGAATTTGGCTACAACATTCTTAGGAGTTTTCCTTTGGGGATCTCTTTCAGGAGGTGATTGGTGGATTCTTTCCATTTCGATTTTGTCCTCTGGTTCTAAAATATCAGGGCAGTTCTCCTTGACAATTTCTTGAAAGATGATGTCTAGGCTCTTTTTTTGTTCTTGGCTTTCAGATAGTCCAATAATTTTTAAATTCTCTCTCCTGGATCTATTTTCCAGGTCAGTTGTTTTTCCAATGAGATATTTCTCATTGTCTTCTATTTCTCATTCTTTTTTTTTTTTTACAGTGTCTTGATTTCTCATAAAGTCACTAGCTTCCATTTGCTCCATTCTAATTTTAAAGGAAATGTTTTCTTTAGTGAGCTTTTGGATTTCCTTTTCCATTTGGCCAATTCTGCTTTTTAAGGCATTCTTCTCTTCATTGGCTTTTTGGACCTCTTTTGCCATTTGGGTTAGTCTATCTTTCAAGGTGTTATTTTCTTCAGTATTTTTTGGGTCTCCTTTAGCAAGCTATTGACTTGTTTTACATGATTTTCTTGCATCACTCTCATTTCTCTTGGCTCTTGGTTACAGTTCTACACAAAAGTTACCTTTGGTGATTTTGAGACTATCTACTAGATCTGTTCACAATACAATAAAGATACTGGGAACTCAGCACTACATTTCTGGCAGTCTCTTAAACACATTTGGCTAATTATTATTTTTTTAAAATTTGGTTGGGAATGAGATGGAGAGAAGCATTCTAAATTTATAGGAATTTCCAACAACTCTTGTAATTTGCTTGTAGAAGGCAATAGCAGCCATTCACACACAAGTCTTAGAAGGAAGATAAATGAAGCTTATGATATTAAGAAAACAAAAGGTTGTGCAATTCCTCTATGAAGAATCTATAGAAAGATGTGAGTAGACATGGAATGTGTAGGACAAAAAAATTTGTAGAGGTTCAATTCACATGAGTGGAGGGAATTCCTACACTCAAGAAATCATTGATCCATTAGTTAATATGTATTGTGTCCCCTCTACACCTGTGGGGAGGAGGTGATACATACTGTCTTCTTGACAGAGATGCCAAAAGAAAAAAGGCCAGACTACTCTTTCTGCAGCAAAATCAGTGATTTTAAATGTGAGTACCTCTTTTTCCTGGAACTAAGCCCAACCCTGGAAACTAAGAAAGTTTCTTTATATTGAGGAATAGCTAAACAAATCAAGGCACATGGATGAAATGAAATATTATTGTGCTATAAGACATGACAAAATGAATTATTTCAGAGAGAACTGTGAAGGCCTTTATGAACAAATTCATTGGAAGTGAGCAGAACTACAACAGTGAATGAAATGATAAGAGCATCATAGGGAAAATAACTGAAAAACTTTAGAAATCTGAACAATGCAACAATAAATGAGTACAAAATAATGAAGATGAAACATACCACCCATCTCAGAGTTTTTCCTGAACCCTGACTGAACTTCTTTTGGGGAGTGACTCAGATCCACAATAATCACTGTCATCTCTCTGGATTTTCTTTTTTAGAGCAAGGTCCAGAACACACAATTACTTCATGTTCCAAGCGACTTTTCTGTGCCTAAAGTCAAATGTCCTCTTAGCAGTATTTTTCAGTCCCACTAAGCTACTAAGTTTGACATTCAAATGAAATTAGGTTTATGGCTTGACAAAACATCTCTTGTGATTGTTAGACAGCTGGGTACAGGGAAGTTAAAGAAAGTATCTCCATAAGGAGTAGAATTTCTAACCTTGTCACAATTGAAAACCAACATTATTGCTAGTAAAACTTAACTTTTCGGGACACTATTTTCAAAATACTTCCAAATTTGTTGTATTGACATCATCACCTTCATAAGGGAAACAATGATTGTGTGGACACTAGAGAGAAGATTAAAGGAATGAACCCAATTATATGTGGTACCCCACTCCTTCTACAAGGAGTGAGTTATCACCCAAGATTGTTTTGAAGGGGAAAATTGGGAAGTGAAAGGAAGAGATTGAGAAGTCTTAGTAGACTTCAAGTTGAAAATGATAAAAAATGACCCCAAGAAATAGAAAGATGATAGTGAGTTTCTTGTAAATCTAGGAGTGGTAAGGACAAGGTATCCATCAGTAGAAGAAGCCATAGGCAAACCCTGGAGTCTTCTCTTTATATCTGTGCACTTCAAATGTGCAAGGAATTCATATGTGTAAGGTCTGCAGCCAATATATCCTTCTACAGGTTTGTCCCCACCTCATAAACTTGTGTAAAAAGGTTTATATGAAGTTAATCCTGAACAAATAGGGTTCATATGCTTCACCTAGTCAAAATACTTAGGAATTTATTGGCTCTATCCTGCCCTAGCAAATAGGCACATAGAAGCTCTTTTTCACACTTTAAACACCATCTCTTTTCCTGATCTCTAATTTGTTCTAGTAGCATATATCATGGCTATACCTTTTTGAATTTTTATCTCAGCTACCTATGCCCTGGTGAGGCAAGCTTCCAATGTCCTCATAAGAGCTTTTGTGATTAGACTAGGTAGTTCATAGGTAAGAAAAGAGCAAAACCCAAACCCAAAAAACCTGTTCCCTCCCTTTCCAGGGAGAGAGGATAAATATATAGAACTTTCAAACTTGTTTTGAAATGGTTTGTTCATGACATTGTCCTTACATGAGATGGCACTATCAGCAATAGGCATCTGACATTCCTGGCTTGCAGCCAGTGTTATCAGGAGACAATGGAAAACCAGTAATAGCCCATGGTAAGCTGGTTTAGCTAATGCTTTGTGATGCAGCATGAGACAACCATTAACTGTTGTCTAAAATGTCTCTGGAGATCTGGACCTGACAAGATCCAATCCTTGCACTCAGAAAAGAGCACTACACTGAGAAGACCAGTGTTTATCAGTCTGGTCCAGGGCCAGGATCAATGGATTGGATTAGACTGTGGCAAAACTGTGCCACTGATGAAGAGAACTTCACAGGCCTGAGACAGGCTGTCAGATAAGACTACAACAAAGGAGGCTTCATTTTCAGAGCAACTTGTGTGTGCTGTGTAGTCAATACAACAGTTCCATTAGAAAAAAAGATATCAATGGTATCTAACTCACCTAAAGATCCAAGGAATTCAGAGAGGCCAATAACAGTGGTTGACCATCATTATCAGATAAAACTTTCATTCCCTTGGGATGGAATAACTCAAAGAGGTTTATCATTCCTCTAGATACTCACCATTCCCAAATATGTCTGGCTTATATTTTCCTCTGTGCTTTTAAGGTAGCAGAATTTCCCCTTACCTTCAAAGTTCTTCTTCTTCTTTTTTTTTTAAATCACAATCTTATTCCTCCTTTAAAACTGGAGCTGAAATCTCACCTCTTTCATGGAGGTTTCCCTGACTTCTCTAGTTCACTGTGATCTTCCCTTCCTTTCCATTTCTATTACATTTATTGTCTCTACTACTCACTTGGCAATAGTATTTCCTCCTAAGAAAATTGTCTTAGTACTTTTCATTTTTATGTGTGGAAAAGAGGTTTTTTAATGGAACCATTTTGATTATAGATCATAGCAATGTCATTGAGTTAAACACAGTTTTATGACTGAGAAATTTAAGAGACTTTGCAATTCACAAATAATTTGCATGGTCAATGGGCTATAAGAAATGGTCTATTTCATTGTCAGGTGGCATTGCATGACATGTACAACCTATTGCCATTCATTTTGCTTTACCTGGGCTGTAACAAAAACCACTGTAGCTTGAGAGGATGACAAAATAATGTCTTAGGCCATCTCTGAGGCAGCAGAATGCATTTTTCACTTCAGTAAGGACCAGTTCTACTTTCATAATAAGCATTTCCTCTTTATCTTGGTGCTTTTATTTACTGTATTTTTAAATATCTAAATTTGCATTTCAATAGTCTCTGAATAATCAAAACAAATAAATTAATGAATTCTAACAAATTGGTTTGCCTATCCATCATAAACAGTGCACTCTTTTACCATTCCTCTAGGTGAGGGTCTGCAGAGAATGGTGGTCCTAATTCATTTGGTGATTGGAACAACACTCCATTTGTAATGAGACATGTCACACTGGTTGAGAGGAGTATCTGTGGCACAGTTGATCACTTCTAACTCTTTCATTATCCCTAGGAGGAATAGAAGCTAGGGATGAAAGATGGGGAGGTGTAATGGCAGGGTCAGATAAGCTTTGGAGAGAGGGATGAGATGGTGGTAGGATCTTCTGAGGTAGTGGCCTGGGGATGAAAGAGAGAGTGGAGAGGTCATTCTGTGGTGCAAAGGACTGTGGTGTGGAACCATTGGAAGACCTTGGGGAGTATGTTTATTTTCTCTCATATCAGCTCTCTGGGGCAAAGCTCTAATCTCGCTGCCCCTTCTATAGCTTTCAAGTCTTGAATGAGCCTGACAGCTCAAAGAGATAATACTCCAATCCTCTCAGGGGAAGGGAATAAAGTATCAAGGACACTTGATTAAAAATATCCTGCTGTCAATTTATGGTTTTCAGTTGAACAGGCAGAGATGGTTTCTGGGGTAAATCCATATGACTTTAGTTGAAATATCAGTAAAAAGTACTTGGATTCCAAAGTTATTCACATATATTAATAGCTAGGTAAAAGTTGTCCAGGGTTTGAGTCTGGCACATGTCAAGTACATCACTGATAGGTAGGTAATAACAGTCTTCATTTGGGCTTCATAAACTTTCTATAGAACACATAATAATCTAACTCTGGCATGACTGACATCATATTGCTATTCCAAATTGTAAGTCATTATCTAGACCTAATTGAAAAAGACAAAAATTCTGGGTGTTTCTTCTTTTTGCTTTGTGGGGGAAACAGTTGGATTAAGTGACTTGCCTAGGGTCACACAGCTAGTAAGTATCTGAGGCCAAAGTCGAAGTCCACTGTTCTATCCACTCTGCCACTTAGCTTCCTCCTATTTTAACTTCTGAGGTTTCAGGCCTCCATTCCATTTCTTGGACTAATTCATACCATGATGCTTTTGCATACCTCTTTCCCTTCCCTTTCAAGTTCCCTTTTATGTGTTATCTATCCCTTTATATATAAGCTCCTTATATTGTATCCCCAGCACTAACAAAGTGCCTGGCACATAGTAAGCTCTCAATAAATCTTTTTTCTGTCAATCCAGTTATCCATTATCTATCTACTATTGTTCCTAGGCTTCATCTGTCACTGAATGGATCTATCTTTTCATGTAAATATGGTAACAATACACCATTGAATTATTCTTTTTAGGGAATGTTTTGAATAGATGGTGGTATGGAATAACCATTTATACACACAGTTCAAATTTACCATATCATTTCTCTATTCTTTATCTCATTTGGATTGTGTAGATTATGAGGACAAAAGATACTATTAGTATTTTTGTTATAATTTCATCAGTCTTTTCTTGATCCCTTTCTTCCTCAAAAAAGATTGATCCTAAAATGGTAGAGAATTTATTGCATTATATTACAAAGTAACTGCCAATAATGATAACTCACTATAATTACTATGTACAGTGACTATGTCAATTTTGTGTCAGAAAGGAAGATCCCCTTAGGATCAACCTGGTCATTTTGTTTGCCATAAATAGTATGCTTTTCCTAACTCAAGATGAATATTCAGTGATATAATTAAGAAAGTGAGAATAGTCAGATGTGCTGTTCCATCATAACACCAATGGGCCACATATTAACTTCACTTAAATCTTTTGCCTTAATGATATATAGGATATAGTGATGATGGTTGGTATTGGGAAAGTCATTTTTCCTCTCTGAGTCTCAGATTCCTCACCTACAAAATAAAAGCTTAGGGCTAGATGATCTCTAGGTCCTCCAAGATAAGACAGTCCATAGTTTTATGACCTTTCAAACATTTCAAATACTGTCTTTTAAATGAACATTCCAGATGCATTCTTCTATTTAGAAGGAAAGTGTGCCACTTCACAATTTTGTTGAATTTTCATGTCAGCATCATAGCTGAAAATAACTGAGAGCCATTACTGACAATCCAGTCTTCTTCTTTCACTCCCAAACCCAATTTGCCTGTAATTAAAGATGGTTCTTAGCTTGCTCCACATTAGTTAGACTCGTTATGGAAGAACCTAGACCTCTAAGTTCCCACATAGAAAGTAGACTTTTTAACCTGAGAGAGATAAAAGTTGCTTGCAATTACACACCCAGCAGTCTGGATATCCTAATGCAAATGGGGCTGAAAGTGTGGCAAAATAAGTATTAGATTTCTATTTTCACATTTTGGATGACCTCTAAACCTTAGTCTCACTTAACCTTAAACTTCATGTCTGCTGTAGCTATACAGAAAATCTAATGGAATAGGGGAAAAAGTTACAAGGACTTAAGACCAGGTGACAAATAAGACAAGACGAAGACTGGTTGGTTGAACAGTACTATTGAATGTAGTAATGGATATTAAGGCTAACTCTTTGGCATTGAGAGATAGCTGATGTGCCTTTATGGAGGATACATTGCTAACTATGAAGAAGTGATCAGCATGTGGAAACAAGTGAATAAATGATTATACAAAAATGTTCCATCAGATGGTAAAATTATTCTTCTATTGGTGAATGGT
Organism: Vombatus ursinus; assembly: GCF_900497805.2. Lineage (NCBI taxonomy): Eukaryota > Metazoa > Chordata > Mammalia > Diprotodontia > Vombatidae > Vombatus > Vombatus ursinus. The sequence goes on from NW_020954556.1 coordinate 53,856,824, forward strand.
ATTAAGGGATTTCTCAACTGAGTGTTGATCTTGGAAACAAAAAACATATGACAGGTACATTCTAAAGCTCGGAATAAACACAACTGTTCCCCACAAAGTGTAATGAGGTGTTTTCACCTTGAATATAGGACAAAAGTGGCTCCATTATTTTGGTGATTTTTTTCATCCTTCTTATCTCCTTGGCTAGTGGAACTTTATAATGTAATGTGATGGTGCTTTTTGGAGTCATACAGACAGTGAAGTTGCTATGGCCAAAAAAATGCCTGACTAAGTGACCTACTGTAAGGCTGTGTGCAGCATCTTATGCCTTACATTTAGGAAGAGGCCTAAAAACATCATTAAGGAACCATGTGACTGGCAAAGGAAATGGGGCGATCGTAGACAAATCAAGGGATAAGAGATCAACAGCTTGGATATTCTATGGCTATTAACATTAAAAACGGAACCAGAGGAATGTCTCCATTCTATGGTACCCAAAATTGTTTGTTTTGAATGAGTTGAAACAAGCAAAACACAATATAAACCTTAAAACATGACATAAATGTCAACTGTCATCATCATCATCATCATTATCATCATCATCATCATCATCATCATCATCATTATCATCATCTGCATTGTTAAATCTTGCCATTTTTATAGCTGAACCATCTTTCATACACATTCCTTTCTCTGCAGTCATGCAGCCACCACTCTGGTTCAGGCCATCATCACTTAGGCCTATACTACTGGAATAGTCTGTTTGCTGTTCTCCCTGCCTTGACTCTCCTCTCATTCCAATCCATACTCAATTTGGCTGCCAAAGTGAACCTCCTAAAGCACAGGTCTGACCATTTGATTTCCCCCTTCCCTCAACTCAATAAATTAAAGTAACTCCCTATTACCTCCAACATCAGTCAGGCAGTCACCTAGCATTTATTAAGCTCCCACTATGTGTCAGGCATTGTACTAAATACTGACACTATGGATAAGGATCTAATATAAAATCCTCTAGTTGGCATTTAATTTAAAACCCTTCACAACTTGATTAATTTCTACCTTTCCAGGATTCTTACACTTTGTTCCCCTTCACATATACTGATTCAGCTATGCTGGCTTACTTGTGCTTTACATGCATTTTACCTCCAGACTTTGTGCATTTTCACTGGCTATTCCTTATGCTTGGAAGGCTCTCCAACCACTTCTTGGATTCGTGGCTTGCTTTGAGATTCAGATTAAATCTCATCTTCTTAAGGAGATTTCTAGGGGTCTACCTGCTATGAATACCTTCCTTTTCAGGTTACCTTGGATTTACTTCATACTTTGTATGTACATGGGTATTTGCTTACTGTCTCCCTTTCTAGAACATGAACTGTCTCCTTCCTTTGAATCCCCAGTGTTTAACACAGTGCTTACTTGCTGACCAAATGCAAATACTATCTAGGATAAGTAGTAAAACAGCAGGATGTATAATAATATTAACAAAAATAAAAGTAATTTATGTAATAAGATTGTATACAAGCACAGAAAATACTTTATGTATGATATAAATTTATAGATATGTAAATGTACATAAATTATATATAAATATATAGTTGGCATAAATATAAATATGTAGATAATATAAATATAAGCACATAAATTATATAACATTTGATCTTCACAACAACTTTGTGAAGTAGGTCCTATTACTATCCCCATTTTACAGATGAGGAAAATGAATCTGAGAGAGGTGAAGTGTCATGCAGCTAGTAATTCTCTGAGGTAGTATTTGAACTCAAGATTTTCTCACTCTAAGTCCAAAACTCTATCCATGGTTACAAATCTCTTAGGATGAAAGAGTTTGTAATCTGAAATGATAGAGGTTAATCTACATTGACTGATGAAATGAAATTAAATTCAATCCACTAAATTTTTGAGGTTCACAAAAAATAGGGCTTATGAGGGTCTAAATATTTGCTTTGAACTATCATCCATGGTGATAATAAGGGTAGATTCTCACCAAATCTGGTTCATTGATTCAGTTTGGCAAAGCACTAATAATGTGGTTGAACTGACTTTGGTGGTTGGAGACTTCTTAGGTAATCCCTCAGCATAAACCCAGATGTTTTTCTTTCTGGTGCAAACACTAGTTTAATTTACAGCTCTAATAGCAACTAGCTTTGTGACACTGGGCAAGTCACTTAACCTCTCTAACAATGTTTCCTCATCTGTAAGATGAGGGCGGTTGGGTCCCTGAGGACCTCCCTCCAGCTTTAACACTCGGTGACTTTCTGATTTCTTATGACATAATAAGTAGTAACTTATATCTCCAAATTAGGTTGTTATAGGTAAAGTCTCTGAAGGAACAGTGGGAGGGTTGGGTGTGTATTAGCAGAGAATAACATTTTTTTTAAAACATTTCATTCAATCAATTATTTTGCTGGTAACTTTTTAAATGGGCCAATCGGTTAATTTTAGGATCTTCTGGATAGTGCAAGGCAATGTGGACTTCTGCCTATGCTCAGCTGGAAATAGTTATTCACAATTTCTAACAGAGAGCCCCGTCAGTTCTCTAAGAAAATATCACAAGACATGTTGTCAGCTGCTTGTTGAATGTAATAAATTTCACCAACATACCGACCATGCTTCTGAATTCCATTTCAATGGACACAATTATGCTCCTGGTGGTTATACATGGTCCTGATAAATTGACAGCTGCTCACAGATTTGAAGAAATGTTACTAAGCTCAGTGAGCATTTCTAAAAGGCTGTTTCCTTGCTTTCTACTCCTAGATGTGTTCCAAGACAATAATGGGGCTTACTGTAACCATCAAAAGCCTATCAGCATGTAAGCTGGCATTATATATACTATTCTTATATGTAAACACATTCTTCACTGTTTTTAACAGCATGATTCACCATTTTATATACAAACCACAACCACAGGGAGAAGCCTATTGTCTGCCATTTACCAAGCTTCATTCATTCCTCTGGTAATATTTTTACTTGCTTTCAAAGTGGCTGCTGAAAATAGACATTTGTAGGTAGCCTATTGAAAGATAATTCTTTCTTTCTCAACATTATTTCACTATCCAATATAGTGATTGTCTTCCTACTAAAACTGTTTGAAAAAGGAAAATAACAAATTCAATTTCTGCATTTTTAAATGAATAAGTGCAATTTATTATTTTTTAAACTGAGTAAAATTTAAATAGGAAACTATTAAAAAGGAATGAGAGTAAATATTTGATGCCTAAATAATTAAGTAATATACTGTGAATATAAGGGTAGAATTGTCTTATAGTGGAAAACAATTTGTCCTTTATAAGAAAATCCAGAAATTTGAATTCCCTCCAAGCAATCTTTCATTCGCTTTTCTTTCTTTGAACACATTAAAAGGGAATATCTGGAAATTTTACCCATTCACATTTCCAGGTAGTCTCTGTACTCTATTATGTCATCTCTATTTTAAGCTTTAGGATTCTGGTCTGGGATGTGCAACCACATGTGCTTTTTTTTTTCCTTTGGATTTTTGAGATATCTCAACAGTTGCATTTTACATCCTTGGATGACATTTCCTGCCACATAATTATATGTACCAGTGCTCTCCAGTCCAGCCTAAATCCCTGAATCACCTATGTAAATTATCCATCTTTCCTGTTCCCCTGAATCAGACCCCTTGGACTTTGACCATGGATTATCACTTCAGTCTCTCTCTCTCCAGTGGGAATGGCTTTAACTTTTGAACTCATCATAGCCAAATACTTCCTTTTTTATGTGAATAATACACCATATCATAGCATGCCCTGATAGTCTCACCTTCCCTTTGGTCTAGGCTCTAGCTGGCCTGACTTGTCTCCATTTAAAACCTGGTATTGATAGCAATACTGTACTTTTCCATGATATACTTTACCTTAAGAATCCCTTTAATACTCAAATGGCTCACAGTTTTTATTGTTCTTTTTTAAAAGGAAGATAGCAGCTCACCCATCCTTTCCTATCCTGTGCAACATTTATGCATGTTCTTTCAAAAGTTTACTAAAGGGGCAGGGGTCAGCCCAAGACCTTCCTTGCTTTCTCTTGACAATGTGAGAATATCATAGGGTACTAAGATCATCTACCTGCCATTCTTTGTCCTTATTGTGTAACCAGTTGATTTTTTTTTCTTACACATTTACTTTATATCTTGTTTTTTTTTTTTTGAAGATTCTTGTTAGTAACATGTTGCAGTCTGTTCACTACCCTCTTCCTCTGCTTCTCCCAAAGTGGATAACCCATGGCCAAGCACATAAGATTATGTTTCTCCTCCAGGAGGTTTTGCCGTTTGACTCAAGCAGCACAATGTCATCTACAAATAGGACTTTGTGAGAACTAACCACCCACAGGGAATTGTTTTTCAACTTGAATCCTATGTGGGATCTACTCCATTACACTGGCTTATATCTTTGGCCAATGCATTTCCAAACTTTATGTTTTCCTCGATACCCTCAGAGGGTAATTAAACAGGATTAACTTTGTTGTTACACATTTTGAGGAATCTGGAATGATCATCTCCTACAATTAAGACAAAATCACCAATGTAAATGAAACAAATATTTAAAAGGATATGAAACTTTAATAAGATTTAAAAGAATACAAATACCTAAAGGCAATTAGGAATTTTAATATCCCTCAGTGCTTAATCAAGTCCAGTTTCACCTAGACTAGAGTAGAGCTGAGTTACAGATGAATATCATAGCTCATAATGAAATGCCTTTCAGGCTTTAGGACATGTGAATCTCTTTTTTATGTTCAAGGATTACAGGACAACTTAGTGTCATCAATATAGGCTTTATTTTATTACTATCCTTAATACCCCTAGTAAGAAAATTCTAACACCTTAACATTTTTCAGGAGCAGGTACTAACTTTTCCCAATTCCCTATACTTAGCTCCCTGACTTCATTTGCTTTGTAGCCATACAGATGAACAAAAATAAAATGTTGTACTACTGTGCACATGAAACTCAGTGATAAACATTTGCTCAATCAGAGAAGTGAATTTTTCCTTCTAAATTTTGCTCCAAATTTCATTCATCTATTTTCTGATTTATAGTTTAAATCCACTTACAATATTGGAGGTTGGTCACTAAATTCCCAAATGGATCTGTGGTCTTATCAATTTGGTAGTTCCCTCCAATAATGAAGATAGCAACCAATCCATGTCTGCCTATCCCATATGGCTCTTGTCTATTGTCTATTTCCTCTCAAAAGGTAACCACTGGTGGCCCACTGAACATGCTCATTTTCTCTCCACGGAGAGTTCCAATGGATCATTCTGGCTATCTGTCTTCTGTCATTCATAACATGTGATCAGCTCTTCTTTTCTTGTCATACAATTGTTTGACAATACTCTTTACTCCTGTTCTTATTTAGTTTCCATATGTTGCAGTTGAATCACATTCAACATGTATCTTTCCATCGCCCTCAGCATGTTTATGTTTAGGTCTTCAGAGATAGTGATATTCCACTGAATATGAAACATCATTGTTTCCTTCCCTATGATAGTTATAACCTGGCTTCTGACAGACTGTCTAATTTGAAAAAGATTCTATGTCCTTTTCCGAGTAAGATAACATTGTGCCAACCTCCTTAATTCAAAGACAACAAGTAAAATAGGCACACAGGCCTGCTCGCTCTGCCTCACACATGATATTCATCTCTTCACTCCAGACATTTTGGCTGGCTGTCCCCATGCCTGAAATGTTCTCCTTCATCTCTGCTTCCTGAATTTCCTGAGTTCTTTCAAGTCTCAGCTAAAGTTCCACCTTCTTCAAGAAGACTTTTCCATGTTGCCTCAATCTTAGTGCCTTCTTTCTGAGACTATCTCCTGTATATATTGTATTTGGACCTTGTTTTTCAGTCATTTTCACTCATGTGCACCTCTTTGTGATACCATTTGGGATTTTCTTGGCAAGGATACTGGAGTGGTTTGCCTTTTCCTTTTCCGACTTATTTTACAGTTGAGGAAACTGAGGCAAACAGGGTTAATTGATTTGTTCAGGGTCACACAGCTACTAAGTATCTGAGGCCAGATTTAAACTTAGGGAGATGAGTCTTCCTGACTTCAGGCCTGCCACACTATCTATTGTACCACCTAACTGCCATATTTGGACCTAGTTATTTGCAATATTGTCTCTCTCATAAGATTGTGAGCTCCTTGAAGGAAGGAACTGCTTTTGCCTTTCTATCCTTAGCACTTAATGTAGTGTCTATCAGCTAGTAGGTGCTCTACAAATGCTTGTTGACTAGCTGAATATAGTAAACACCTCATCTGAAGGACCTATATTTTAAGAGAGGCAGAAACCACTTCTTTCTACCTGACTTTCTTTTATAAATGTTTCCTGTTTCTTCTACTTACTGCTTGGGTGACCTTGGGCAAATCATATGACTTTTGGGGGGCCTTAGTTTCCTCATCTATAAAATGGGGACTAGATTACTTCTGTAGACTAAATGGATTAGAGGACCTCTGAGATCCCTTGAAGTTCTAATTTTGTAGTGAGTTGATCACCACAAAGCCATGGCAACTGTGTATACTGATCCTTTACCCAGTGCCTTTTAGGAAGAAAAGGGAAAAAAAAGAGACTTGCAAGAAACTTTTCTTCAAGGACTTTGTTTTTATTAAATTCCAATGTGAAGAGGTATTTTCCCAGCTCCAGTGACCTGCTGAGAGAAATACTTTAGAAAGTGCCATTTAAAATAATCATTTTATTTTTTTTAAAGGACTAGCTCAGCTATAAATCAGAACAAAGCTTCAAACCCAGTTATTGCTTTGAATATTATTCTTCTGAATGATGGAAAATGAGTCCCTTTGTATTGTATATAATAGAAGGAGAGTACCACAGATTTCATATCTAGAGGATATATTTTTTTTCTTAAGACATCAGCAATGTACTAGTCTCATGGAACAATTATCTACCCAGTGGTAGCTTTCTGTTTCTGTGTACTTATTCTCTACCTATTTTTCATGTTGCCCATGTTACCAAGAAAGGCCAACATAACCAAGGTGGAAATCATATGGACCCAAGGTAGCTATTATAGGCAATTTCTGGCTCAAACTGTTATTCAATTGAAAAATACATCGTATATCCTTGAAGTATACCATTCAAATATATCTAAGCAATGGACAGTGACTGGTTGAAGTTCAGAAAGAAATTATGTTTGGGTTAAAATTAACTTTTCTTTTTTTATTTTCAGGCAATTGGGGTTAAGTGACTTACCCAGGGTCACACAGCTAGTAAGTGTCAAGTGTTTGGTCTGAGGCCGGATTTGAACTCAGTTCCTCCTGACTTCAGGGCTGATGCGTTATCCACTGAGCCACTTAACTGCCCCTAAAATTAACTTTTCTTTTACCATTTATAACCAATGTGTAAATAACAGTCAATGGATCTGTTGCCCCATTAATTGTCAGAGAAGGTCCATTTCTTCTTTTGCCCAGAACTATCTTTGACTAATTTGGACATAGTTTCTGCTACTTACTGAATATGAAGTAAGTCCTTCATTGACTAAGCTGTAGGGGTTCTTAACCTGGCCTCTGTGAACATTTTTTAAAATGTAATTTTGAGACCTGAATTTCAAAATAATTTGTTTTTTTTCAATCCTATGTATTTTATCTTATGCATTAAATGTTGCTCTGAGAAGTCCATGGGCTTTGTCAGACTGCCAAAAGGGTCCTGACTCAAATTAAGTTAAGAAGCCTTGCTCTAAAGTTTCAAGTTTTGGTAAATATTCATTGGGTTTGTCCTCTGGGTAAGACATTATACAAGGTGATATAAAAGGCAGAAATATAACAGTGACATAGCCCTTGCTTCATGGAACATATAGTCCATATAGAACATATAGTCCAGTAGGGTAAGATAAGTCTGTTAAGGGGTCCCCTGAACTTGTCTTTTTGACTTGCCATATTTTCAGAAAACACTGAACCAGAATGCAGGAAGCCCTGACCTGGTCAAAGATGAAGTCCTCCCTACGCCTGGGCTAACAGGATTTGTTATTTGCACCACAAGCTAGACTCCCTGTGTGCCCTTGGGAGTCAAGTCAGGCATCAGTCAGTCTGTACCGGGTTGAGAAACTGTTTGTGCATCTGGGACCCTTGTAGATAAGCAGACCATTATATGTTCATGGTCTAGCAGTTCCCAAAGGAAAATAATGTTGCTTTTGTCATCTAACGTATTCATGTTTTCTCCTCCCCTTTGGGAGGGAATTGTCCTTTCCCTACTTCTGCTGCTCTTTTCTTCCTACCATGCCATTTCCATTTGGGAGCGGATTGCTATCTCTCCTTGTTTCTTTGTTGTAATTTTATAAATATACAAACTTCTGTTTGGATTGTGACCCCTTTGCACTTGCATAGAGTTCCACATGCATGTTCATTTCTCTTATAATAAACCTGGTTTCCATGCATGTCTCATCAACTTGTGATATTGTTTTTGGTTAACAAGTCATTTATAAAATAACCATAAAATAAAATATGATATAAAGAGAGGCAGTGTGGCACAGTAGATAGAAGGCAATCTTCGTCATTAGGAAGACTTCTGATCAAGTACCAATAATAGTTGTGTGGTCATGGGCAAATCATTTAAGTTTTCAGTGTCCCAGGCAATTCTCCAAAACTGTGAATCATTGATTGCTTAGACATCTGCATCACTATAGGGACTTTCCCTGCTGGGAGGGATTCACGTTGAGAAAATCATAGTTCTGCTCCTTTCATTATTCTTCCATATTCTCAAAACACGAAACAGTACAAGATCAATAAAAGATATGCATAACATGTTAGTTCAGAAAGATCAATTCTGGGTTAGGTTATTTTGGTTGAGGTGTACTCCCATTTGTTTAGAGAGCACTGGGAACATAAAATAAGTAAAAGGAAACAATGCTAGAAAAATAGATTGATGTAGTATCATGGAGAGCTTTGACTCTCCAGCAAAGTAGTTCATAACTTATTCAGCAATTGTAGTTTTCTGATCAAGAATCAACATAACAGGAGCCATGCTTAAGGAAAATCAATATGGCAGCAAATATTTAAGAGTGAATCTAGCCTAATTCAAACCAAACCAAACTAATTATTTTCATTAGTTACTTGTGACAGCTAGGTGGTACAGTGTATAGAGTGGCAGGCCTAGAGTCAGGAAGACTCATCTTTCTGAGTTTAAATCGGTCCTCAGATATTTACTAACTTCATGACCCTGGGTAAGTCAATTAACCTTGTTTGCCTCAGTTGCTAATCTGTAAAATGAGCTGAAGAAGGAAATGGAAAACTATTCTAGTATCTTTGGCAAGAAAACCCCAAATTGGGTCACGAAGAGTCAGACACAGCTGAAAACAACTGAACAACAACAATAGCAGCACTTGGCCTTTAATTAGCCAGAATAGGTTCATGATGAGTGAGCATTAAAAAAGCCAATTCCTCATGATCATATATGTGTGTGATGTCAGTTCATTTAAAAAAAAATTTATTAAACACCAGGTACTATGACAGATACCAGTCATATAAAGATAAAAATGAAACAGTTATTTCCCTCAAGGAATATCCATTCTACTTGGGGATTGGGATAGCACATACACAGTTAAGTCAATACACAAAATACTATTTTTGAAAGATACAGTAATAATAATTAGGAAATCTGAGGAAAAAAAACTTTAACTAGGAGGTGGCACTAAAGATGAGGCTCGACAAGAGCTGGGGTTCCAAGAAGTGGAGGGCTAGAAAATATTCTAGGCCCAGGCATGGGAGATAGCATGTGGAAAGGCATAGCTAATAAAATGACATATAGGGGACACCAAGTGTGCCAATTTGGCTAGAACATAGAGTGGATGATGGGGAACAATGTGTAATAAGACTGATAAAATAGATCACAGTCAGATTGGGAAATGCTTTAAATGCCAAATAAAGTAACTTGTATGTTTACTTTTTATCCTAAAAGCAATAGGGAACCATTGAATTTTCTCAATCAGAAAAAAATGACAGAGAGAGAACTGTGCTTTAGAAAGGTCAGCTTACTGCTCGGAGTTGTATGCAGAGAGACCAATTAGAAGGCTATTGCTATACTCTAGGGTAGAGGGGCTCAGGGCCTGACCTGGAGTGGTGGTAAGTGAGTGGAGAGAAGGAACTGCATGTGAAAAGCACCAGGAAGACAGAATCAGCCAAATCTGGAAACTTGGGATATATAGGGTATGGAAGAGGAGAGTTGAGGATATTAACTTGAGAAGGTTGCTTTCTTAAGATGTCATGAAATTAGCCACAACAACACATTCCAAGTGCCTGGGAGAAATCAGATTTTACTGAAATGAAAAAAAAAATGATGTGAGGGATTACACATTATTAGTTCTGTTTCTTTAGGTGATCATCAGGAGGGCACTGGGAAATGTGGGTAATGTGTGATGACAGTTTCAATAGCCTGATAGATTCTGAAAAGAGTTTTTCTGAAAGGCTAGTCCAATGCATAAATGATACTTTCATATTATATCCAAATAGAGGAAATAAAGAATAAGAGAGAGAACAGTATTAGTCAAGTTCCTTTTGGATTTCTTTCTTTCTTTTCTTTTGGCCAAAAGCAAGGGCTTGTCATTCAGGCTTTTGGCAGTCTGGTGAAACTTAATGGATCTCTTCACAGAACATTTATAAATGGATAGAATAAAATACATAGGATTACCAAAAATTGATAATATTGAATGCAGTTATCAAAATATTAAAAAAAATATAGACCCCAGGCTAAAATCCTTGGTAAGGTTGCCTTTGTATGTATATTGAATATGTTTTTATGTGTATGGTACTACCCTCCTTCCCCAGGAAATAGTTCCTTTCAGGTTAGGTCTATTTTGTTTAACTTCATTTTGTCTTTGTATCCTCAGTACTCATCACAGTGTCTGGCACATAGTAGGTGCTTAATAAATGAGTGTTAGTTGATTGATTGGAATTCTAGATTAAGGGAGATTACTACTAAGGACTTCTGGGTCTTGCCTGATTATTACCTTTAACTTGGTTTCCTATCCTGACTCCACTACTTTGGTGGTCTTGGATTAATGACTGAACTATTCTAGTTCTCAGTTTCTAATATGTATAGGGTCAGCTAAGTGGTGCAATGGACTGAGTGCTGGACTAGAATTGGATTCAGGAAGTTTTGAGTTCAAAATTTGCATCAGATGCTATCTATGTGACTTTGGGCAAGTCATTTAACCTCTCAGCCTCAGTTTTTGCAAATTTAAAATGAGGATAATAGCAGCAACTACTTCCCGCACTTGTTAGGATGATAAAAATAAAATAGTATTTGTAAAGTATTTTGCAGATCTTAAAACTCTATAAAAATGCTGGCTATTATTGTAAAATGAGGGGATTGAATTAGATGACCTCTGTGGTCCCTTACAGTCCTACATATATGATCCTATGATCTTAGGAGTAGCGGACCAAGATATTATAATATAGTAGAAAAGATTATTGTCTTTATAGGCCCACTTTTGTATTAGCTTTGTGTCTCAAAGAGAAATAGAAGAGATAGACTATTCTTTCTTTTGGCAAGGAAAAATTAACACATTTTTTCCTAAGCCAAAGGATAAAGTATGAGAAACTCAGTGGAAGGGCTTTGCTTGTGATCACATGATGGTGAAGGCTGTTATGTCTAGCAGTCTGAAGGCATTCCATTGGAGAGAGCTATCTCCTCTGTACTGTCTGTGATGTGCCACGTATCAAGTGGCCTATTTGATGCCCTTTGTATATGACCTCCCATCTTTCGTGCTTGTATGCCTTTGCACAGGCTTTCCCAGAAGTATGCTAGTAAATATTCAACAACCAAGTCTCTGGGGAAAAATTTTTGCCGGACAACTTTTAAGTTGAATATGCACTATTAGCATTTTCTCCATCACTTTCTCAAACTCAGTCAACAAAACAATAAATCTAGCTCTGATTTTTAGTGTTTTACCCATTTCTGAGGTGTTAATGCTCACACTGAAATTTTAACAATGAGCTCAGATGGTTGTAGCTATTTCTAGTCACCTCTGGCTGTCCTCCATGACTAGAGTGCTTTTCTCCTCATCTCACCTCTAGGAATTTTTGAAATTCCTAGCTCCCCTCCAAGGCTCAGCCCAAATGCTACCTCCCATAAGATAATTTTTGTAATCTCCCTTCCTCCAATTGTAAGTGACTCCCTTATTATATTGTGTTTATTTTGCACATATTCTCTATTGGTTTATTTTATACATGTTATTTCCTCCCAGGAGAATGTATATTTCTTGCAGCATGTGCTGTTTTTAATTTTTTTTTGATCTTAGCATAGCACCCAAACATAGTAGGTGTTTAATAAATGTATATTTAGTTGTTGAAAAGAAGGTATCCATTTTAGATCATCCAGAGTCCTACATTATCTCTGCTCACTAATTAACTTTTTAATTAATGACATTAATTTCTCTGGAATGGTATATTAATTAGTCTAGCTAGGAAGGCATCTTTTAGTCCTAGATACATTTTATGAAGAAAAAAATTATTGTGTCTTAAAAGTTTTGACATATTCTAATTTGCATGCTCAAGTTTGTTCAAGGGGGTCTGTGCCCTTTTAGAAAGCAGTATGGTGACACAGCCTGAGATAAGAACCCTGAAAAATGCATCTGCCTTGGGTTTTCCCATGCCCTCTTCTAGGCTGTAGACTGGAAGGCTGTAACTTGTGAACTCGGGGCAGAATCAGAGAGCAGGAAACTGGATGGCTCATAAAAATGCCTAACCCCTCATTCCTTCTGCCTCCCACAAATGAGGGAGTTTTATGTTCTGGTCTTAGAATAGACTATCATGTTCTCTCAGAGTGGAAAAAAAAAGTATATATAGTCATGGGAAATAAGGATACAGTGTAATTCACAGAATTTCGTAGTCTTTGAATTGAAAGGAGATTCAGAGGTCATCTAATACAACCAATAACTAAATGCAATTCTCTCTACAGCATCCCCTAGTGGTCAACTTGTCTTTAAAGACCTTCAGTGATGGAGATGGAGAATAGTTTTCTTGAGGCAGCCATTTTACTTTGGAGTACTATAAATGGTTAGAAAGTATTTCCTTATATCAAGATAAACCTTTCTTTCTGCAACTTGCATGCATTGCTTCTACTTCTGCCCTCTGGGGCTGAGCAAAGGCAGTCTAATTATTCTTTAGTAATACACCCCTTCAAATACTTTTAATTGTAATTTTTATTGGAAAACATATATACAACTTGGAATAGTTTTGAGACAAATAGTCCCATTAGCAGATATTGTTTTCAGTAAGCTGCTAAAAGTTTAAAAAGTAAGTAACAATAAAATAAAATGTTTTCTGAAAGAGGAACAAGAGTACAAAAAAGTACAAGAATACCTGAAAATATGCTCATTTTAATAGGACAACTTTAAGGACCTATTGTTGACTCTCCATAGTGCGGACAGACTAGGAAGTCCATACTTCAATCATAAGAAGTTGACAGATCCAAAATAAAACTATTAGATTAAAAAAAAGATATAATAATGCAGATGTCCCTTCATTTGGCCAACTCCATCTAAGTTTAGATATACAGAAGGACTCAGACCTAGATTAAACCACAAACATGAAACTTAATCTTTTTTTTTTCAAAAATAAAATTTCAGGACAAGGCATGATACCACCACCTGGCTATCAGGCAACCAAAGGTATTGATGCTTTTCAATTAACTAACCTACTCTACAAGTATTTAAAAGAGCTCTTCTGAAGTGTGGCTGTCTGCCAGAAGTAGGTGCTGATTGGTAAAGACTTTTTTTTTTTGGTTCTGTGCCTGCTACATGATACCACAACAGGGAAGTGAAGCTAGGTTTGGTAACCCCAGTACTTGGAACAGTGCTTGGCACATGATTCTATGTGGGTGCTTAAAAATATTTCTTCTGGAATCAAATTGGAAAGAAACAGCTGTAGTTCATTGCTTTGAGAAATACGCCAGCCTCTTCCACACTGAGGCTGACTATAGTCAGAATGTGAAATCTGTAAGAAATTGGACTTGTATTTCTAGAGACTACAAACTGACCTATATGCTCTTATAACCACAAAGGGCACTTTGGAGGAGGGGATAGTATATATTTGAGGTACAGTACAGTGGTTTTATTAGCCTGAGGACCTTGAGTGTTTCCCTCTTTTTTCTCTCTGCATGTGTCCACTCTTTTATGAGGGATGTCTAAGACCATGAGTGGTGTTTATATCCCTTAGATTGTCTATATAAGTCTGTGATTGTGATTTTGGAAAGGCTGGTTATCAATGGCCCAGACCCCCTTTTCATTTTAGGGCTATTTATTTGATGGTGCTTGCTGAATGTAAAGGGATAGACATGGTTGATGTTATGGAGGGAGAATTGAAAAGTTTCAGCAAGTTATTGAATATGAGAATTTGAGGAAGAGTTGAAGATATAAATGGGTAATATAAATGTCCATTAAGGAGAGGCAATATGGTATTGTGGAAAGGATTTAGAGTTAGGGGACTTGTGGAAGAATCTTAGCCTGGCTACTTAGTGTCTTTAGAACTGTGGGTATGTTTCCTAACATCTCTGAGTATCAGTTTCCTTATTTGTAAAATGAAGGGTTTTGAATAAATTACCTCAAAGGTCGATAATATTCTTCATCTTCCTCTGACTGTGTCATGGATTTTTGTGCAACATGCTGGTCATTTTTATTTTATCCTTCAATCTTATTATGTGAATAGCTCTTTCCTTTTTCTGGTCACACGTGTCCATAATAATCCCTAAAGATCAGATTAAACAAAAAGAAACATTGGAGTAGCATTGTACTTTATGATATACTCATGTCCAACCTGTACTTGATCAAGAATTCTCTCTGCAACATACTCAAAAAGTGGCCATTCACCTTTTGTTCAAAGATATCTGGTGAGGGGAGCAGCCCATTGTGCTAGGTAATACACTGTGCTTTTTAATACACTGTTTGGAATTTTTTAAATTTGTTTTTCCTTTGCATTTGTCCTTGAGGTATATCTTTAAAATTTCCCACTGCTCCTGAGACTGGCCTCTAGGACCAAGCAAAATCAACCCATCAGTCAGTCAATTAATCTATAAAGCAGGAAACATCCAGTAATTGCTTATTATGTGCCAAGTGGGCAGCTAAGTGGTATAGTGGATAGAGTGCTGGGCCTGGAGTCAGGAAGACTAATCTTCCTGAGTTCAAATCTGGCCATAGACACTTACTAGCCATATGATCTCGGTAAAGTCTTTTAACCATATTTGCCTTGGTTTTGTCATCTGTAAAATAAGCTTGAGAGGGAAATGGCTAACCACTCCTGTATCTTTGTCAAGAAAACCTCAATAGGGCTATTTAGAGTTGGAAGTGACTGAAACAACTAAACAACAACAACAATTACAAATGTGCCAAGTACATATTCTTTTGTCTTTTTCAAATTTAATTTTCCTCTAACTCTTCTCTTTGTCAGGTTAACATCCTTAGTTCCTTGACTCATTATTCAAATGACATGAATTTGAGTCTAAGCACCATTATGTTTATCCAACTTTGAATTGTTTAACAGTGTCCTCCCTACAGTGGGCACTCATAACTGTACAAAATGCTCCCGATGTACTCTGAACAAAAGTGAGTACAGCAATTCTCTCCCTACTCCTGGATGCTATATATTTTTTGCTTTTATCTTACACTATTGACTTATGTCGAACTTTTGACCATCCAAAATCCTCAGACTTCTTTCAAATGAACTGCTTTACAACCAAATTTCCCCCTTCCTGTACTTAGGGAGTTGATTCTTTGAACCTATGTTAAAATTTTACATTGATTCTCTCTTATTTGATTCAGTCCATCAAAATATTTTTCACTTTAACTCCAAGGTCCATCAAATTAGCTATTGACCCAGCTTTATGTCACCTGTAAATTTAATAGACATGCAATTTTGCCTTTATGTAAGTTATTGATAAAATAGATTAAGTAGCACAGCTTCAGACATAGATTCTGGGATATACTACTGGATTCCTCCTTCTAATTTGACATCAAATCAGCCATGACTACACTTTGGTCTGGCCATTCATCAGTTCCAAACCCATCTAATTGCACTATTATCTAGTCCACATTTTACCATCTTTTCTACATGAACTACTTCAGAGAATTCATTAAATGTTCTGCTAAAATCTAAGTAAACTACACCTGCAACATATTCCTGAGGTATCCCTTTCGGAAAACTGTCAAAAAAAAGAATTACATTTTCTTCCTTTTTTGGGGGTGCCATGACTTAGTCTTGATGAAAGGATGCTATCTTTCTTTCTTTCCTTCATTTTTTCCTTCCTTCCCTACCTCTCTCCTTATTTTCCTCTCTCTCTCTTCCTTCCTTCCTTTCTTCCTTCCTTCCTTCCCTTTTTCCTTTCTTCCTTTCTTTCTTTCATTCTTTTTTTCTTCCTTCCTTCCACTCTTTCTTTCTTCACTATTTCCTAGCTATTCATTACTCATCAATTAAACGAAACTTGCCAGCGTTTTGTCAGTAGTAAAAGTCAAATTCATGGCCCTATAGTTTCCAGATTCTTTTGTCATTGTTGTTGTTGTTGTTGTTGTTGTTGTTGTTGTTGTTCTTCTTCTTCTTCTTCTTCTTCTTCCTTCACTGGAATGTGTCTTTTGTCAATCCAGTACTGTTCTTCCTGTTCCCCATGATCTTTTTTAGGTGACTGATGTCTCAGCAATCATATCTACTTGTTCTGGGCCACATGGGTTGAACCCATCAAGGACAGCAAGGTATTATTTTACTAGGTTCTTACTTGGATTGAATGTCAATCTCTCATGAGCCACTTATTTTCTGTATTTCCCAGACCAAAGATTATTCTCCTTGGCAGAGAAAACAGAAATGAAACAAGCATTGGACATCACTTCTTTTCTCTATTGTCAGTTATTATCATACCATACATTTCAAGCAGAATTCTAAAAATAGATAGAATAATACAGGGGAAGGAATACTAAAGTTGCATTCTCATGCTCTTAATCCAAACCCCAACTTTTCCACTAGTTACCTACATAAGCTTGGGATAGTCACTTAAAATCTCTAAGTCCCAGCTTCTTTGTCTATGAAAGGAAAGTTTAGACTAGATGAATTCTAAGAACTCTGCCAACTCTAGATCTATTATCTTATGCTTTCTTTGTTCTTTTCCCCCTCAATATAGCTTTAAAACATTATTTTTCTTGTCCTTAGCTTTCCTCATCAGCATTAGTTCATTCTGAGTTTTAGCTTTGCTGACATTACTGTTGCTTGACTGTTCCTAATTTTGTATCCATCCTCTGTTATCTAGCTCTTGTTCCCATCTTTTAGAAATATACATTTTTAAAATTTCTGTTGGTTGGTCAGTTTTCTATGCTTTCACATTGGTAGAAACACATCCCTCATTTTCTCCTTAGAGGAAGTATTTCTCTATGTGACTGTAGATTTTTTTCTTGAGATCTTACCATCTCTCCTTTATTAATTTATCTTAAAGAATTCTAGTCCATGAGATTCTACTTACCTTATTTATACTACTTCTATACCCTATTTATACTACTATGAAACTTCTTTGAGGGTAACAAAACCGACAAAGGGTACAGGATTGGAAGATTAAAGAAATCTCATAAGCAAGCCTGGATTTTAGCAAGGCATTTAAGCAAACATCTCACACTATTTTTAGGCAGCACTGACAGATGTAACCTAGATGACACTACAGTTCAGTGATTCAGACTGGTGGAATGATTAGACACAAAGCATATTGGTTTGTTATTGGTGTCAGCTTTGAGGGAAGATTTTAGTGGCATACTCCAGGGATCTGTCTTTGGCCTTACATTGTTAGATAGTTCTGTCAATGACATGGATTAAGGTACAGATGGCATGATTATGAAATTTGATGATGCAAAACTGCGAGTGACAACTAATATGTTGGATGACAAATTTGGGATCCCAGAGTATCAGAAAAGGTTAGAATGATTGGCAGAACCTAATGATATGAAAATAATTCAAGAAATATAAAAGCCTATATTTTAATGATAGAAGTCAATATGAAGAGGAAGGTTTATACAAAAATTTATGTGAAAAACACCTGAGAGTTTTAGTGAATTGTGAGATAAATGTAAGTCCTTTCTATGATATGTCGACCAAAAAAACTACCACTATCTTAAACTTCTTTGAGAGGCATAGTGTCTCAATTAGGGAGTTAGTCTTTTTATATTCTGTCCTTGGTTGGGGTACATCTGGAATTTTTTTTTATTCTGACACTATGTTTAAAGAAGAACATTAAAAAAAGTGTAGATTGCATAGGAGAGGGCAAACAAAATTATAAAATTGTTGGAGACCATGACATATAAGTATGGGAATGTTTATCATGTAGGATAAAGTGTGTGGCAAGAGATGGAGAACTGACCTCAATGTCAAGAAGACCTCAGATCAATTCTTGTCTCTGACACATTCTATTTGTGTGATGCTACACAAGGCACAACCTCTCTGGGCCACAAATAACTCTTGAAGGCTATAAAGTTGCAGAGACATTGCCTATACACATTAATAGTGAATATTTCTTAACTGAAGGTTCCATACACCAATATTTACTACTAATTTGTATAGGCAACTATTCACTATGAATCACAGGTACAATACCAAAAATGTTGAATCAAAAAGATTTGTCAGGGACATGATACCATCTTCAAATATTTAGAGGGATGATCTATGAGTGCAGCAGTGATCTATGGAAGTTTTTTTGAAAGGAACTTGGGCACTAGTAGTGACAGAAATGTGGCTGATCAATTAATAGAAGAACATATTACAGAATTCAATGATGATTTTTTTACTATTTGACAAGGATGTAGATGGTACAATAATAACCAAGCACCTGAGACTATAATGTGGCTACTCGGGCAGTACTCCACAGAAAATAAATTATGGAATATGAATACCAAAGGAGATGCTGATGGCAAAGGTACATGACCTTCCAGATTTTCCATCAGGGACAACAAAAAAATTGAAAAACATAGACAGTGAGGAACTGTGAAGTCTGTGTGAATTCACTGTGTGAAGATGGTGAAATCTTTGTATTTGATATGGATGACAATGGTTATATTAATTAGCAGAACTTTCTTTTGTGGTGATCAACTTTACGGAGAAGTTCACAGAAAGTTAATGAAATGATCAAAGAAGTAGATGATGATGATGGTCAAGTAAAATGTGAGGAGTTTAGGAAATGTTGACAGGAAAGTGAAGATGCCACAAAATTTTTGTTTCTCATACAAAATTGTTTATTTGCATTTTCTTTGATTGTAATATCTGAAAAAGAATTTTCCCTGTACTGTCTAAAAGCTATGCATGTATAATAATTAGGACTTCATTCCTCCATGTTTTTCTTCCCTTTGTCTTATGGAGCATGAGAAATGTTTGTTGAAGTAAATAGAACCATGTGAAGCACTTTTTAAACTGTAAAGGACAATAGTATCTAGAGATGGAAAGGATGTGGTCCTGGAAGGCCACAGAGTTTAATATCTTCATTTTATAAATGAGACAAGTGAGGTTCAGGGAGAATAAATGATTGCCCAAGGTCACTATGGCAGGAAACTGTCAGATGAAGGATAGGAACCCAGGTGTTTTGCTCCTAAACTAGTTTTCTTTCCACTGTAGCATACTACATCACTACAAAATGCTAAGCATGACCAGAATTACTTATTTTTAAATTTACAACATTCTTTGTCTTCTTTTGTCTAAATTACAAAGATGTTTCCTAGTGTTTAAAGCCCAAGGGATATTCTCTGTGGATCATTGTATGCTAGGTCAAAGCTGTTAAATGGCTTTTCTTCAACATAAAGCTATATCTTTCAGAGTAGTTGGAGAAATAAAAAAAAAATTCCTAACATTAGCATATAAGTAGAATAATAATGAAAAATGATACATTATGCAGCAGATTAGCATCAGCAAGCACTGGAGGGAAGATCATTAAGTGAAACAATAGTATATTATTTGAGGACAGGTCATCCTTCCATTCACATAACATTTGACCTTTTCTTTTTTTTATTAAGGACTGTGATGGAAATGAAAAAGCATCACTAATGTAAAAACCTAGAGAACTTTGGGTTTACATTATGTGGTATTTTCTTTTTATTTATTTATTTGTTTTATTAATTTATTTTTAGTTTCAACAATCACTTCCCTAAGCTTTTGAGTTTTAAGTTTTTCTCCCTCTTTCTTCTCATCTTCCTCCCCAAGATGGCGTGCAATCTGATATAGGCTCTAGATATACATTTCTATTAAACATATTTTCACATTAGTCATGTTGTAAGGAAAACTTAGAACCAATAGGAGGAACCACAAGAAAAAGGAAACAAAACAAAACAGAAGAGAAAAAAAGAGCAAATAGTATGCTTTGATCTGCATTCAAACTCCACAGTTCTTTCTCTGCATGTGGATAGCATTTTCCATCATGAGACTTTTGGAGATGTCTTAGATCCTTGCATTGCTGAGAAGAGCTAAGTCTAGCAGAGTTAGTCATCAGACAACATGGCTGTTACTGTGTACAAAGTTCTCCTGGTTCTGCTTACTTCACTCAGCATCAGGCCATATAAGTCTTTCCAGGTTTTTCTCAAGTACACCTGCTCATCATGTCTTATAGCACAATAGTATTCCATTATATTCACATACCACAACTTGTTCAGCCATTCCCCAATTGATGGGTATCCCCTCAATTTCCAACTCTTGGCCACCACAGAAAGAACTGCTATATTTTTGTACACATGGGTCCTTTTCCTTTTTTTTATGGTCTCTTTGGGATACAGCCCTAGAAGTGGTATTGCTGGGTCAGAGGGTATGCACATTTTTATAGCCCTTTGGGCATAGTTCCAAATTGCTCCCCAAAATGGTTGAATCATTTCACAACTCTACCAACAATACATTAGTGTTCCAATTTTCCCACATTTTCTCCAACATTTATCATTTTCCTGTTTTGTCATGTTGGCCAGTCTGATAGATGTGATGTGGAACTCAGAGTTGTTTTGATTTACATTTCTCTTATCAATAGTGATTTACAGCATTTTTTTCCATATGATTATAGATAGTTTCAATTTCTTCATCTGAGAACTGCTTGTTCATATCCTTTGACCATTTATCAATTAAGGAATGACTTGTATTCTTATAAATTTGACTTACTTCTCTATATATTTAAAAAATGAGGCCTTTATTAGAGACACTGGTTGTAAAAATTCTTTCCCAGTTTTCTGCTTCCCTCCTAATCTTGGTTACACTGGCTTTGTTTGTACAAAAACTTTTCAATTTAACATAATAAAAATTATCCATTTTGCATTTCATAATGTTCTCTGTCTCCTGTTTGATCATAGATTCTTCTATTCTCCATAAATTGGACAGGCAAACTATTCCTTGCTCTCCCAGTTTGCTTATAGTATCAGCCTTTATATCTAAATTGTGAACCCATTTTGACATTATTTTGGTATATGGTATAAGATTTTGGTCGATGCCCAGTTTCTGCCATACCCTTTTCCAGTTTTCCTAGCAGTTTTTGTCAAATAGTGAGTTCTTATCCCAGAAGCTAGGGTCTTTGGGTTTAAAATAGTAGATTACTATAGTCATTGACAACTGTGTCTTGTGTGCCGATCCACTACTCTGTTTCTTAGCCAGTACCAAACAGTTTTGCTCATATGATTTAAGTTCTGGAACAACTATGCCACCTTCCCTAGCATTTCTTTTCATTAGTTCCCTTGATATTATGGACCTTTTGTTCTTCTAAATGAACCTTGTTATTATTTTTTTCTAGCTCTATATAGTAACTTTTGGCAGTTTGATTGATATGACACTGAATAAGTAAATTAACTTAGGTAGAATTGTCATTTTTATTATATTAGCTCAGTCAGTCCATGGGCAACTAATGTTTTTCCAATTTTTTTAGATCTGACTTTATTTATTTTAAAACCTGCAGCTTTGCTAAAGTTGTATATTATTTCAAGTAGTTTTTTACTTGATTCTCTAGGATTCTCTAAGTATATCATCATATCATCTGCAAAGAGTGATATCTTTGTTTCTTCCTTGCCTGTTCTAATACCTTCAATTTCTTTTTCTTCTCTTATTGATAAAGCTAATGTTTTCAGTACCATATTGAACAACAGTGGTGATAATGGACACCCTTGTTTCACCCCTGATTTTATTGGAAATGCTTCTAACTTATCCCCATTACTACGCAGTGTTTTCTTGTTGGAAAGATGCAGTAGAGGCTCAAATTACTGTCTACTTGTGCCAGAGCCAATGTGTTGGTTTCCCAAAAAAGTTTCAATCAAAATTTGTATCTTGCTGAAATATCTTTTGCTTTAGTTGATGTAAGCTCACATAAGCTCATAACTACATAACCATAACCATGTTGGACTCTTTTAGAGAACCAAAGTATGTAATGGTTAAACTCCCCTGTCTCTCTCTCTCATTCTTTGCCTCTCTCTATGTCTCTGTCTTCCTGTCTTTGCTTATTTTTTCTCTGTCTCTGTCTCTCTTTATATATAGTATGCATATATATGCACATCTGTGTGTATATATATGTATATATATATATATATACGTCTGTCACTTATCATTTATTAGATACCTACTATGTGACAGGCACTGTGCTAAACTGGGCATACAAGAGATAATAAAAGACAATCCCTGCTCTCAAGGAGCTCACAATCTAATGGAGAAGACAACATGCCTCCCAACCCAAACAATTATATATGAACAAACAATATGCAGAATAAATAGGAAATAATTATCATAGGAAAGACACTAGAATTGAGAGAGATTTAGAAAGGCTGCCTGTAAAAGATAGAATTTTAACCAAATCTTGAAATAAGCCAGGGAAGCTGGGAGATGGAGATGAGGACAGAGGGAATTCTAGGCATAAGGGACAGATATAGAAAATGCCTGGAGCTGAGAGATGGACTGTTTTATTTGTAGAATAGTAAGGTGACCAGTGTCACTGGATTAAAGGGTATGTGAGAAAGTGTAAGGTATAAGAAGACTGGGAAGGAGTGAATGTATGTGGAGGAAGTTAGCTTTTGAGAGACTTTGAACACCACAGAGGATTTTATATTTAATCCTGGAGATAGGGATAGGGACAGGAATAACCTAGTACACACTAAGGTTTGAGTATGGAGGTGACATGGCTGGACTGGTGTTTTAAGAAAATTACCTTGGTGAGTAAATGGAGGATGGACTGGAATGGAAAGAAATTTGTGGCAGATAGGGCAACAGATAAGCTATTTCAATAGTCCAGTAATGAGGTGATGAGAGCCTTTACCAAGGTTTTGGCAATATTAGAGGAGATAAGGGGGAATATTTAAAGATTTTATAAAAGTGATATTGACAGGACTTTGTAATAGATTGTATATGGGGGGTTAAGAAATAGTGAGGAGCTGAGGATGAAACCTAGGATGTAAATCTGAGCAATTAGGAGGATAATAATGCAGACAGCAATAGGGGATTTTTGAAAAGGGAAGGATTTAGGGGGAAAGATAATAGGGTTGGTTTTGAACATGTTGAGTTTAAGATATCTTAATTCTACCTCTAATACTTACTGATGGTGGATGGGATTTGATTTCCCCTAAAAGGGAAAGGCCCTCAGTCCTTGAAATGTCTCACAGAAAGACTATGGAAAGATCTGGATGGGATTAAGGAGTGGCAAGTAAGCTAATGAAGTAATCAAAATGGGCTGGGGCAGGCCAGATGCTCCAGGCAAATGTCAGGGATCTAGGCTGCTGAAATTTGTGGGAAAGTTCAAGGACTGAGGGTCTTTCCCTTTTAGGCATTCAGCTTGAATCCCATCCCTCATCATTTACTACCTATTTGACCTTGGTCAAGTCACTTAATCTCTCTTGGTTTTCCATGTCTTTATAAAATTGGTGGGTTGCATTCCATAAACTCTAATATTCCTTCCAATTCTAGATCTATGATCCTGTGAATAAAAGGTATAATCTGAGAGGTGAACAGTGGGTGCATTAACATTACTTTCTATTACCAGTGCTTTCTATTATCATAGTTGAAATCCTTTCTATTGTTAGTCAGCTTGTTTAAGTGGTTTAGTGCTATACATTAAAAGGTTGGGAAAGAAAGGAAGTGGTGAAGGAGGTGGGGGCCAGATCTCAGAGAGATCTGATTTCAGTCACCTTAGAAATTTCATTGGTGGACACAGATACACTCCTAGACAGCTTGTAGTACTTGTAGAATTCTGGTTTAGAATTCAGAAGGGACAGAGTGCATGAGCCATTGATAATCAGCTACCCAGAGAATTCTGGAAGAGAGGAACAGATAGTACTCATAGATAGGGGTATGATGAAGCCAGCTCTGATTTCCAAGAGGGGATTTAAAAATTTTTATTGTGAACATTTATACCTTGGAAATCAGAGAAATGCTACAAATCAGGGCTTGATTCATTCATTTGTTGATAGGTTGGACTTAAGACAATGAAGGATATGATATTTTTAATAATGCTGGTTAAACTTAAGTGTATTTGTATACATTTTTTGAGAGCTGATTATTAAACATTGCTAGCAAAAGAGTGCTTGTTGGTATATTACATTACCACTTAAAACAAAAACAAAACAAAGTATTCACACTTCCAAATACACATTTATTCAACAATAGTCAATAGATAGTTAAGTGCCTTCTATGGTGTCAGGCAACTTGCAATGTGTAAGCACAAATAAGAATAAGAAAGGAGCTCCCTCAAGGAGTTTACAATGGAAAAGAGGAAGACAATACACAAAAGGAAGCCAAAAAGGGGAGGAGCTCCAGAGGGTACACATTAAGCAGGACATGATGTTTATGGAATCAAAACCAAGTAAAGTTGCTGATGGAAAATAAAAAAAAAACAGCTGGAAAACCCTGAGGGAGGCACTACGCATATACCTTGAGGATGGGAATGTTAAGGTTTACGGGTGGTGGGGTCCCAAAGTTATGACACATGGGTCCTGCCTAAATGAATTCAACCCAAGCTTTCTTTCAGCCAAAGACAAGATTTATTAGAACATCAATTGTGGGTGGGTGAGATTTAAAGACTCCACCATATTGGCCAGACTCTTAAGGAATCTAAGTATTTGTATCACTAATGCAAGCGGGCCAAATATTAAGAATTTGAGCACCTTAATGGAGGTCAGATAGACCTTATATACAGAAAGACTGTGAGAGGGATCTAGGAGTGGCCAAATAATCCAGGGTGAACTCCAGGGACCTGGATCAAGTGGCCAAGGAAGAATAGATACTAGATAGGATTAAAGGTGGGTGGGAAGATGGGGGGTAGGGGGAGTGGGCACCTGGAGGTAAGACAATGGAGGGCTAGGCTAGGTTAAGGGTAACAGAGAATTGGGAGATTGGGCATAAGTGATAATGAAAGGCCAATTGATAAGATTATAGTCTCAGGTGAATGCCAGAGATTTGGCAATGTGGGAAAGTCCAAGGCTTTTCTTTTTTAGGGTGCAGATCCCAAAGACATGCTTTTTTCCCTTTAGGGGTTCAGATTCCATCCCCATTGGGAACAGTGGATATAGTGGAAAGAATGCTAGATTTGGAGTCAGGAGGTCCCAGTTTGAACACTTATAGGTTGTCTAGCCAGAGGCAATTATCTACTCTTAACTGGGATAGCAAAGTTTTTACTATTTCACCTGGTGGTTGGAAGGAAAGTGTTCTGTAACCCTCATGACATGATAACTAGGGGAGCTATTATTAAGCACATGATACTTGTTTATTGAATTTAATTTGAATAATATTGAATAATGAGTAACTTTGAATTGCAGATATGTGATATTTAAAAATCTTGAAATGAGTCTTGTCAAGTTTTTTTTTTCTTTATGGGGAAGGAGAATATCTGACAGTTACATTTAATGAAATGTGCCTATTATATTTAAGGACACTCAGGCTTTTTTCTTTGAGTCTACATAGCAAGTTGATGCAACTTCTCATTATAGAGTTTCACATATTAAGCATAAAAATAAGGAACTAGGAATGCTCCTAGTAACACACTGAGAGGAATCATGATAACCAGAATGTATTTATTCATTGTTGTTGTTGAGTCATGTCAGTTGCCTCTGACTCTTCATGACCCCATTTGGGGTTTTCTTGACTAGGCTCCTGGAGTGGTTTGTCATTTTCTTTTTTAGCCCATTTTACATATGTTTGTCCCGAGGCAAACAGGGTTACAGGACTTAGGGTCACATGGCTAATAAACCTCTGAGGCCTGATTTGAACTCATAAAGATGAGTCTTTTTGATTCCAAGCCCAGTCTTCTATCTAAAGCAACACTACCTTGGCAGGGTGCCTCTCACATAGTAGGTGCTTAATAATTGCTTGTTGACTGATGATTGTCTTAGAGTAATGTAGGCATCTAGGAGGTGTGCTTAAGGAGAAAATGTGATATAAGAGAAAGACCTAAAGCACCGGAGTCAGAAGAATTGGATTTGTATATTGCCTCTTATGCTTACTAGCTGACTTACTTTTCCTTGGTTCCAGTTGTCTCATGAAAAAAATGAAGAAGTTTATCTAAATCATCTGTAACATCCCTTCCAAACTATATACTATACGTCTTGGCAGCTATTTACAATTTAACTTGCTCTCTCCCTCCACTGTCAAATATTCTTTGGTACTAATTGCTCTATTCTAACATGACCACTTTGGTGGGAGGACTACCTATTCTCAATAATGGATTCTACATGGACAAGCATTCAGAGAAAATCCCTAGACTAAGAAGACTCTCTGTATAGTTAGAGATTAATTGTGAAATGCAATCCCTTGCTTTGGTAATTATTGTATATAATAATAGGATTATAGATTATCAGCATTAGAAGGCATCTCAAAAATCATCTAGTTTATCCAACCACCATCTGAGCAGGAATCCCTTCCTCCAAAGCCTTAGAAAGTGGTGTTCCGGCCTCCACTTGATACTTGTAATGATGAGGAGCTTGCTGCCTCATGGGACATACCTATCATTCCACTTCCGGTTAGTGTACTGTCCAAGGAAGCTGGGTGTCATGGTGGATAAAGTGCTGAAGGAAAATCTGAGTTTAAATCCAACCTTAGACACCAACTGTGTGACCCTGGGGAAGTTACTTAATCTCTCTTAGCCTCAGTTCCTTTAGCTGTAAAATGAGGATAATAATAGCAGTCATAACTAAGCATTGTTGTGATGATAAAAATATATTTACAAAGTATTTTGTAAGCCTGAAATGCTGTATAATGTAAGCTATTATTATCTATAGTAATATCTTATGCTATAGTCATAGGAGAAAAGGTATAATATATTACTGCTATCTTACAAAAAATTGGAAGTAATTACTAATTTTCAAACCTTGAAGTATTGATATTACTTACTTCACCTGAATTAAGAGTAGATTTTGTGAATTTACATGCTTTTGTATTAAGCATTCCTTTATATGGGAACTGCCTCCATCAAAGCAAATGGTAGTCTATTTCTTAGTAGAGCTCCTCAGACTGCTGCTTGAGCTCAGATGGGCTAAGTTTCTTGCTTATGGTCAATTAGCTAATGTGTCAGAGGTAGAATATTAACCTTAGTTCTTTTTTATCATAAGTCTAGCACTCTGTCCACTATAGTGTACACCAAGTTACCTATTAAAATGAACATATCTGAGATTTCAACTAGTTCACAAAGTAAATAATTATTCTCCATCATTTGCATCTTGGCACTCTAAGGTTCTCAAACAATAGGGAAAAGTATGTTCCATCCTGGCAAATGTGGGTGCTGATTTCCTAAGGTTTTAGACACCAGAGTAGAGGAGGAAGAGTGTTAATCATAAAACAAACCCCATAATCAGAAATAGTTTTAGAAATAAATTTATTAGATTGTTTGGTAGGCAGAGAAGCAGAAAAAAAGCTGGGGATCTCTCCATGAATCTTTGTGAGGTTACCTTATATACAGTTCAGACAAGAGCATAAGGGCATTTGCCTGATTGGCCTCAAGTAGACAGTAGTTAGTCTCCAAGGGAAGGGCAGTTTGAGATGAATATCTGCTGGTAAGTCTATCTAATCTGGGGAACCAAAAACATAAACTTTGTGTGGACCCAAAACAAGCAATGGATAGACCTAAAACAAGCAATGGGTAGGATCTAAGCATTCCTTACAACCATCCCATCTTGTTTCCCAGAACTTCTCTGAGATCAGTCTGATCTCTACAGTAAACTTTTGGGTTAAACAATTTTCTAGCCACATAAAGCTGATTTAACAATATTAATAAAGGATACAATAATAATTATTTTCTCTATAAGGGGTCAGACTAGATGACCTCTCAGATCATTCTCTGCTCTAAATTTCATTATCACTGCCACTCAGGTCAACCTGGGGATATTCTTTAGGAAAAGAAAAAAAAGACCTCCATTTTTCATTAATTTAATTAAACAAATACATATCATGCATCTATTCTGTGGAAGGTGATTGGCTCTAGGGGAACAGATCAAAACAAAACAAGTAAAATAGATAAGCCCCCTAACTTCATGCTTTCACAGGGCTTACAATCTTATAAGGGAATATGGCATATAAAGATAAGCATTCTACAAGATTAAATATCATAGAAACAAAGAAGAAATACAAAGTGCTCTAACAAACTTTAGTAGGAAGATTTTGTTCAACTCTGAGAACCAGGGAAGATGACTCCGTGCTTTTCTGTTTATACATTCTCTCCCAAAGAGAGAATACATCTTTCTCATACTTCAAGGACTTAAAATTTCCTCATTTTGAACACTTTCACTACCAGAGTCCCTCTTTGGCCTATTCTTTGAGAGTTACTGTGACTAAAAATTCTGTCACACAGCAGCCCTGCCTGGTAGTGAGACTTCTCGAACTTGGCTAGGATGGTACTTGGACTATGATTACAGGCCATCACCAGATTTGGACTAGAAGCTTTCACTGATTGGTTCAATCTACTAAAAGATTCACTTTCCTAATGTGATAACAAGGGAATTTATATACTATTTAAAATTTTCTGGTGAGTTTAATACACATTATTATTTCATCTAAGACTCAAACAGCCTTGTGAAGTAGGCATCTTAGTATTATTAATATTCTCTTATGGATGAGGCTCAGAGGGTGTGATTTGTCTTTGGTTACTCAACTAATTAGAGTCAAAGATCAGATTTGAATCCAAGTCTTCCTGATATTCTATCCTTTCTGTCATTCTGTCTTTGAAGGACAAAGGACTAACTCACCTCTATAATAAAATATGAGAGTAAAGACCTAATGGCAGCATCCATTTTTCAAATTATTATTCCTATGCAAATGTTGTATAGAAACTTTTAATTATCCATCAGATGATCTTCTCTGAGATCCATTTTTGTGTTTTCAGTTGTTTACTCAACATTTCTACTATCATCACCATTACATCAACATGGACGAAATTCAACTGATTTCTTACCTCCCCCCCAAAAAACTCTTCCTCCCCATGTCTTTGTCACAGAAAATATACCATCATTATGCCAATCACCCAAGTTTGAAACCTTGGACTCATCTGTCACTCTTTTCTTTCCTCTTTCCCCTGTATTCAGTTTGTCATCATACCCTGAGGATTTTTCCCTTAAAATCCCCTCTCATACTTATTTTTTTATCCCCATTATCCTTTATTAAATCAAGGATATAATCACATATTGACTAGCTTACTATAACAGCCATCTAAAAACCCTCTCTCAACTCCAGCATCCCACTGTGCCAATCTATACTTTATATCACTGTCAGACTAATCTTCCTTAAATAACACTTTCATCATCTCGATCCTCTCTTCAAATTAGACCCATCTCTACAGTGTCCCTTGTATATCAAATGAAATAATATTTGCAAAGCACAATGCTTAGCACTTAACAAATACTTTCCTCTTCCTACTTGTTCCATGTTTCATCAGTTTACTTATACTGCTCCCTTCATGTGATTTTTTCCCCCTTTTCCTCCTGCATTCATCTGAATCTTACAAATTCATCAAGTGCAACTCAGGATCCAATTCTTTTATGATTCTTGAAACTTTTATGACTCTCAAAATTTTTACTAATCATTATCTTGACTTTTCCAAATTTTTTTTTGTTGGCTGGGCAATGGGGTTGTGACTTGCCCAGGGTCACACAGCCTAGTAAGTGTCAAGTGTCTGAGGCCAGATGTGAACTCAGATCCTCCCGACTCCAGGGCTCGTGCTGTATCCACTGTGCCACCTAGCTGCCCCAACTTTTCCAAATTTCTATAGTACTCATACAGTATGGCTCCAGTCAGCTAGCAGTCAAGTTTTTTTTTTTCTAAATGATCAGACCAATTTATTTTGCCCTCACCAGTGTCAGTGAAAATATTCCCCTGCTCTAGTATGCACAGAAAAGGCTTTTTTTTTTTAAAGTGAACTATAAGTTAACTATTTCTGTGTATCACGTAAGTTTAGAACACATTTAAATGCAGTCTCTTCTTATTATCCCATGGTTTCTGATGCTTTCAAATATTTTCACATATGAAACAGAGTATCCAGGGATGTTGTCATCATTCCCAACACTGCTTGCCTATAATGGTAGTGAGAAAGCTCCAGCTGAGCAGGACCCTGGGGAAGCTGGAAAGTGACAGTGCGCATGGTGAATTAGAATTTTTTTTGTCTAGCTCATGACTCATTATGCACCCAACCCCCAATTCTTGATTACAAACCCTAGATCTTACAACTCTTGCTTGCACTCAGGGTCTTAGTTGCACCCTTGATTTGGACTGGAGCTCTTTTTCGACCTGGGTTCTTTTTTCAGATACTGCTCTGCTATTGGTAGCTTTGAATACCGACCTTGGCATCTGCTTTAGATTTTGTCGCTTGTTTGGCCCTGTCGGTTCCCAAACTTATGTTCCTAATTCTAAAGCTCTACTCTTACTACCAATCAGTTCCTAGCCTTGCCCCATGGTCAACAAGCAGAAGATCTTTTATGTTCCTTTAGTGCCAGAAGGCTTTGGTCAGGCAGAAAGCTTCAACAGAGTTACAATGATGGACAAAACAGAGAGAATGGTATACTATATTATCAAAGGGTGAGTCAATCAATTAATAAACATTTATTAAGCACCTACTATATCCCAGGTACTGTGCTAAGTGCTGGGGATACAAATACAAATAAAAACAAAGACAGTCCCTGCCCTCAAATAACTTACAAATTAATGAGGGAAGAGAACAGAAAAGGAAAATGAAAAGGAACAGCAGGAGAGAGGGAACTGTACCCTCCAGGGGCATATTGGAGAGTTCCAGAGATGTCCAAAAGAAGTTTAGTTGGTGGTAAATGAGGAGGAAAAGTGCCAAGCTCTTCTTTAAGTAGAGGTCCTGGAGTCCATGGTCCTGCTCTCCAGTTATAACGTCTAATCAGAGTGGCAGACAGTACTGATCAGATGTGAGAATCAGGTAGAAATAATCTTGCAAGCATAATGAGATTTGAAATTTCTCAAAGGTGACTTTCCTGTGGAAGAAGGGAATGATGTCTAAAGGGAACGATGTTTAAATGATGTAGAGAGCAATCTAGCTGGAAAGAGCTAGCTTAGAGACAAGAGCCATATCACTTCAAGTAAATAATATATTAAAGGTTGTATCTGAATGTTGTTAATTGGGTTCAATGTACTGGAGGAATTCACTATAAAACTTTTGGTGAATCCTTTTGTAAGGCAAAAGTAAGCTGTTCAGTCATTTTCAGTCATGTCTGACTCTTGGTGACTCCATTTGGGGTTTTCTTGGCAAAGATAGGGAGTGTTTTGCCATTTCCTTCTCTAGATCATTTTATAGATGAGGAACTGAGGAAAATAGGGTTAAGAGATTTACCCAACACACAGCTTGTATGTGTTTGAGACCAGATTTGAACTCAGATCTTCTGACTCTAGGCCAGTGCTCTATCCAATGTGCTACCTAGCTGCTCTTGCTACAAAAGTATAAAGATAATGTAAATAATCACTCAAGTCAAGGGCCATTGATTTCTCTGTTCTCTAAGGAGACACATAACCACCAAGGTAGAGTATAATAACCCCTCTCAAAGTTATTGTCCTAGGTAGGTGCTTCAGGCTTAGAAAACCAAGGTGACCTCTTCCTGATTGCCCAAACCTAATAAGTGTCTAAAACAGAATGTGAATATAGTTTTTTTCAGACTCAAGTTATACTATTTTGTCATCTCTGCTATGTTGACTCATCACACAATCAATCTTAATTTTCTATTCAGCTTGACTGTTTATATGATATTTACTTTAAGGAGGCTTAACCTGAGCACACTTAGATTGCCTCACATGGAGGCACCTGCTAATCTAAATTCCAATACCATGTGGAAAATAGTAGCCTCTTTTGATTGGCAGCATAACTGGAAGGGAACAGGCTGAATCTTTAAAATTGGTCTAATTGGGACAATCTCTCCTTCATGCTCTTTCCCATGGGGTCTTACCTGCTGCTTCCAGAAGATGAAGATCACATTTTCCCCACAGCATTGGTGCAATGAACTGAATCAAGAGGGGGAAATACCTTCTTCCCTCTTTTTTATCCCAGTTCTGAGAAGAGGCCCAGATGTTTTTGTCTCTGTTTTCTTCTGTTTGTCCTTCTTCATCTCAGGTACCTGCACTAGACAGGGTTCTTGAGCCATGATGGACTTGGAGGTACGTTTGTAGGTGGGATGTTGTAGCCATCCAGTGTGTCAGGGAAGTCCTGAGAAACTAGGGTGCTTGAGATTTGAGCTCAAAGGGAATTTTGGACATGGAACTGGATCTGTACTCTATAAGAACTAAGGTAATCTGTTTCTATATTTGTTGAAGTAAATATTTCTTTGTAAAAGCTAATCCAACTATTAGCAGTTAAATGGTACTGGAGTACAGGGGGACAAGGCCTACACCCAAGGAAATACCATCAATGGACATAGGAACTTTTGGCAAGAGCCTACATACCACCAAATCTTAGTAACGGAAGCAGAACCCTGAGAGAGGGTGAAATGTAACATACCTGGTCTTCAGCCATGGCACTCAGTGTAACATTATATTAACATGTTAATATAATATGATATATTATAACAATTTAAGTAATTAGTTAAATAATAATTAATATCAACATTAATAATTATATCTATCACATTATATAATATTATAACATAATCTAATTATTATATAATTAATATCAGTAATAAATAATTAAGTAGATTTAATTAATTACATAAGTTATTATAATTACAATTAATATATTTCTATATGTTGAGTTTTTCTCTATTATATGAAATGAAATTAATTCAGCACTGATCTAAAAGCATTGAAGATAAAATGAAATATATTTTAGCAATAACAGCAACAACAACAATAATAATGCTTATTGTTGTTTTTATTAGTCTCTGAGCTTTAAGTTGGTTCTCATAGAGCAGTAGCGCTACCACACAATGTTTTAAAAAAGATTTTAAAATAAATTCTAAACACTAAAAAGGAAAAGCAAAAACATTTAAACCAGCCTGACATGTAGAATTCAGCATTGATAGGCCCCTAGACATGTATTTTTTTTTATTCTGCCCATATTTTTCTGAAAAATACGTACCTTTCTGCTATGGCTCTTCATGTAAATAAGCCCCAAAAAAGCAAAGGTAGTGGTGATGGATTATTTGTACTTTCCCAGTTTCAAAGATCTATAATTTCTCAGTGTGGATACTTTAAAATTATTTATTTATTTTACCATTCTCTTCTTTTAAAATTTTGAGTTCCAAATTCTCTCCCTTCCTCCAATCCTACCAAAACCACCAATAAAGTAAGCAATATGATTATACATGTGAAATCATGAAAAACATTTCTATATTATAAAAAAGCAAGAAAAATAAAGTGAGAAAATTATGCTTCAATTTGCACTCAGACTTCATCAGTTTTTTCTCTGGAGGTATATAGCAATTTATCATCATGTCTCCTCTGTTTCATTAAATATCTATTTTTTCCCCTGAAGAATTATACTCCACTTTTCTGGGTAAGTTATTCTTTGTTACAATCCTAGTTCTTTTGCCTTCTGGAATATCATATTTCAAGACCTTCACTCTTTTAATGTGGAAGCCACAAAATCTTCTGTGATCAAGACTGTGTCTCTATGCTATTTGAATAGTTTCTTTCTGGATGCTTGAAGGATTTTCTCTTTGACCTGGGAGTTCTGGAATTTGGTTATAATATTCCTGGGAGTTTTCATTTTGGGATCTTCTTTAAGAAGTAATGAATGAATTCTTTCAATTTCTATTTTATCCTCTAGATCTAAGACAGTAAGATAGTTTTTCTTGATAATATCTTGAAATATGATGTCTAGGATCTTTCTTTGATCATGGCTTTCAGGAGTTCTCTTCAGTGGATTTTTGTGCCTATTTTACCAAATGATCAATTCTCTTTTTTTAAGTTATTTTCTATAGTATTTTTGTGTCTATTTTATCAATCTGTTAATTATTATTTCATAATTTTATTGCACCTCTCTCATTTCTTTTCCCAATATTTCCTTTACCACTCATCGCTTTCTTTAACTCTTCAAGGTATTCTTGTTGGGTTTGGGCCCAGTTAGCATTTTTCTTTGACTTTTTTTTTTAAAAGCTATTTTCACATTGTTGTCTTCTGTGTATTGGATACTCTTTCCACTAGTGTGTATCACAACTGATTTATGACTTGGTAGCTGGTCTTAAGGAGTGATAAAATGAAAAAAAACCATCTCTCTGCATCCAATGTAGTGAGAGGGTGCAGACATCATCTAGGATACATGTTTTTCCTGGATATTAATGACATAATTAGGCAAGGCATGTATGGTCCTGACCTCTACCAGGAGGTACTGGTTCACACCTAACTAGGTTTGTGCACCACTATGTTGAGACTTTACTTGCTAGGTCATAGCCTTGTTCCCCTATTTACCAAGGGGGTCATCCATATAAGTACTCACCTTAATAATCCTTCCACAATCAGCTATACAACAAATTATACAACTTGTCCCAGTAGTATAATGGATAGAGTATTGGAAGTAGAGCAAAAAAACAAACAAAACCCCAAACTCTGAATTAACATTATGCCACTCTTATTAAGACATTTGCGACAATAGTCAAGTCACTTTACCTTCCCTTACAAGTAATATGGAGATAATAATGCCTCCAGTAACTACTTTTCAGGGTTGTTTTAAGAATCAAATTAGTGCATCTTAAGCAACACTTAAAAATAGTAATTGTTAACCTCTCAAATCTTAGCTAGATTGTTCTTTAGACAATAGATATGCAATAATAGTGAAACATTTCCAGGTTTGTTGTAGAACCTTCATTTTTTTTTCTTTTTAGGCAATTGGGGGTTAAGTGACTTGCCCAGGGTCACACAGCTAGTAAGTATCAAGTGTTTGGTCTGAGGCCAGATTTGAACTCAGGTCCTCCTGACTTCAGGCCAGTGCTCTATCCACTGTGTCACCTAGCTGCCCCCAGAACCTTCATTTTCAAAAAGGACCAATGACATCATGGTGTGATATCTTGACTTTTGCCTGAATTGTACTTAAGTGAGGCAGTCACACAAATTCCTCAGCCTCACTTTCTCTTCTAGAATAATCAAAGTCCAGTGGCAAAACAACATCAAAATTACTGGTGATGGCACAGAATGGAGGGATGACATTGGCATCTTTGATGTCTGACCAAGCTCTAAGTGCTCCCACAGCACCTACTTAAGCCTTCGTGGGTACTGGAACAAATTTTTCTCCTCTGCCTATTTTGCTCAGAGAAGTCATCACATGTTTGGGGTAGATAACCCCCAAAATCACCTATGGATTTGAGACATGTCAATTATCCTCAACCTGGTTTAGCCCATCTGCTGAGATAGTTTTACCATGGTGTGGCTGCTGTGCACGCTACAACTTCTTGGGGCCATATGTGAGAATGAGGAAACAGGGTGACACCGAAGGTGGATGAGTGGCCCTGTAAAGGGCTTAGTAGGCTCTTATAGCAGCAGTGCTAGTTCTCCCTGAACATTCCATTCACCCCATCAGCTTGGTAAGAGTTGTCAGAGTTTGTGTTCTGATGGCATGGCTATCAACAATCCATAGTCACCTATAGGACAACATATATTTTACAATAGACTAAGATTCCCATGAAAATGAAACTAAAGGAGGACCTATCTTGTTAGTTCATAATATCTTACAGAATGGATCTGGGAGATTGTTTAGTTTAATCCTCTCATTTTATAGATGAGGAAATAGAGGCCAATAGTAAGTAGAAGGGCTGAGATGCTTTTCTTTTGAATGAACCTATTTTTATTTATTTTTTAGTTTTTTAGGCAATTGGGGTTAAGTGACTTGCCTAGGGTCACACAGCTAATAAGTGTCAAGTGTTTGGTCTGAGACTGGATTTGAACTCAGGTCCTCCTGACTTCAAGGATGGTGTTCTATCCACTGCACCACCTAGATGCCCCAGGAACCTATTTTTATATTCATTTCTCTTAGGTTTTACGTTGTTCCTCAGAAAACATAACTGTTCATTGAGCCTGATTTAGATTTCCCTACCCTCCATATTAGAATAGGCTGACTTATGGATTTGAACATGTGTACAATCCATCACAATGTGCCAAGAGCAATCATGTCATTTACTTTTGATTTCTCCTTTCATTCCAATAAAGTTAGTAAACAATCCGGGCAGCTTGGGATGCCCATCTGCTCTTTTTTGGAAATATTGGACTACACATTCCTGCTGCAGCTATGGCTCCAGCACAGTTAGAAGCCAGCTTTCTCAGAATGTCAATAAGAATTTGGTTCCACCAATGTCAGTGTAACCATCCCTCTGCAGTGCGTGAGGAGGTTCTTTGTGTAAATGGAGTGGCTATTCATAACTAATTTTCTATTTGTCTGTCCTTTTTTATCTATCTATCTGTCTATCTATCTATCTATCTATCCATCTATCCATCTATCTATCTATCATCTTGTCACTCTATATAGATAGAATCTACCCATCTATCTAGAAAGGACAGAAATAAGATTTCTTAAGCACCCACTATGTGCCAGGCACTATGAGAAGTGCTTTATAAATATTATCTCCCCTGATCTTATTAAAAAACAAAGAAACCTTGGGAAGGAGTTGCCATTTCATCCCTATTTGCCATTTGAGAAACTGAGGTAAACAAATGTTAAGTGATTCATTCAGAATTATACTACTCCTAAGGGTCTGAGGATGAATTTGAACTTAAATCTTCCTAACTTCTGGTTTGCCACCTCTATCCACTCTGCCTCTTGTGTCTAATAACAACAATAACAATAATAGTAATAATAATAGCTACCATTTATATAGTGCCTATGATGTGCTAAGCACTAAGCTAAACACTAAAAATGATCTGATTTGATCCTCACAACAGCCCTAGGAGGCAGATGCTATTATTATCTGCAATTTTCAAATGAGGAAATTAAAGTAAACAGAGATTATGTGACTTGACCAAGGTCACACAGCTATTAATTGTGCTTAGATTAGTGTCCATTTACAAAGCATTACTTGGAATCCTGCAATTTAAGCTTAGATTCACCATGCCTTAGGAAGGACATTTGGGCCAGTTCCATCCCAACCTCCCTCACCAATTACCATCTTTTCAGTAATATAATATAAGGTGTACGGGTAAAACATTTTAAAGGAGAAAGGAATATAATTTTAGAGTAGTTAGTTTCTGGGTCAACTATGGTGTCACCTTTCTAGAAAATTTTCAAGTTAAAAAATATAGGGAAACCTGCTTTTATTGATTTTCAAAAGAAAATGTAAGAAGGAGTGGGGTGAAATTTGATAGCTATAAGAACTATGTACTACTGAAATGAGAAACTACATGGAGTTGGTTCAAATTCAAGCTCATTCATTATTGAAGTGTAAGTGGCAGTGGATAGAAAGTCATCCAGAGGAAAAGAAATTATTTGTATAATTGCCAAAGGCTTAAAAAATCTCCTGTGTTGAAAGGAATACTAATCTCAGAGTAGTCTTTCCATATTTATATATGGGACTAACAGATCTATCATGAAAAGAAAATATGTAGAATGATGGTTAACAGACTCACTTTGGATTCAGAAGGAGCTGCCTCTGATTCACTAACTGTACAATCATATGCAAATCACTTAACACTTCCCTGAACCTCAGTTTCCTTATCTATTAAAAAAAAATACAATAACTCATAGAACTTGCTTTTTTAGAATTGTGAGGCTCAAATGAAATGACATGCATCACTTTGTCAACTTTATTGAGCTATGTGAATGTCAGTTATTATTATCATGTGCCATTCTCTCCTGTGTATGGGGGACAATGATAACACACATATACACAACATAAAAGAGCAGCTAGGTGGCACAGTGGATAGAGAGCTGAATCTGGAATCAGGAAGACTCATTTTCTTGAGTTCAAATCTGGCCTCAGACACTTACTAGCTGTGAGACCCTGGGCAAGTCACTTAGCCCTCCTTGCCTTAGTGCCTCATCTGTAAAATTAATTGCCTCATCTGGAAATGGCAAAACATTCCAGTATATTTGCCAAGAAAACTCTGAATGGGGTCACAAACAGTCAGACATGAGTGAAACATCTGAACAAAAACAACAATATAAAAACAGGACAAAACAAGTAAACTGGGAGTAGGGCTAAGTATTTTTAGGAAACACTATCTGATTTCAGCAGGACATTTTGTGGGTTATAAAATATTTGTATCAGAGTCATACACACATGATTATATTGAAATGTATTATATATATATATGTATATATGCCATATTCATGATTATTAGTGTCCTTGATACTGTCACAGGTTAGGAACTTTTATAAGAATGGCAGACCTTCAAGGTCAATATCTTTTATTCTTTCTCATTTGTTCTTCAGAATAACAAATGTGAATTCATGTTACAACTTAATAAGGCACTTAAAAAATTGTTAGGGAAAGCTTGGCTTAAGGGAGCATCAGACCAAGGTCAAGTCCAAGAGGATGGCAACCAGGTCCCATTGGTTTTCAGACTTTGGGAAGCTATCAAATTCTTTGGTATTATTTTTCATGACTTGAAAATAGTATGATGTGGCAGACAAAGTGGTGGCACAACCATCTCTACCTTCAAGGAGAGGAAGAGGGTAGTTGAGGTGGGGGGGGGAAGAGAGAGAGAGAGACAGAGAGAGAGAGAGAGAGAGACAGAGAGATCTAAGGAAAATAGAGCATTGTCTGAAAACTAGAACTAGTTTTTGGTGGATTGTATTCTTCATGGAGAGTTAAGACTTCCAGTTTTTAATTCCAGAGCAAAGGGTAAGTCATTTCTTATATATCTATATCTATATCTATTTAATGCCAACTCTAATAATGTTTTCATCTTCTGGATTCTTTGATGATAACTTTGAGAAAGAAAAACTTTCTTATTTGAACCAATAGCTCCTATTGTCATCTCCAGATTTTGATGATATACTGAATTGCCTTTGAGAAAACCTATACTTATAACACCCAAACTCCCTATCACTACTACCACTGGCTGCCTTTGACCCTTCTACTTTCTTGAAAAATTCTGAGTCTTGAATCCTGGTACTTGACCAGGAAATGTCAAATTTGATTAGTGGTCTCTCCTCTTACCTCTTAAATAGTAGATTTCTAGTTATTTTTTTTTAAATTATGTTTACAGTTGTCCTTTCCACAATTTTGATATATCATGGGTCTTCACAAGAAATTAAATGGAAATTTTTTGGGAGTTTTTGGAATATGTGAAGGCCATCAGATCACACAAAGCCTATGGCCAAATATTTAACTCAAGCTTTACAATAAGGCATTGTAAACATCCCATAAAAGAAAAAAGAAAAAAAAATGAGGTTTCTTCTCTGGTATAAAGAGAAAGCCAAAAAAATTTTATGCAGATTTTCCAGATTGTGGGGTTACAGTGCCCATAGCCACTGTGATGCGGAAGGGTTAATTGTATGAGGCTATAAAGAAGAGTGATTTACCCTTAGCTTGAGTGTATGTGTGTGTGGGCGGGCACCAGACTACTTAAGGAGGTTTGAACCACACATCTCATAGCAGGTAACACTTCTGTGCCAATCAATTGTGGAATTGGGCTCATGAGCAGCTGCTGTAATTCCTACCTAAGCAAGATAAACTCGGTTAAAAAAAAAAAGACTAGAAAGCTGCACAGCAGTCAGTGAGTGAGGCTTTTTTGAGGCTAGATGCCATCTACATTTGTATGTGTGATGCTGTCCAGGCCTCTTTCACAGTTTGGCTTTGTTTCTTGGTTCTGATCTAGGGAGCCTATCATGTCCCACAGCTGGAAAGAATCTGGAACAGCTGATCAACAATTCTCAGAAGGGGTCATAGGATTATGCACATAGCATTTTAGTGAATTTCCCAGAATGAGTCTTGAACAGCAACTCCTGAATGTGGCAACAATTCTAAAAAATTACAATATTCATCATCTCCAGATTGTTATTATTATTACTGAGGGAAGACATTCTCTGAGGGGTGATTTCAATTTACTTATTACCCAGGCTGCCCCTGAGAGGGGCCCTTGGGGAGAAGAGGAAAACAGGTTGACATGATCCTGTTTTAGATACCTGAAGGATGATTTAAGAACCAATAGAAAAAGAATAAATAGACAATTTAGTGAGTTCCCCTACAACAGGGTAAAAGGAACCTCCCCAGAATATTTGTGAAACTGCTCTCCTTTCCTTGGCCCTTGAAAAGCAGGAAAACTATGGGTTACCCTTACCCAGAAATAAAATGGGTGTGGCAGCATCCATTTGTATGCAAGGTCTTTGAAAACTGTGAAATTATAACCTTGAAAACAATCTACATTCACTTTCCTGCTCTATGTACTTTCTCATTTTTTGGCGGGGGGCTGTTTTATTTAAACAAAGTCTCATTTTGGGGAAAATGGGGTAGTTTAGTTGCCTAGTCTCCACAATTAAGCCCCTAAAGTGGATTCTCTATTTAAATAGCCAAGCTAAGCAAAGTATCATGAGCTATGCTTGATTCTAAGATGGAAACTATTCATGCTGGCAACTTGGTTCTACTTTTTAAAAATAAGAACATCAATGTGTTTTCACATTAGGAGAGCTCACCCAGCAGGCAAACCTGAAATGGTACAGCCTTTGGAGACAAGGAACACAAGCCTGAAAATACCTTTTAAGTGTATATTTAGCCCAAAAGCTGGAAAGATTCCAAAGAAGATGATACAATATGTTCAGAAAGAACTGGCAGGAGATACACCAGGCCTGTCAGTTTTACGTAAAAAAAAAAATGCTCCCCCCCAAGCCTTTAAAAAAAAAAATAAAATCCTCAAAGAAAATGATCAAAATCATCTTAAGAATATTTTTCCTATTTTTTTCTTTGTAAAAGGCAATTGGGGGCAGGTATCTATCTGACACAGCAGATAGAGCTCTGGTCTTGGAGTCAGGAGGACTTAAGTTCAAATACAGCCTCAGATACTTGATACTTACTAGCTGTGTGACCTTGGGCAAGTCACTTAACCCAGAACCACCTCACCAAAAAGGAAAAAAAAAAGCAGTTGTCTTTAGGAAACTGACTAAATCTAATGAAAATAATCACTGGAGTCTAATTTACATATTTCTGAAGTTAGGTCTTAGATGGGCAAATATAAATGGTGTATTTAAACACTTAGGAAATCATATGTATGCATATATATATATACATGCATGTATATATCCACATAGACACTTGATATAATTTTATATCATAAATTTGCATATATAATATAATGTGACCATGAATAATATTCAGCTAATTTATCCGAGGAGCTATCCAGTAAAAAGATCACATTTATATCATGATTTATAAAATACATTCTTTATAACAAATTGTGAAGGTAGCTTTACAGAGAGAATTTATTAAGCACTTACTACATGCCAGGTACCATGCTAAAAACTGGAAGATTACAAATACAAGCAAACAGAATAATCCCTGCCCTCAAGAAGCTTACATTTTAATAGCAAAAGAACATATAAAATAGAGATAAGCAGTTACATGGATATGACCAGAAAGTGGCATGGGATTGTACTTCTGGGCAAGATAAGGCCAAATACCACTTATCAAGACCCAGGGGCAGAGTACAAGGTTTCAATGAACAAGAGAGAGTGGTTAGAATAGACAGCAGGTAGGGAAACCAAGGCACAGGTGAGGAAGCCAAGTCTTAGAGAAGTTAAGTAATGTTTTCCTTTTTTACAAAGCTAGTAAATGTGAGTTGGGACTTGAGTTCAGGATCTCTGAATTCTAATCCAGTGTTTTTTTTTTCTTTCACTATTAAACACCAACATAGTGTTAGCCTGGACTGGAAAATGAGATGGCAAAATAAATTGATATTACCTACCCTTGATCACATGCACACACACACACACACACACACACACACACACACACTGACAAGCACAAGCATACAAAGGATAAAAAAAATTTCCATTGGCTCTTTATCATCTTTAGGATCAGATATAACTCCACTCCTACCCCTCACCACCACCTCCCCCCTTTGGCTTTTAAAGCCCTTCACTTGGTCACTTCCTATCCTTTCTAATGTTCTTATACCTTATTCCTCTCCACATCCTCTACAATCCAGTAACACGAGTCTTCTTACTGTTCCTCTTATAAGACATACTGTCTCTCAGATCGGAACCTTTCACTGGCTATCCCCCAAGCCTGAAATATTCTTTCTCCTTAGCTCAATATCCTGGTTTCCTTTAAGACTCTGCTCAAATGTTACTTTCTGCAAGAAACCTTTCCTGGTATTATCCACTGCTAGTGTTTTGCCTTTGAGATTACCTTATATTTACATTGTGTGCATGCACATACACATACACACATGCACAGACACAAACACCACACCATATATATGCGTGGCATACCAGAAGTCAGTATATATTTAATCTACTAAAACATAGTACAGGAAGATGTTACCTGCATCCAGAGAAAGAACTGATTAATAGAAGTATGTATAGAATAATTTTACATACATGCATACATATCTCTATGATATATGTACATATACACATGTATGTATATATACATACATGTATGTATATGCATATATATCATATGTGTGTATATATATAGAGAGAGAGGGAGAGAGAGAGAGAGAGAGAGAGAGAGAGAGAGAGAGAGTGGTAAACAGAGACAGAGAGAGACACACACACAGATATGGGGGGAGAGAGAGGGAGAGAAAGGTGTGTGGTAATAGTAATGGTAGCCGTCTCTAGGGAAGGGGGAGGGAAGAAAAAAAAAAGAAATTTACATGATAACTTTATTATATATTTAAAAGGAATAGCAAGTTGTACATACTAGATTTGTAGTTTCATGTGCAATCATATTTTAAAAATTATACTGTTATGGAAATACTTTTTTATTCTAAAAATTAAAAATAAAATAAATAAAAATTTAAAACAGTATCACATTATAAGTTTTTGTTATAAACATATATTTAGGTATCTATCTATATATTATGAATATTTCTTGTGATTTGTATGTACATGGTTGTTTACAGAGGATAGGCACCACACAGTTTTGCCTTTCTATATATTATACCCAGCACTTAGCAGAATGGCTGGCACATTGAAACCACTTAATAGATGCTTGTGTTAGTGCCTTTCCTCTGTTGTTGATTTCCTCTGTTAATTAATTCTACATGTAGTTGGTCTGTACATGGTTGTTTGCATATTATCTCTCTCAATTAAAATGTGGGGTCTTTGGGAGCAGAGTCGGTCTTTTTCATTTTTTTGTCTAGGAGGTAGTATCCTCAGAGCTTAGCAGAGTGTCTAGTACATAGGAAGAGCTTAATAAACATATCTTATCTAGCTGACTGACTAATTGAAGACCTGACTTCCAAATCATTTATAAGGGAAAGATATGAGTCAA
This sequence comes from Vombatus ursinus, assembly GCF_900497805.2. Classification (NCBI taxonomy): domain Eukaryota; kingdom Metazoa; phylum Chordata; class Mammalia; order Diprotodontia; family Vombatidae; genus Vombatus; species Vombatus ursinus. Next base: position 53,900,574 of record NW_020954556.1, read on the forward strand.
ACACACACACACACACACACACACACACACACACACACACACACACA
>NW_020954556.1:53900630-54034648 GCF_900497805.2 Vombatus ursinus
CACACACACACACACACACACACACACACACACACACACACACACACGACAGCTCAATTCTGATTTTTCTTGTTTGTTTCATTGGAAGAGGTTATATCTCTTATCCAAAATGTGGAGTGGGAAGCAGGGAGCTATAAACAAAAAGAGAAGATATAAAATGGATTCCAAAGGCAGGTCTGATTTAAGGATATTTAGTCACTCCTTACCTCCATGAACACTGGTAACAGCTTTAAACTTCATTTTTAAATCTGAAGATTCTTAAAAGCTATTACCAATGTGCCATACATCCCTTTCCCATGCCACACATATAGACTTGATTTCAATAATCAATAGCTGAAATGTATATAGTCCTCCAAATTTTGCAAATCATTATATATATTTGTGTGTGTGCATATATATGCATATACATATGTGCATACGTATGTGTGTGTATGTGTATAAAATAAAATCTCATTTGGTCTTCACAACAATTGTATAAGATAGGTGTTATTATTGTCCCCATTTTATAGATGAAGAAACTGAGTTACATAGCTTCTAAGTGTCTAATACAGAATCTAAGTTCAGGTTTTCTTGATTTGGAATTCAGCACTTTAGTCACAAACTATACCCTGTTGCCTAATGGCCATCACCATTTCCAGGCTTATAGGATATCAATGAGAGTCAGAGAAGCAGAAGGGACCTGACGGATGATGTGTACAACTCTCTTATTTTACAGATGAGAAGACTAAGAAATAGAGATGTGAAGGAACTTTCCTAAGGCAACATAGATAGTAGATGGCAGAAGGAGAACCAGTTTTTTTTTTTTTTACCCCAAATCTAGTGCTTTTTCCATGCAACTGCCCTAAAGGCAGGGAGATGGTGAAATAGAGCACTGGTTCTGTAGTCAGGAAGTCCTGAGTTAAAATGTGGCCTCAGGCACTCATTACAGCTAGATGGCCTTGGGCAAGTCACTTAACATATATTTACCTCAGTTTCCTGAACCGTAAAATCAAGATAATAATGGTACCAATTTTTGTGTTGTTTCAAGTATGAATAATGAAATATTTATAAAGTATGTGATATAGTGCCTGGCTGTTAATAAATGTTTGTTCTCCCCCTTTGATCAGGGAAAGTCTCATGAACAGTCACATCTCTACTCAGAAAGCTTTATTGGCTCTTTATTGCCTCTGTTATAAAATGGAAACTCCTGTTTGGCATTTACAGCCCTTCATAGTTTTGCTCTGGCCTGTCCTTCACATTCCTTATTATGCATTCTATATTCCAGCCAAATAGGCTTAACTTCTTTTTCCAGGATACAGTATTCCATTTTCTGTTTCTCTGTCTTTGCACAGGCTATCCTCCTTCTGTTTGGAGTATTCCCTTTGTCATCTCCACTTTGTGGAACCCTCAGCTTCTTTAAAAGTTCAGCTCAAGAGCTACCTACTGTATAAAAGTCTTTTGATGATTTCTTCAAACTTTAAGACTTTCCCGCTGAACCTACTTTCTATATATTTTGCACTTACATGCTGTCTCTTCTAGTAGAATATAAATTCCTTAAAGGCAGGGACAATTTCATTGATATCTCTGAATCCCTAACATCTAGCACAGTGCCTAGCAAAAGGTAAGCACTTAACTAACGGCTTACTCACTTGAAATAAACCAAATAGGCAATGATTCAGGATCAGTAAGACCCTCTTAAATAGTCCCATGGATATGTGATCTCAATGGCTTGAGATCCATTGAATCCATTTGAAGCCTTTCTGTGTATAATTCTTATTTTTCACTCCCCTAGGTTCATCACAGACATCCAACTGATACACTGGGAATCTTTCTTATGTTCTTTAGAAGCCATAGGTATACTAGTAGAGAACAGACTGACTGATTATCAGATCCCTCTCAGTTTTGCTATAGGACAAGGTAATTTTTTTTTGCTCATATCTTTTTTTCAATGAAAGTCATTACTTGACTTCTGCAACTTAATTCATTGATGGTTTTGCTATAATGTGTTCATACTAACTATGTGCACCACCATTGCACTCTGTTGATTTTCTTTTTCAGTTCTTTGGAGGTTATAGTATTCTTTGACTCAAATTTGTGCAATCAAAGTGGGAAATTTTGGTATTAACAAGTCAGTCAATTAGTGTTTTTGCTGAAGACTTTAATTTTTTTATTGTTAAATTTTATTTTTAATTTATGGAATAAAACAAGCATTTCCATAATATAATATAATAAAAAGATGATTGCACATGAAGCTGCAAATCTACTGTGTACCGCTTTCTATTCCACTTACAATGTGCCAGGCTCTGTGCTCTGTGCTACAAACTGTGGATACAAAGAAAGCCCTCCCTGCCTTTGATCCTCTTCCATGTAAGTGGGAAATATATTTTACGAAAAAGATTCAGGTAAAACAATCCATTCTTATTCATAATTCATGAATTTATTGTTCACAAAATGATTAAAATTGTGCAACATGATTTCCATTACTTTTTAACATTGGTCACATGATAACTAAACATGTAGTCGATCATTGCATCTGTCACTTCTTTCCTCCTTGCTAGTTCAGCTAAATGCGCAGTTGATAGATAGGTAGTATATAAAAAAATAATATAAGGAAAGTAATATAAAAGTTTACAAGGTATGTCATAGTTAATTATAAGTATTGTGGTGAGTTTCATTGTAGTTGCAGCACAAACATAATTAGGTTTCCTGCAGGACTCTGAAATCAGTGTTACTTAATTCCCCTTTTGTTTTATTTTTCCTTTCCTTTTCTATCTTTGTTAATTGTTCTCCCACCCCTTCTTTTAACCCAGTTATCCCTTAGGTTATTTTTAAATGTCAGTATCAATTACATAGGATTTTTCTCTTTTTTTAAAAAATTTGATTTAAAAAAGATCTATTTTTGGTAGGATGTAGAACAATATTAAATTGTGAGTCTAGGATAATTTATAAAACACAAAGGATTGAAATACAGAACTAGGGGAGCTGATTAAGCATAATTTTTCATCCTATTTCTTGATTAGATAAAATACAACAAATATTACATGTCATGCAACAAATTTTTTTATCAAGTTTCTTTTTGTGAAAGTATTAAGCTATTTGCTGATGGCGATGGAAAATTTAAATGGCCTTAATAACCTCATATTCTAGGAAGATAATATATACACATAGCTATAATACATGACATAATATACTATGTACATTAGAAAGCCATAAAAAAAGTACCATATTATATTTAAGGGAAAAAGGCCTTACTGACTATGGGTAACAAGGGAAGATTTCTTGAGGGAAGTCACATTTGACTTATTTAACAATAAGTTAAAAAGGAAGAAGAGGGACATTCCAGGGAGAGGGGGCATTCTGAGTAATGGAATGCAAATGGCAAAGTGAGTGTGTCTTTAGATGTGGAAAGAATAGTACAGTTTGGCTAAAGCTTATAATGTGGTTGGAGGGGAGTTGTATGAGATAAGGCAGGCAAAAAGGCAGCAAACATCAATTAACCACTTTTTATGTGTCAGGTACTATGCTCAGCACTGGGGATACCAGGAAAACCAGGAAAAGTCACAGGAGAGGAAGGAAACAGTTCTAGGCATGGGGGCCAACTAGAGAAAAAGCCCAGATCCAAGAGATGAGTATTTTTTTCATGTAACAGCCAGGAGTCCAATGTCTCTGGGTTGAGAAGAACATGGTGGGGAGAAAAGTATAAGAATACTGGAAAGGTAGGAGGGGTCTAAGTCAGGAAAGGTTTTGAATGCCAAACAGGATTTTGTGTTTGATCCTAGAAGCAATGAAGAACTATTGGAATTTATTGAGTAGGGGTATGACATAGTTGGACATATACTTTAGGAAAATAACTTTGCCAACTGAATGGAGGATGAATTGGATTGGGAAGAAACTTGAAGCAAGTAGTCCCTTCAACAGGCTATTACAATAGGCCAGGCATAATGAGATGAAGGTCTGTACTAGAGTGGTGGCAGTGTTAGAGGAGAAAAGGAGTTGTAAAGGTGAAATCGAAAAGTTTTGGCATCAGATTGGATATGGGGAGTGACAGACAGTGAGGAGTCAAGGATGTCACCTAGGTTTCAAGCTTGCAGGACTGGGAGGATGGTTTTACCCTCTATAGTATTAGGGAAGGTGGTAGTGAGGGGGAAGGTTCAGGGAGAAAGATAATGAGTTTGCTTTTGGACATGTAAAGTTTAAGATGTCTACTAGAACCCAGTTCAAGATGTCTGAAAATCAATTGGATAATGCCAGAATTGAGTTTAGTGGGGAGGTTAGGGCAGGATTTGGCATTTTGAGAATCATCAGCATGGAGATGTTTAATTAAATTAACATGAGCTAATGAAATCACCAAATAAAACAGTAAAGAGGGAGTAAAGAAGAGGACCCAGGATGGAACTTATGCGTGATACCCATAGTTATTAGAGGATGTGATATGGATGAGGATCTAGCAAAGGAAACTGGAAAGGTGGGCTAGGTGGGAGGAGAATCACAAATTGGTGGTGTCCTGAAAACCTAGATGGAAGACAATGTAAAGGAGGAAAGGGTGACCAACAGTATCAAAGGCTGCAGGAGGTCAGAAAGAATGAGGATTAAGAAAAGGCCATCATACACGGCTACTAAGAGATCATTGGTAGCTTTCAAGAGAGCAGTTGCGGTGGAATGACGTGGTTTTTAGCTGGATTTTAAGGGGTTAAGAAGAAAAGGAGGAGAGATAGAGGAAACACTTATTGTAAACTGGCAATTTAGGTTTGCACCTACAATTTAGAGTCTTAAGGAGTTGCATTGAGTGGGTAAATATTTTGCATAGGGTCATGAAACCAGGAAGAGGTTAGAGTCAGGACTGGAATAGCAGTCTTCCTGGCTCCAAGGCCACCTCTAAATCCATTGTACCATTCTACAAACTTTAAGGCATTACAGAAATGCCTTCTGTTATCCTTGAGGATATTGGGTATAGTAAACAGTGTTGAACCTACATTTGGTTTCAGATATCTATAAACTGTGTGAATCTGGGCAAAGTACTTAATATCCTTTAAGGTCAGTTTCCTTATCTATAAAATGGATACAGTAATAGGACCCACTCTCAGGATTTCATCAGGATCAAATGAAATAATGTACGCAAAGCACTTTGGAAACCTGAAATTTGTCAACTCTTGTAAGTGCCAACGGTGGGGAGATTATTGGTAAGAAGGGAGAAGGAATAGTAAGTGAAGAATTAGATGAAAGATTGTTAGAGGGAGAATAAAAGGATAAATCTGTAGCCAGCGAAATATGCTGTTTTTCATTACTTTCTCTGAGGTTATTTTCAGCATTTCCAAAATATTTCCAATATATTCCAAAATATAAATAGAGATGTCATGGTGTTGGTCACCCAGGGATAAGGGTTTGAAGTTCAAGAATGGCAGAAGGTCAGCGGGGTAAGGCATTCTAGGGCATTAGCTAGAGAAACATTAAAGTGGTAGACCACGGAGTCAAAGTTGGATATTGAGGCAAAAGAAGCCAGAGTAGGTCAGCCGATTTGGGAGAATAGGACTCAATCTAGGCACTGAAGGACATAAAAAAGGTAAACATAGGTTTATTGGGTGTGAAAATGGGTAAGTTGAAGAATAGCAGGCCCCAGGCAGAGTGCAGACACAGAATTTTGGCCAATGCTTGAATTTCTTTTGCTTCATTATTTATATATTTTAAAAAGGATTTCCTTTTTCATATATATACATATACATACATAAATGCGTGCATATGCACACACATATATGTATATAGAAATATATACATACAGGCACATACACATATACACACATACATATACAAACATACTTGCATATATACATATATAGAGAGAGACAGAGATAAAAACTTGCTTACTGAAAAATTTTAATTAAAAATAATATTCCCCACTTGCAAGAAAATTAATTGTGATATATTTTTTTCTCTTTAGAAAAGTGAATTATAGATAGGATACCTGAATGAATCTAGAACTTCCTATGTTTAGGTAAAAATGAATAGTTGTTGCTGTTTTCCTTTCCTCTATTAAGATTTACTTCTATTTCTAACTTAGAAAAGTAGCATGCATACTGGTTCTCCTCACTTCACTCAGCATTAATTCATTTAAGTCTTTCCAGGTTTTTCTAAAATCTGTCTGCTCATCATTTCTTATAGCACAATAGTATTCCATTACATTCATATACCACAACTTATTTAGTCATTTCCCAATTGATAGGCATCCCCTCAATTTCAAATTCTTTGTCATGGATATAATTTTCTAAAGACTAGTTAGAAACATTTTTTCCCCTCCTAGGGGTTTCTCTCTTAGACTTCCTAAGGCTTGACAGAGCTGTCTCATACAAACCTAAGGTAGGAAAAAAGTTTGCCCAAGTGCAAAAATGAACCAATAGACATAGAGACTGGAGCTTTTGTCCAGTGCCTACACCAGTTTGCTTTCAGTTGATTTAAAAATAAACAGAGATAATCACTAACAAGCACATATTTGCCAATAAATAATCTGGAAAAATATTGAGTAGACAAATTTGTAAACATAACAGCAATGTTTTCACAGTAATCAATGGTCATTTTCAGTGAAATGAATAGATGACTAGTAATGGGAATAGTTTTTTTTGGGGGGGGATGGGGTTGATCTTTTTTTTTTTTTGCTTGAGTTGCAAATTGAATTGAGGGGAGTAGGCAGGTGGTATTCTTGTTTCAATTTGCTTTCATGCTCCTGTGGTCACAGGTGGATACTTGCTGTACCTAACTACTGAATCATAGGTGTGAATGCCAAGTTAAGAGTCATGCACAGCTGTTTTCAGCATTTCAAAAACTGTCAAATGGTCTGTAGACAGTGTGTTCACACCTTGCCAAAGTTCTTTTCATGTGCTTTACCCAGGCAAGTGTTTTTCCTTATTTGTATGAGAAATTGCATAGCTGTGAATTCCAAAGCCAAAAAATATATGTTTCAAAATCGCTGACATTTTGAAAAGATGTCAAAGGTGCCATTAAAAAATGCTACTTTTGTCTGCAAATGGTGTCTGAGTCTTGTGATGCTTTGGGGGAGCTGTTTCCTAAGGCTTGACAGAGCTGTTTGGTACAAAATGGAGACAGGCAAAATTTTGCCTAAGTGCAAAAATGTACCAACAGACAGAAAGATTGGATGATTTGCTTTCAGTTAATTTAAAAATCAACATACACAATCACTAAGAAACAAGCATTTGCAAATAAATAAGCTTGAAATAAGCTTAGCCTGCAAAGTATTTGTTGAATGAATACAGAAATGAATGAGGGAACGGATGCATGGATAAATGTGTAGCTTTTAGATACTCTTAGGCTCATGTCTATGGGGCAGATTTATAAAACATGACTTATGTTTGTAGTAATTTTATACTTGGAAGTCAATTTATGAAATGGCTTATGCTTATGCTCCCAGTTAAAGAGTGTAACTGTCTAATAATGGATTGAAGCATGAACTCCTGGCCTTATGTTAAGAAAGATTATCCTCTCCTGTATGGTTACCATTTCACCATCAGTCCAAACTCAAAGTGACACCAGGTATCATAAGGACAGTCAAAGATATTTATGGTAAATAAAATTAAATATGGCAAATGTGGCCTGTAACAGGATAAGTATGTACACACAACTAAACAAATATAAGGCAGAAGCAGGGTAAGAAATGTCCTTTCCTCACTCAGCTGGTTTATCTCAGCAGTTCCTGTGACTAGAGTACCCTTGTTAAAACAGTCATGCACATCTCTCCACTTGTCCATTTAGGAGCCCCATGGCTCCCATGATCTTGAAGAAGGAAACTGCAGATGTGGCCAAAGTCTGGCTTGCTGACATCAGACAACCACCACCTCTCCCTTCTCCATATTTGGTTTTCTTTGTGCATCACCCAAATTCCTACCTTAGTAGTGAAAACCTTCTTCATGCGTTCTGAGGGCTGAAGTCCCCATTAGTTTGCTTTCCTCCCAAAATGGGAAGAACTAGGAATCCCAGTGTTTTGTAGCCAGCTAAACCCTTTCCAGAGATTGTTAGAAATGAATGAACTAAGAGATATTTATTGGAGATGATATAATTTATCACTGTATTGAGGGCTCTAACACTTATACAAACATCACAAAATTCTCTAACTCTAAGAAGGTAACCTTCCAGTTAGTAAGATTGAACTTACTTATATTAAATAATAAGTGGATTAAGCCCCAAACAACAACAACAAATTACTTACTACTTACTTACCTACTACTACTACTTAGTTGGTAGTTGTCCTTCATTCTCAAAGAGGACCAAAATGATGTCAATATGTTAGAATCAAGTGTAATGCATCCAACTATGGCTGATCAGACCAATACTAGCTCAGAATACTCTACCACAGGTCAGGTGCAAATACTCCATGTGAACATTTGGGGTAGATTCTCTAAATCTGTATATCTTGTGTTTCTTTTGAGACACTTCAAATCTGCTTTGCTTATAGAGCACAGTACCTTCTCTGATGAGGCACACCATGGTGGGTGGTCCTGTGCCAGTGTCTCCCATATCACACAATCAATTTAAAAATTCTTAAGAGAAACCTTGAGAGTGTCCTTGCATCGCTTCTTCTGACCACCAGATGACAGCTTGCCCTGTGTGAGTTCTCCATAAACTACTACTACTACTACTACTACTACTACTACTGCTGCTGCTACTGCTACTACTACTACTACTACTACTACTACTACTACTACTGCTACTGCTGCTGCTACTGCTGCTGCTGCTGCTGCTACTACTGCTGCTGCTTCTTCTGCTTCTGCTACCACTACTATTATTACTACCATTACTACCTACCACCACCATTACCACCTTACATTTACACAGTACTTAATAAGGTTTGCAAAATACTTTACAAATATTAGTTTACTTAATCTTCATAACAACCTGGGAGGTAGTACTACTTATTATTCTTATTTTGCAGATGAAAAATCTAAGGCTAAGAGAAGGTAAGCAACTTGCCCAGGGTTGCACAGTTAATGAGTTTCTGAAACAGGATTTGAACTCAGATCTCCTGACTCTGGGTCAAATCCTCTATCCACTGTGCCATCTATATGCCTCTGTTCACTGAACTGTATGTTGTTCACTATAAGTGCAGAAAAAATTCAATAAATGTTGATGAGATGGAATCAAAGGCAGTTTCCTAGAAAAATGAAACTAAATGTGAAGTTTTTGAGGATGGTTGGGCTTTATATAGGCAAATAGGAGGTAGGTAGCATGCCTTGGGCCTGGGTCTAGGCAATAGTGAAGGAGCAGTTACATTAGTGTAGAGGGCACATACATAATGTGTTAATGTTTTCAAAGGGCTTTATAGTAATTTCATTTCATCCTCACAACAGCAGCATGGGGTAGATATTATAAGTGTTATCGTCTCTATTTAAAAAAAAAAGGAATAAATTTCAGGCCAGAGAAAGTATATGATTTGTTCCTGGTCACCCATTAATGTGTCTGAGGTGGGATCCACAGCCAAGTCTTCCTGCATTCTATCTCATTATGCCACGCTATGCCTGTTATTAACAAACATGGTGTATTCACTGGGGCAGTGAGATGATTTGTTTGACTGAAAGAGAGGATGCATGTTGGGGAACAGTGGGGAAGGACACAGGAGTTATACACAGGAGTTCTAACTGGATGTGAAAGGCGAAAGGGAATTCTCAGTAAATGCTTTAGAACAATAGGGGCTGCATTCAGGGAAGAGGCTAAACAAAGGATGACTTTCCAGAAGCCTGGTGCAGACATGACATGATATGGGTTGACACTATTGTGGTGACTGTAAGAATGGGAAAGTGAAAGGAAGGGAAGAGGAAGACAAGGGAAGGAGCATGTATTATTCACCTACTCTGTGCCAGGTTCTGTACCAAGTGCTTTATAAATATTATCTGAGGGAAAGGAAAATTTGAGTAGTATTTAAAAGAAGAAATGGCAAATTTGGAGGCAATGTAGATCTACGTAATGATGGAAGGTTGTTGAATGAATGCACACATGATGCTAAATTCGGGGAAATGTACCACTGTGGCCAATATTTCTGTCACTTCTGCATAAGTTTGAAAGTACACTAAATATAAAGGACACTTTAATGAGTATGAAAGAAAATCACATTAAGATCCAACCCTAAACTCAGTTTGAAGATACAATCACTACTCCTTCACTTGATTGTGTTCCCAAACTTCACTGGTATCTTTACAACTTATCCCCTTCTAAAACCCATTAAAACTTCTCCAAGGTGCAGAAAAAAGCAATAAAGGAGAGGAAAGTAGCAAACATACATTTTCTTCTTGGTTGGTTTTTGTTGTTTATCTAATTCACTAAATGAAAATGTTGGTCTTTACACCAGGGAAACATGAAAAAGAATACAATTATCTAGTAAGGAAGAAGGATTTAAAGAACCCCCCAAAAAAAACACTTTGCTAACTGCTGGAGTGCTTAGTCCCACAAACTGACAAGGGCAATTAAAGACAAATAATGGTCAGAAATTTAAAAAAAAGAGGTGGCTTCACAGGAGACTCATGAGATCACAGAATTAGAGTTAGAGGGTACCACCAAAGATATCTAGTCCAATCCTTTATTTACAGATGAAGAAATGGAGGCACAAGGGGATTAAGTGATTTGTACCAAGTTGGGAAGACAATCTAGAGGCATCATGACTTATTGGAAAGACAGCTGGTCTCCAATCCAGGAAAAAAAAAAAACAGCTCAAGTCCTGATTCTGATAATGACTCTATGCCCTTATGTAAGTCACTTCACCTGTCTCAGCCTCAGTTTCCTCATTGGTAAAACAATGCAATGAGAAACAGTGAGTATGGAAGATTGATGGTGAAATCTGTGAACATCAAATGCGAGAAAGAGAGAAACATTTTCCAACCTGATCAAGGTGGGGATTTGTTTTGCTGTATTATGCCTATTTATAATGTTTTTGTTTTTCATTTATTTCTATGGTTGTTGTTTGATAGTGAGCAGGAGGAGAGACATATTATGTCCATGTGAAAATAAGCAATGTTTTTAAAATGTAAAAATAAAGTTACAGACATAAACAAAAAAAATATCTTGGGATTCTTATTCTGGAGCCAGTATTTATTTCATTGTAATGTGCTCATGTCTGATGGCCAAAGATGTCACATTTGAATGATGCTATTCAAATGATGAAGGGAAATTATATTTAATAGTTCTCAGCTATTGATATTGACATTTTCATCCAATGTAGCTCAAAATTTGTTTGAACATTGTCTGTGACAGAGAAATCTAAAATGATCCCAGAGGGCATTGGGAAGACATGTTTGCCAACAGAAGTCTTTGCCCTTCCTTGAAGTATCAAGCATGCTATCTGAGAGCTAATCTCCATTTCAGAGAAGAACTTTGACTCTTATGAATAAAGACCCCTTTCTTCATTTTTTAAAAAAAATTTTGGTATGGATTTTTCCTTGGTCTATAACTAAATGTTCCTTTTAGGAAGGTTTATAAAGGAGAAAATGACATCAGGGAAAGAATAAAACCAGTTCCAATTGATTTAAATTTCTAATCATCTGATTATGAAAATCTGATATTCTATGATCTGAACTTTTAAGTTTTGGACAATGTGTGGCATATTTAATTAAGGTTATTTAGTTCAAATTAGACAGATTAGCAGTCTTTAAACCTAGCCAATATAATGACAACTATTGGAAGGTATGCAGTGTATTAATGTAGGCTCAGGAAAGATGATGTGCAATCAATGGAAATTAAGAAGCGTCTTACGCAGAATATAATTCTTCATGCTACTCAGCATTTCATAAATGGAGAAACCAAGCATCAAACCTAGAGAGAAGTGGAAACACCCATAATGATGTTAAGTCATAGAACCCTGAGCAGAAAACTTTAATCTTTCAAAAATCATTATTGAGTGTAGAAGATAGAGAACAGAAAATAGAAATGCAGTCCCATATTGAAATACTAGTAATGAAATAAAATTAAATATACAACTAATATCTATTTTTAAATTAGAATATTATCTTTTTATAAGATTTTGTTATGCTGATGTATATTGTTTTTTACATCATGTTATTTTCAAATATATCTCTCCCCTACCTCTCTATCAAAGTAACACTTCTTTTGTAACAAAAAAGATAAAAAAAATGGTTCAACAGAACTTACAATAAATGAAGCACATATGGAATATATACATATTCTGAGAAATATTCCCCTTTCCCCATTCTGGAAAAAAAAATATATATATATATATATAATATCTACAGTCTCTGCTATGAAGAAGAGAGAGCATATTTTCTTATTTTTTTTCTATATTATCAAGGTTATTATCTTCTCCAGGGCCTTGTCATTCTTCCTTCTATTGTCCTCCACACTGTCTTGATTTAGCATTATAGTCCTGTACATCTACTGGATTGCTTGGCCTCGTAATTACTCTTGAAACTGAATCCTAGAGGGTGGAACCAAGATGGCAGAGAAAAGGCATGAATCACCTGAGTTTTCTCCAAAATCCCTCTGAACACCTTTAAATTGTTCCATAAAACAATTCTTGGAATGATAGAACACACAAAAGGACAGGGTAAAATAATTTTCCAGCCAAAACAACTAAGAAAGTTGGCAGGATAGGTCTTTCACACCTGAGTGAGAGTGGAGCACAGTATAGTACATGCCCCACTGGTAAAGACTGGGATTCAGCAAGCTGTGGCTGCTTCTGGAGCTCCCAGGCCAGATGGAAAGGGGATCAAAAAATTGATCAGAAGATTACAGGGTCTCTTTGATGTCTTTGGGGGCAGGACTATGTTGCTTAACCTATACTCAGAACTAGGTCACAGTCTTGGGTGGCAGTTCCAGGATGAGGAAGAGCAGTAGCACACCAGAGGTTATGATCACAACAACCTGGTTGTGTCTCTTTAGATCATACCACCTTGGAAGAACTAAAAACTTATAGGTCCCTAGAAATATCTCTGAAAACAACTTCACAAACCCCCTGAAGCTTGGGACAGTGCACCCTTCAACCTGGAAGCAGAGCCCCACTTTAACAAAGAGTTAAAAGTCAAGAAATAGACTGGAAAAATGAGCAAACAACAGAAAAACACATTCTGACCATACAAAGTTACTATGGTGACAAGCAAAATCAAAACAAACACTCACAAGATAGCAAAGTCAAAGTTCCAGCATCCAATGCCTCCAATCCAATGCATTGTTCTCAGGCCATGGATGAACTCAAAAAGGATTTTGAAAATCAAGGAAGAGAGAAAGAGGAAAAATTGGGAAGAGAAATGAAGTGATGGGAGAAAATCATGAAAAGTCAATAGCTTGGTAAAGGAAACACAAAAAATACTGAAGAAAATAACACATTAAAAAACAAACTAGGCCAAATGGTAAAAGAGGCACAAAAAGCCAATGAGAAGAAGAATGCCCTGAAAAACAGAATTGGCCAAATGGAAAAAAAGACACAAAAAATCACTGAAGAAAAAAATACTCTTTAAAAAGTAGAATTAATCAAATCAAAAAGGAGGTAAAAAAGCTAATAGAAGAAAATAGTTCCTTAAACATTAGAGTGGAACAAATTGAAGCTAATGAATTCATGAGAAATCATGAAACAATAAAACAAAATCAAAATAATGAAAAAATAGAAGACAATGTGAAATATCTCATTAAAAAAAAACTGACCTAGTAAATAGATCCAGAAGAGATAATTTAAGAATTACTGGACTCCCAGAAAGTGGTGATCAAAAAACAATCTAGGGGCAGCTAGGTGGCACAGTGGATAGAGCACTGGCCCTGAAGTCAGGAGAACCTGAGTTCAAATCCAGCCTCAGACCAAACACTTGACACTTATTAGCTGTGTGGCCTTGGACAAGTCACTTAACCCCAACTGCCTAAGCAAAAAAGAAATAATCTATACTTCATCTTTCAAGAAATTATCAAGAAAAACTGCCCTAATATTCTGAAACCAGAGGTTAAAATGGAGATCCCAAAATGAAAACTCCAAGGAATATTACAGCCAAATTCTATAACTCCCAAGTCAAGGATAAAATAATGCAATCAGACAGAAAGAAACAATTCAAATATCATGGAGCCAAAGTCAGAGAACACAAGATTTAGCAGATTCTACATTAAAGGTTCAGAGGACTTGGAATATGGTACTCTGGAGGGCAAGGGAGCTAGGATTACAACCAAGAATCACCTACTCAAAAAACTTGACTATAATCTTTCTTTCTTTTTTCTTTTTGGGTTAGGCAGTTGGGGTTAAGTGACTTGCCCAGAGTCACACAGCTACTGAGTGTTATGTGTTGGAGGCTGGATTTGAACTCAGGTCTTCCTGACTCCAGGGTCAATGCTCTATACACTGTGCCACCTAATTGCCCCTGACTATAATATTTCAGGTGACAAAAAGGATATTCAATGAGATATAAGACTTTCAAGCATTCTTGGTGAAAAGACCAGAGCTGAATAGAAAATTTGATTTTGAAATACAAGTCTCAAGAGAAGCATAAAAAAAGATAAACCAGAAAGGGCAATCATTAGGGACTTAATAAAGTTAAACTATTTACATTACTTCATAGGAAGATGATACTTGTAACTCTTAAGAACTTTCTCATTATTAGGGCAGTTAAAAGGAGTATATATAGACAGAGGGCAAAGGTGTGAGTTAAATATGAAGGTATGATATCTAAAAAATAAAATTAAGGGTAAAAGGGAGGAATGCACTGGGAGAAAGTGAAGGGGAGAAGTAAAATGGGATACATTATCCCACATAAAAGAGGCAAGAAAAACTTTTTCAGTGGAAGGGAAGATGGGCGAAATGCGTAGGGAAAGTAAGTGAACCTTACTCTCATCAGAATTGACTCAAGGAGGGAATAACAAACACACTCAATTCAGTATAGAAATCTATCTTACCCCATAGGAAAGTAGGAGGGGAAGTGGATAAGAGAAGGGGTGGGGGTGATATAAAGGAGAGTGGATTGGTGGAGGCAGTAGTAAGAAACAAAGCACTTTTGAGGAGAGACAAGGTGAAAGGTGACAGAGAATAGAATAAAGAGGAGGGGGAAAAGAGAAGAGGGGAAATACAGTTAGCAATAGTAACTGTGAAAAAATAGAGGCACATTTCTCTGATAAAGACATCATTTCTGAAATATGTGGAGAATTGAGTCAAATTTGTAAAAATAAGAACCATTCTGCAGTTGATAAATGATCAAAAGATATGAACAGTTTTCAGATGAAGTAATCAAAGCTATCTATAGCTGTGTAAAAGAAATGCTCAAAATCACTATCAATTGGAGAAATGCAAATTAATACAATTCTGAGATGCAACTTCATACCTATTAGATAGGCTAATAGGAAAGAAAAAGAAAATGACTAATGTCAGAGGGGATGTGTGAAAAATGAGATATTAATACACTATTGGTGGAGTTATGAACTTATTCAATCATTCTTTAGAGTAATTGTAACTATGCCCAAAGGACTATAACACCATGCATACCCTTTGATCTAGTAATACCACTACTAGGTCTGTATCCCAAAAGAGAAAAAAAAAAACAAAACAAAAAGGAAAAGGACCTATATACACATAGCAGCTCTTTTCCGGTGGCAAAGAATTGGAAATTGTGAGTATGCCCATCGATTGCAGAATGGCTGAACAAATTGTGTTACGTGATTGTGATGGTATACTACTGTGCTATAAGAAATGATGAGCAGGATGCTCTCTGAAAAACCTGAAAAGAATTTCATGAGCTGGGGGCAGCTAGGTAACACAGTGGATAGAGCACCGGCCCTGGATTCAGGAGGACCTGAGTTCAAAACCGGCCTCAGACATATAACACTTACTAACTGTGTGACTCTGGGCAAGTCATTTAACCCCCATTGCCCAACCAAAAAAAAAAAAAGAAAAGAAGAATTTCATGAGCTGATGCAAAGTGAAATGTATTGTGTAAAAAGGAACTGTAATATTGTAAGATGATTAAACATGAATGACTTAGCTATTCTCAGCAATAAAGTGATCCCAGACAACTCTGAAGGACTTATGATGAAAAATACTTCCATTCCCAGAGAAAGAACTGATGTCTGAATACAGATTGAAGCATATTTTACATTTTTAAAAATTTTTTCTTGAGTTTTTTTTTTGGTCTATGTTTTCATTCTCTACATGACTAATATGGAAATATGTTTTGCTTGACTACACATGTATAACCTATATCTAATTGTTTGCCTTCTCGATGAGGGTTGTGGGAAAGGAGGAAGGGAGAAAATAAGGAATGTAAAGTTTTAAAAATAAATGTTAAAATGTTTTTACATATAATTGAGGAAAATAAAATACTAAATAAATTTATATAAAAAAACTGAATAGCACTATATGAGTCACGTCCCCCTAATAGAATGTAAGCTTCTTTAGGGAAACACAAGGTCTACCTTTGTATTTGTATTTCCAGAATTATCACAGTGCTTAGTATTAAGGGTTTACTAAATAAATTTCATTCATTCTTTCAAACACTCATTCACTATAATTACTCAATTTTCAGTTAATTTTTATTATTCTTTTTACTTCCATCATTGTCATTATGTATATTGTTTCCCTGGTTATGTTTATTTTGTTATACATTGGTTCATATGTCAGTCTTTCCCATGAGGTGTGTTCTTATTCCTGAACATTATTACATTGTAATTGCTTTCATCATTTTGTAGGACTAAGTACTCCAGTCTTAGGGAAGGGTTCTTTAATTTTAGCTGGTTTTTTTTAAATTCCTCTTCCCTGGCACACAATTCTATTTTTTCTCATTTCCCTGCTGCTAAGTACAAAAATTTCATTTAGCAACTTTGTTAAAGAACTAAAACCAGTAAGGAACAGGTGTATTTGCTTCTTCCTTCCCTTTCATTTTCTTTTCTGCATAATGGAGAAATTTCATGGATATTAGATTCCCAAGGACAATAGTACTAAGTAATGAAGGGAAAGGATAAATAGGATACATAGAATATATGGAAATGATACATAGAATAGGATACATAGAATGATACAGAAATGTATCTATACAATCTATTTATCACTATCTTGTCTCTTTCTTTATCTATTACTGTCTCTATCTAGTTATCTATAGCTATATCCTTCCTTCTTTGAGACAGTCTGATAATGAATCCACTAATGCCTTCAGAATTGTTTCTGGCATGAATTTCGTGTGTGTGTGTGTGTGTGTGTGTGTGTGTGTGTGTGTGTGTGTGTTGGGTCAGGTCAGGTCCAGCTACTCTTTCCAAATTAATTTTAAGTTCCATTTCTACTGCCTCATATTATATATTGCATACTGAGAACTATTTTAGGAATGGTAGCAAATCTGTTCTATTTTGTGTCTATTTGTTGTCATGTCATCTATAAATACATTTGAAATATTCTGGTTTAGTCATCTCACACTTTTTCTACAAGCTAATTTTACCACCACAGCTTTTAATATGTCAATATGGCTCATAATCTTTAGCCTGATGAAGAGCATTTGGCATTGAGTCCTTATTGAACTTAGCTAGGCTGGTCTGTGACTGAAATTACTCAAAATCTTTCTAGTTTGATAGGACCTAATAGAATTTCTTTTTCTTGCCTTCCCAGATCCAGGGTCACCTTCAGATAAGAATCAAAGAAAGACTTTAATGGAAAATTAAAATTTATTTAATAATCTGTTGGATATATGATTTCATTAGTGTTAGTCCCCTTGCCCCAAATATCTCCCCACTGTGATTCTTCTTCCATGGAGCTATCAAAGTCATCTTCCTAAAACTTAAGTCTGGCTATGACACCCTCCCACCCCCATTAAATTCCAAAGGCTCCTTATCTCCTCCAGGAACAAATACATAATCCTCAATTTGTCATTTAAAACCATTCATAACTTGCCCCTCTCCCACATTTCCAATATTGCGTATTCCTCTGCCCATCCAGGGATAACTAGCTTCCTTGCTGTAGTTCAAACAAGAAATTCCATCTTTTGACTCTTTGCATTTTCATGGGTTGTCCCCCATGCCTGAAATTCCTTCTTTATCTCTTCTTCTGAGTTTCTTTGGATTCCTTTAAGTCCTAGCTAAAATGCTACCTTAGGCAGGATGTATTTCCTTTCCTTTTTCAAAGGTAAATGTTGATTTACCTTGGAGGATCTTTCTGAGTTCTTCACAGAATTCCCTCTACCTACTTACACTCTACCAATGGTGTTGACTTATAAACTACAATTGTGTTTGTGATAGTCTTTTAGCAAATGCTTATCATGAGTCCTGCATTGTATTGGGGTATTTGGAGAGAACTAGTACCTTTAGTATAAAGGCTTGCCAAGCCCTTTTTTAGGGCTGATCATCCACCTTTGGGGTCCCTCTGTCATAACTCTAACCTATGGCTCCAAGAAGTTGTAGCATGTACAGCAGCCACACCCTGGCAAAATATCTTGGTAGGCAGGCTAACCCAGGTTGAGGGTAACCAATAGGCCTCAAACCTGTAGGTGACAGGGGTATGTCTACCCCAAATATGTGATGAGGACAATTTGTTCCAACTGCCATTAAAGTGGCTGAAGTAGTTTCTGTGGAGCATGTAGAGCTTGGTCAAACATTAAAGATGTCAATTCCATTTACTGCATCCTAGGCCATTGTTGGTCATCTTGACTTTTGTCTTGCCACCAGACTTTGATGACTTTCCCTGGACATTACCTTCCAAGGCAAGTCTCAGAGGCTCAGTTGCAGGACTGCCATGACGTTGTTGAGTGTTAGGCTCAAAGCATTTCTTGTTCTCTCTTAATCTTAGTGCCTTCTTTCTTTTGAGTATCTCCCATTTATCCTGCATATCTTGTTTGTACATGATAGTTTGCATGCTGATTCCCTCATTACACTGTGAGTGAGCACCTTGAAGGAAGGGACAGTCTTTTGCCTTTCTTTATATCTTCCACATTTAGTACAGTACCTTGCACATAGTAGACATTTAATAAATGTTGAATGATTATGTAGATATAGATATGAATGTAGATGCAATTATATAATGCTCCCTCATAATTGATATTGAATACTTTCACCTAACATGACTCAAAATGAGGGAGCATATTCATGTGAGTGTTATGGACAGAGGAAATTTTAAGCCCACAACAAAGTCTGAAGCTCAGGAATATTTGTGTACATAAACACTTATTATTTCTTGTGTCTAGTTATTTGGTAGAATAAAACATGATGAAATGAATATTTTCACATGCATGGGACAATTCTTTATGCCTTTGAAATCTTTTGGTATTTTCCTAATAGTGAGATATCTGGGTCAAAAAATTCAGATACTATAGTCACTAATTTTTACAGCTTCCCAAATTAATTTCCAGAATAGTTGGGCTAATTTATTTCTCTATAACCTGTTAGTGTGATTATTTTCCTCAGTCTCTTTATTATGGGATAATAATTTTGTCATCTCTTTACCAATGTGTATGCCTTTTCTTTGTCTTATCTTATTGAAGTTTCTAGTACTTCTAGAACTATGTGGCAAAGGTGGCATTCTTGAATTTCCCTGTATTTTCTTGAAAGTTTATATTATTTCCCCATTCAAAATGATGAAAACTTTAAAATAAATAAGCATTTTATATTAAAGTATAGTCATTCAGTGCTTCTACTTTATAGGGGTTTTAGTACAAATTATATGTTGCCAAATATTTTTTTGGCATATATTGGTATCATTATATAATTTTAGGTGTTTTTGTTTTTAATCTATTTTCCTTCTTATATTGTATCATCCTGGCCTAATTTAAAATGAAGCTACTTACTTACAGTGAATAGTTTTTGGATATGTTATTGTAATCTTTCTTTTTGAATTTTATTCAAGAAGTCTCAATCCAACCTCCATTTAAGGTTATAACTTTTGCTTGTATTCTCTATATTATTTACCATTTTTGTGACATAATCTTGTGTTTGTCCTTCATTCTCAAAGAGGACCATGACCTCAGAGAGATGACGACGACTTGCAATTGACTTTGTTTTGAGTGAGGGAGGGCTTTGCAAGGTCACCCTCTTTCAGAGCCATCTGGGTCCTACAGAAAATGTGCTCAGTATTTCTGCTTTTGTAATGTTTTATGATTTCTCTGTGTCCTAGCACATGGTCTATTTTTTTTTTTTTTGGTAATAATACCACTTGGTTCGGAGAAATACCAACATTTTTTCACATTCAAAAAAAGGCCATACATCATTCAGATCTAAATTACCAAAAAGTTTGTTCATATATATATGCATATTCTTTTCATTTATTTTCTGCTACATTTACTCAGCTCTGAGAAAAGAGCATCAGTCTTCAAAATTAATGTCTAATCTTTGCTTTATTGCAATTCCATTTACATTTTACTTTGTGAATGTAGATCATCTATCATCAGTACTCATTTAGTACTGATATTAAAACTGAACATGGAAAAACTGATTGGTTTAAGATTAGAAAAGGAATATGACAAGGCTGTATATTGTTTACCTTATTTATTTAACTTATATGTAGAGTACATCATGAAAAATGTCAGGTTGGTTGAATCAAAAACTGGAATCAAGGCTGTGGAAAGAAATATCAACAGTCTCAGATATGCACACAATACTGCTCTGTTGGTAGAAAGTGAAGAGGAATTAAGAAGTCTTTTAATGTGGGTGAAAGAGTGAAGTGTAAAAGCTGGCTTTGGGGCAGCTAGATGGCACAGTAGTTAGAGCTCCAGACTTGGAGTCAGGAGGACCTGAGTTCAAATCTGGCCTCAGACACTTGACACTTACTAGCTGTGTGACCCTGGGCAAGTCACTTAACTCTAATTGCTTCACCAAGAAGGAAAAAAAAAAGCTGGCTTTACGCTCAATAGATATAAAACAAACAAACAAAAACTAAGTTTCTGGAAACTGGTCCCATTACCTTTTGGCAAATAGAAGAAGAAATTGGAGCAGTGTTAGATTTTATATTCTTGGGCTCAAAGATCACTGCATATGGTGACTATAGTCATGAAATTAAAAGATGCTTGCTCCTTGGAAGGCCAACTATGGCAAATCTGGACAGTATTCTCAAAATCAGACATCACGTTGCTCACAAAGTCTGTATAGTGAAAGCTATGTTTTTTTTTTTTTTCCAGTATCAATATATGGCTGTGAAGGTTGGACTATAAGGAAAGTTAATGCTGCAGATTTGGCATTTTTGAATTGTAGTGCTAAGAAGACTTTTGAGATCTCTTAGATAGCAAGGAGATCAAATCTATCTGTACTTAAAGAAATTAATTCAGGTCACATACCGAAGCTGAAGCTTAAATATTTTGGCCATGAAATGAGAAAGCATGACTCATTGGAAAAGACCCTGGAGTTTGGATAGATTGAAGGCAAAGGGAAAAGGGGATGGCAGAGGATGAGATGCATAGATAATATCCTTGAAACAATGAACATGAACTTGGACAGACTTTGAAAGATAGTGGAAGACAGAAAGGGCTGGCATGCTATGCGTCATGGTTTCACAAAGAGCCAGACATGCCTGATTGATTGAACAACAGCAACAAACCCAGGTATTTATTACAATCATTTTGGAGGAGGTCAAGTTGCTGATCATCTGATCCTTAAGTTATCTCTGCACATCCTGTTTCCAAGGTTAGACATTTAGGATTGAAAGAATATAAGAAAAAAATAACTTTAAACCTTTTTAATATGGCAACCATTGTGCTCAGTGCTGGGGATACAAAGACAAAAGTGAAGACAACACTTGGGCCCAAGGAGAAAACATCTATTTGGGAGTAGTGGACAAGGAGTGATACTTTGGTTTGGAACGTTACAGTGGTACAACAGGTGAGTAGAATGACACATTTTTTTTCAGTAGTAAGGGCATTGTTGATTTGATTTTATATCTAGAAGCAGAAAGTGGTAGAGAATGGACAGTTGGAGGTTATATGTACATATAAGGAAAGGTAGAAAAGTTATGAAGTTAGTAAAGTAATAAAGTTACTACTGAGTGATAGTAAAGTTAAGCATGGCTAAAGTTGAATTAAATGTCCTCAGCCATTTGAGACACTAATGAATCAGCAAATCAGGACCTAATTGCAGCAGTTCCCAAAATGGAAGAATTAAATCTTCCCGATTATAGTTTCTGGTCTGAAAAGCAAAACAGCTGAAGAGAAGATGTTTGGTGGATTGTTAAATATTTTTATGCATTAAAAATTGTTGCCTTTTGCTTCTCTTCTAATAAATTTAGTCCTACATATATATTTTTTCCTCAAATTCTGTCATTATTTCAAAGATTCCACTTTTGGTATAGAGTCTCTCAATTTCTATTTTTTCTTAATTTCTAATTTTTTTGTATAGAAAGCTCTGATGTCTGACCTAATTTCATTCCTATTGCCCCCTTTCCTATGTTTTATTTTCCCCCTGCACCACTGTGAACCATTTCTTGTTCTTATTCCATGATCTAGAGATTTAATTAATTTTTTTCTTAAAATTTCCTTCATAGTAGAATTCTTCTTTATTGTTCTCTGGTGCCTTTGAGATTTTATCCATTTTATTTTTGTATTTATAGTCTCTATCTCTTATTTTGTCTTCTTGTTAGCTAGATTTATGTAGTGTCTTTGTCTTTGTCCTCCTGGTGTTTCACATATACTCATATTCCTAATACATTGTCTCTGGTTTCCCTCTTCCCTCCTTGTTCCATCTCCCATCCACTCCTGTAGTGACATACCTTAGGATGGACATCCTGAACTTCATTACACTGAAAATGTTTTAATGAACTCCAGTCATTTTACTTAGAAGAAGCAATATTTAAGTGGAATATAACAGTTGTCTTCAAATATTTAAAGAGATATCTGGAATATAAACTTCATATATGAGATTCAGATTGCACAGTGAAAGCAAATTTATAGGAAAGTTTATTTTAGCTTAGTAAAATAAATTTTGAGAGATGTCTGCAAGCAGAAAAAGTTGTTTCATGAGTTCTCTGTCATCTGAAATATTCAAGAAAAGGATGTTTGACTTTTTTAACTTTATAGAGGAGATTCCATCTGGGTTAGATTAGATCATATTTGGGTATGTTTCCAAAGATTCTAGTCTTCTACATGTAATCAGTTATGGCTTATAAAGACAGTTATGTGTGAAATTATCCATAGTTAAATCATATCGAAGGGAATTTGTTATTGTTCAGTCATTTTTCAGTTGTATCCAACTCTTCAAGACTCTATTTGGGGTTTTCTTGGCAAAGATACTGGAGTAGCTTGCCATTTCCTTCTCTAGTTCACTTTACAGATGAGGAAACTGAGGCAAACATCATTAAGTGATTTGCACAGGGTCACATAGCTAGCAAGTTTCTGAGGTCAGATTTGAACCCAGGAAGGTGAGTCTTCTTGACTGTAGGCCTGGCTCTCTATCATCTGTACCACCTGTCTATCATGTTGAAAATAAACTACTGTCTTAAAATAAGTCAGTGTTTCTTTTGGTAAAAATCTATTCTTTATTTCCCTAAATTTTGAAAAAAATTCCCTGGAAAATGGAGCTAATAGTACAACACTAAAGCTTTGAGTTCTGCCTTTCTCTTTTCTCCCTTCTCCCTTCTTTCTTGTAGTAATTCCTGATAGAAAAGGGAGAATATATAATAGCCACTCATATCATCTGGTCCATAGCCCTTGACTTAGGGCAATTTCCATAAGGGACAGGGATAGGAACTGAACCTATAATTTCATTTGGCATAGGAAGCTCCTTAGTAAGGGAACTCCTACACTTTCTCTGCAACTTATAATGTTAAACAGGTGCTAGAGCACTGAGAGGTTTTCTTTGGCTTGGAGTAACACAGGTAGTATGTGCCATAAACATGACTTCAACACAGTTCTTCTTGACCTCAAAACTATCTCTCTACACACTCTGTTTATCTTGTCCTTTCCTGCCTCCCTCAAGGAAGGAGTCAAATAAGCAGCTACAGTACATATTGTTTTCTCCAACAGAAATGGTGACCAAGGAAGAAGTTCTTGGATTACAATTGATTTCTTTAGTTAAGATCAATTGATTCATCAAGATTAACCAACTTGGGATCCTAATGTTACCATGGAAGGTGTACCATTCTTTTGTTAAATTAGTATATATTAAGTATTTTTTAAATGAGTATCTTCTTAGGAAACCAAAAATAACAAAGGAATGATATCACTATATATCCCAATACTCCAATGAATTTATGATCTTATGGACTTGTGTACTTCTTCTTGTGAGATAGATTAAATCCACCATACCTTCCATCTTGTATCTTTCCATTGGTTTGCCACAAAAGGTCTACCCAATTTATTAGTGGACTTTTGTTTCTTAGTATTACAAGTATATCAAAGTAACACATGACATATTCATCAATTATCTCTTGCTCTAGGGTGATATATATATATACATATATATTATATGTATACATATATATACATATATGTATATCTATACACACACACGCACACACACACTCCAAAGATGTTCACCACTGTCAACATTATAAGTATTTAGAAATACATTCAAAATTAAAATTATGTGTTTTTACCTACTATTTTAGCTGTCATTTTGATGGACTAGTGATTCATTAGATTCAACCCTGTGGGAAACCTAGCTCATCATTGCAATCACAATGTTGGTGACATTAAATATTTGCTTTGCAAACAGATGTTTGCAAAAAGATGAAATAGGGAGAAAATAATCTGTTATCACTGACATCTGTTTCCTTATTTTGTCTGGTTTCATCCATTGAAGGTAAGTGAAGAAGAGACTTAAAAATTTCATTAAGAGCTCTTAATTAAGCTCTTAATTAATTAAGAGCTCTACCTGCCCTCAGGCATTAGGCCAAAACCAAGGTCAATAGCAAATACATTACAAAGACATTTTTTGGAATCTACTGGACCTTGGCACTGCAATTTCCTCATCATTAAAGCATAAATTGTATGTGGAGCCTTCTTTCATGGATATTTTCATTTGTATTTTTTTTAACTTTTCCTCTGTGGAGTTTGAATCCAGAAAAAATATGGCTTTTTAAAAAATGGTCCAATAAATCTGTTTTGGATGAAAACACAGGTGCTCAATTTCAGGTATAGATTAAGAGAAAGGAAAGCTAGAGAGAGAATAATCAGAATGGCCTCTGGTTGGAAAAAAAGTATTTTATAATTTGTCAGGACTAAAGCATTTCAAATTTATTATCAAGATAAAGCCAGAAGAATTCCGAAATCTTTTCAGTGAGGATTGTTGTTAAAAGTCAATTCCATAACTGAAGATACTCTTAGAAAGGTAATTGTATTTTCACTGTACTCTTGAATGGAAATGAATTGCAATTAAGATGGCAAATCAGCATTGTAAAAAGTGTCTCAAATAGATAAGCTGAAAATGTGCATCAATGAGTATTTTAACATTTGTCTTCCTAGAAGTGGGGAGTAGTGTGAGGAGTAGTGTGAGATAATTTGAAACAGTTTCAAGTGCACTGTTATTTTAGAATCTGCCAATTTACCCCAACACCAGCATAGTCTTTAAGAAAGAAAAAGAGGAGAAATTTAAATTACTTAAAAGCAAGAAAATCATGACTCTAGTTGAAATGTTTTAGAAATGAAATATATTAGAAACCCAGATAGACAGTAGAGATTCAATTCAAAGAATATAAAATTTCCCTAACATTTCACAAAACTGTGCTCACTGCAAAGGTTTGGCTAGAGAAAGAGTAGGATTAAGTAAGATAAATATTGTAAGGTGCTTAGCACAGTGCCTGACACATAGTAATTGCTATATGAATATTAACTTTTATTATTATTGTTGTGATTATTATTATTCCATAGTAATTTCTCCAATTATAATAGAGCTGTAACAACATCACATTCTTGAAACTCTTCAAGATATGATCCAAAGATAAAGAGAACTACTTCAAACTTCTCACTCTGGAATTTGACCAAGTTGAACTTTTTCAAACCTCTCTCTTGGCAAGATTCAGCAACTAGGATTTCATAGGATCATGTCTAGTGCTATAAGTGTAACATAAGAATGGACTGTTGTTGCTCAGAGATATGTTTAATTAAAGACTTCAGGTGATAGTCAGAAGACAGAGTTTATCTTATCTAATTTTTCCTTCTGTGGAGAAATGCAGAGAGCAAATTGGGTGAGACATCAGAGAATAAAGAAAGTTATCATCTTTGCATGACTGTGAATACACCCTCCCCACCCTTCAAGACAACATCTTTAAAGACCAAAGAAGTCATGCCCTTGTTTTCCTTGACTAAAAGAGTTCATATTAGTAGTTTAAATTATAGTAGAAACCGTGACAATAAGGGTAATATTATAATAGATAAATGGCTAAAAATGAATGGACAGTTCTCGAAGGAAGACATCCAAAGTATGAACAAGCAAACAAAAAATGTCCAAATGAACAATAATTGAAGAAATAAACATTAAAATAATTCTGAGGTTACATGTCATACACTTTGGATTGGCAAATATTAAAAAAAATGTTATAAGGGCTGAGGGAAAGCAGGCATGCATAGTTCTTTGTGTAGAGATGTGAATTGATCTAACCATTCTGGAAAGAAATTTGAAACTATACACCAAAAGTTAATAAACTTTATATACCCTATGACCCAGTGATACCACTTTTATTCTTATACTCCTAAGAAAATAAAGGATAAAAGGACACACATGTACAAAAATATTTATAGCAGTTTTAATAGTAACAATGAACAGAAAAGTAAAGGAGTGCCCACCAATTAAAAAATGCCTAAATAAATATAATAATTCAATGTACTGGAATTTTACTGAATTGTATGATGTGACTAAAGGTATGGATTTGGAGAAACCTGGGAAATTTTTTATGAAATGATGCCAAGTGAAATGGAAAGGACCAGGAAAATTTAATTTAATTTTATACATTTTATGTGATAATAATATTGTAAAGAAAAATAACTTTGAACAGCCTAAGAAGTCTGATCAATGTATTTTGTGCCTCTTTTACATGAGTTAATTTTCCCCATTCTTCCTCTCCCTTAACCCTACTCTCAGTGTGTCCCCATTTCTCACCTCTCAATTTTTTTAAATGAAATCATCCCCATATTCAACTCCTCTATCTATGTAAACTTCTAACTGCCCTAATAATGATGAAATTCTTAGGAGTTTCAAGTATCATATTCTAATATTGAAATATAAATAATATTTAATCTTTTATGATTCCCCATTCATGTTCACTTTTCTAATGATTCTCTTGAGTTTTGTATTTCAAAGTCAAAATTTCTATTCAGCCTTGGTCTTTTCATCAGGAATGCTTGAAAGCCCTCTTCCTTAAATGTCTATTTTTTCCCCTGAAGGATTATACTCAGTTTTGCTGAGTAGGTTATTCTTGGTTGTAATCTTAGTTTCTTTGCCTTCCATAATATCATCTTTCAAGCAATCCAATCCTTTCAGGTAGAAACTACTAAATCTTGTCTGATTCTGACTATTGCTTTGTGATACTTGAATTATTTTTGTCTCCTTGCAATATTTTCTCTTCAACCTGAGAGCTCTGGAATTTGGCTATAATATTCCTAAGAGTTTTCATTTTGGGACCTCTTTCAGGAGATAATTGACTAATTCTTTCAGTTTATACTTTATTCTTTGGATCTAATATATCAGGGCAGTTTTCCTTGATCACTTTTTGAAATATGTCAGGGCTCTTTTTTTTAATCCTCCCTTCCACGTAGTCCAAATCCTTAAATGATCTGTCCTCTATTTTCAAAATCAGTTGTTTTTCAATGAGATATTTCACATTGTCTTCTTTTTTTATCATTTTGACTTTGTTTTATTATTTGTTGATTTCTCATGGAGTTATTAGCTTCCACTTGTTACATCTATTTTTTTTTTTAGAAATTATTTTTTTCACTGAGCTTTTGTGCCTCTTTTTTCATTTGGCCAATTCTGCTTTTTAAGGAGTTCTTTTCTTCAGTGAATTTTTGTATCCTTTTCCCATTTGGCTAGTCCTGCTTTTTAAAGACTTCCTCTCTTCAGTGAATTTTTGTGCCCGCCCCCTCACCATTTGGTCAATTCTGTTTTTAAATCATTTCCTTTAGCATTTTTAATGCATTTTTTACAGCAAGGTGTTGACTCTATTTCCTTAAATTTCTTTCATTAGTCTTATTTCTTTTCCCAATTTTCCTCCACCTCTTTTATTTGATTAAAACAAACAAACAAACATTTTTGTGCATTTTCTGGGAATTCTTGTTGAGCTTGTGTCTAATGCACATTTTTCTTTGAGGTTTTCTTGTGGCTGTTTTGACATTGTTTTCTGAGTTTGTGTCTTCATCTTTTCTGTCACCATAGTAACTTTTTATGTTCAGGTTCTTTGTTGTTGTTGTTTGCCCATTTTTCCAGCCTACATCTTGAAATTTAACCTTTTGTTAAAGTTGGGCTCTGCTCACAGGGTAAAGGGGACACTGTCCCAAGCTTCAAGTTTTTTTTTATGCTGCTATTTCTAGAGGTAATTCTGGAAGTCTTTAAGTTTTTGGTGTTAAAACATATGATATAAAGAGAGATATGGTCACTGAACTCCTGGCATATACTCTGGTCTTTACCTTGTTCCTCCAAAGCTTCAAGCACTACCATTCCTCTTGGCCCTGGAACTGTGAACAGGTCCCCTGCTCTGCTGCAGTCATAAGCACTATTACTCCTTTCCATCTTGGAGCTTAGACCAGGGGTCCTATTCCTTTATAAATAATCACAAGAATTCTTATCTACCTTAGAACTGGGACTAGGGCTCATGACCTTCTGCAGCTACATGTACTATTGCTCCTTTTAGATCTGGAACTATGATGCAGGTTGCTGCTTTCCTGTAGCCATAAGCATTAGTGCTTCTTTCTGTCTTCAGACAGACTAGGCCCTCGTACCTTTGCGAGTGGTCACATGCACTCTTCTTGATTTGGATTTGTGACCAGGGCCCCTGCTCCCCTCTGGCTGCAATGACTAGCACTCCTCTTCTCCCTGGAACTTCAACATGGAATTACATATGGGTAATGCAACAGGGTCTTGAAAGGCCCCTGTTATCTTTTTCTGATCAGTTGTCTGACCCCCTATCTGTAGGCTCAAAACTCCTGAAGCTGCTACTGCCCCTTTTGCAGCCACTTCCAAAGCCTGCTGCTGTCATTGTTGCATGGTTTGGCCTGAACTGTGCTCCAGGCCCAAATACTACTCCAACGTGATAGACCTTTCTTGCCAAGATTCTAAGTTGTTTTGGGCTGAATAATTTTTTTAACTCAATTTTTTGTTGATTCTGTTACTCTAGAATTCAATTTGAGGCACTACTTTAAAGCTTTTTTGGAGAAGGTTTTGGGAGAGTTCAATGAGTTCCTGCTTCTACTTTGCCATCTTGGCTGCATTTCAGGAAATCTTTTAAAGTTATATGCTGAATTTGTTGTATACTGTGATGGAAAATAAGCTGCATGTATTTGGTGGAAATTCATGACTTTGTGTTCTTTTTCTGATCTGCTTAATGTATGGAAATGTTTAGTTGTTTTAGGAGGTTCAGAATAAAAAAAAAAAGATATGGCAGAAACCTAAACAAAGACAACCTTTGAAATTGGTTTTTAGTGACTAATTAAATGAATTTCCCCAAAGGATTTCCTCTCTCCTGTGGAAGGAAATATTCTTATTTTATCTATTCAGTTCCCAAATTTACCTGTTTGAACAATATGACTTTCAGAGAGACACCATGACTTACTATTGATGTTTTCTATAATATCCTTTCAGCATTCCCAGATATACACAAATCACAGAGTAGTTTTGTATTTATTTTTAAATATGCATAAAATTAGCATTCATCTAAAACATAGACAATTATAATAGGCAATAATTCAATATTTCACATTTATAAAGCACTTTCCTTGCAATTTATTTGAAAGGTTAATTTACCCACAATTTCTTGACTATTATAGTGCAAATTAAACTGTTAATACACCAAGTCTGGACAGCTTAGAAAATAGGTTTTGGTTTACACTAAACATCGGTCAGTTGTACAGATGCACATGAAACTCATGAACAAATATTTAAAAAAAAACATGTGTAGAATAATAGTATTATCTTGTAGTAGTCCAGGAGTTCTTTATCTTTCTTTTGTCTTAGAACCCTTTTAGCAACCTGGTGAAACTTGTGGTCTCCTTCTAAGAATAATGATTTAAAATGTATAAAATAAAATAAATAGGATTACAAAGGAAACCAATTATAGGAAATCATAGGAAATAAATATTAAAAAATATATATGGACCTGAGGTGTGTATGTGTGTGTGAGTGCATACACATACACACATACACATATATATACACATGTGTGTATGTGTGTATGTGTGTGCACACTATATATATGTATATATACACATGTACATATATACATATATAATAGCTTGATGTTACCTATAATATATGATATAACTTGTCAGCACTGCATCATTCTCAAGCTATTATTTTTTTAAAGAGTTGAATTTACATATAAGCATCTTAATTTACCGCTTACATCACGAGATTTCAGATTTTACAAATAAAACAGTCCAATGCACTTCTTAAAAAAATCTCTCTCAACTTCTCCTTGATACCAAAAATATCAATAAGATGGATAACATGGTTTTGTGCTCTAAAAGTTGGAGGTAAAGTTTAAAATGAAAATTCCCTTGAGAGAGGGAACACATTGATAGAAAATTCATTTGAATTAATTCACCACGTATTTTCTGTGTGCCCTTAAACAAATCCTTTTCTGGTCCATAGTTCCTTTGCTAAAATGAGGATTGTGGAATAGAATATTTTTAAATTTCCTTTCCTTTCTGCAATCCATAACCTTATGATGCCAGATTTTTTTTTAGAAAGGAGAATGAAGCAAAAGTGCATTGGAGGACATTGAGTAAATTTACCTTTATTTAAAATGTCGACTGAGGGTTTCTTTGATATTAACATTGTGTAAGTGCACAATTTTAATAAATGACTTTAAATTAATACTGTTAGAATTCAAAGTCCTTTGTAAAAACAAAAATGTCTGGTGTAGACCCAGGTAAATTAAAAGCTTCATCATAATCTATAAAGCAACAAGTGCCTATAAAGTACCTATTATGTGCCAGGCACTGTACTAGGCACTGGGAATACAAATAATCACAATGAAATAATTCATATTTGTATGCTTATTCCTTGAATAGAGTATATACTTTTGTTCTTACAAAACATCATATCATTAATTATCACCTTCACTTCTGTTTAGAGAAAGGGAAAACAAATGCAAAAACTTTGGGAACTAACATTCCAAATATGATTCTACTTTCCAGAATATTGGCTTCTACTGCCAATGCTTAGATTGGAGTGGCTCCAGTTTCTCATTTCTTAACCTCTCCAAACATCAAAAACTGTGAAAAGCCTTGATATTACTAAGAATCTGAGAGAAAAGAGAATCCTAAAGGTAGGCATATCTGAGAGGAAAGTGCCTTTATCTGATTGGCAGTGACATGGCAGAGTGTCTTTACTCATCAGCAATGTACCTAAGAGATATATTCCCTACCAATATGCATAACTGAACATTGAAATTGATTGAAGTTCTCACCTTATGGGAATTCTGCTTCCTTCAAAGAAAGTCCATCATCACAGAAGTTTCCATCAGATAGTGACAGTAATATTGTCACCAGATGACAGTACTAATGCTGGAAATTTACCAGTGTCCTGCCAAAATGCACTTAAAGTGCTATGATATGCAATTTGTACTTCTTTGAAAAACTTGAAAGCCTTGAAGAAAAAAGACAACCCATTGAAAATAGTGATGAATTAAAAGTATAATAATATCCCAGAAAAGAATCACATTAAGGAACTGAGGATGTTTAGCTTAGGGAAAAGAACACTTCAGTAAGATGACAACTGTATTCAAATATCTGAAGGTCTGTCATGTAGAAGACAGTATAGATTTGTTCTCCTTGATCTCAGAGGACTGAACTAAAAGCAAAGGCTGGAAGATGTAAAGAGGGAAAAACTGGGCTTGATTTAATGGAAAAATTCCTAACAGAGTTTTCTAAAACTAGACTGGATGACTTTTAAGGGTATTGGGTTTTCCCTCTCTGGAGGTCTCAAAACAAAGTCTGGATGATCAGTTTTCCAGTATGTTGTAGAGAATATTATTGTTTAGCAACATGTGGAACTTAGAAAATATCTGAGATCTTCCAACTCAAAAATTCTATTAATTAATGAGAAAACATAGGGAGTAAAAAAAAATACCAAATCAGTGGTGATATATCCACTTTAAATGTATTTCGCATGCTCCTTTTTGACTGGACAAAACTTAAGTTATAGGTCAGATAATTAAGTGAGTTTTGGGTAATGCTAGTTAATCAATGTTCTACACTAGATTAAGGGAAGAACAATAGAAAAAAAATTTGACACTCAGCTAGAGAGGAAGAAGAGGAATATCATCTAAGAACTAGGTGATAATGGTTGTTTTTAAGTCTTGGGAAAAGTTCTTAAGAATTATGAAAAGATTTTAAGAGGCATTTGGGAGAGGAGCTCTGAATTCTGACTTTTGTAGAGGTGAATTCAACACTGGCATCATATAGATGTAGTTGTATGTATCATACATGTGTCTAATTGTATATCTATAATTAGAGACTTTTAAAAATATATTGATATTTAATTAAATATTACCTAATTACTCTAGATTTTTAAAAATTCATTTTTTAAATTAAAAATTCCAATTTCTCTTTCTTCTTCCTACCTCTACCCCACTCCTTGAGGAAGCAAGCAATAAGATATCATTTTACATGTGAAGTCATACAAAACATATTTCCATATTAGTCTTGTAGTAAACAAAAATACACAAAAAGTCAAAGAAAAATGGAGTAAAAAATATGCTTCAATCTGTACTCAGAGTTCATCAGTTCTCTCTTTGTAGAGAACTCTCTGGATAACATTTTTCATCATGGGGCTTTGGAATTGTCTTGGATCATTGTTTTGATCAGAGTAGCTAAGTCTTTCACAGTTGATCATCATAAGAAGATTGATGGCACTATAGACAATGGTCTCCTGGTTCTGTTCACTTCGCTTTGCATTAATTCATATATGACTTCTCAGGTTTTTCTGAAAGCACACTGCTCATCATTTCTTGTAGCCCAATCACATCATATCATATCATCACAATCATATACCACAACTTGTTCAACCCTTTCACAATTAGTGACAGTCCCTTCGAACTAATTCTTTACCACCACAAAAAGAGCTTCTGTAAACATTTTTCTGTTTCTTTGATCTCTTTGGATACAGACATAATTATGATATTGCTAAGTCAAAGGGAAGGCACAGTTTTAGAACCATTTGGATTTAATTCCAAATTGTTCTCCAGAATGGTTGGATTAGCTCACAACACCAATAGCGTGTCCCTATTTTTCAACATCCTGTCCATATTTGTAATTTTCATTTTCTGTAGTGTTAGCTAGTCTGATAGGTATAAAGTGGTAATTCAGAGTCATTTTGATCTCCATTTCTTTAATAGGTAGTGATTTAAAATATTTTTTTCATGTGACTATTAGTAGCTTTAATTTCTTCTTCTAAAAATTGCCTATTCATAACATTTGACCACTTATCAATTGGAGAATGACTCCTATGTTTAATAGTTTTGGCTCAGTTACATATATATTTAAGAAGCAAGGCCTTTATCAGAGAAACTTATGACAATTTCTTTCATTTCCAAAGTTCCTTCTAATTTTGATTCCATTAGTTTTATTTGCTGCTCTAAACCCCAACATTTTTAAAGCACAAATCTCCCCATGATACTTTACAGTAATAGAATAGCAGAGTTCTAGGATTTAATAAAACCTCAGTGGTTATCTATTCCAATCTTTACCTGAAAAGAGAATTCCTCACATAATATATATGACAAATGGCCATCCAGACTGTGCTTGAAGTGAGAGGGAACCCTCTGTGTATTTAAGAACCCCATCCACACTGAGATAGCTATAACTTTGGAAATTTTTCCCTTACATCAAGCTAAAATATGTGCTTTTGTTAATTGCCTTATATGGCTTTTACTTTTGCTTGCTGGGACCATCCAGAGCAAGTTTAATTACTATTCCATATGATAGCTTTTCAAATACTTGACCATGGCTCTCATCTCTCCCCTATATTATCCTGTGTCCAGGGTAATCATCCCCAATTTTTTCATCCAGTCCTCATATGACAAGAAAGTGATTTGTACTCTTAGTTGTTGTCTTCTGAGCTCCTTCCATCTTGTCAATATTCATCCTAAGATATGGCATCCTGATCTATACACAGTACTCCAATTCTGGTATTAATAGGACAAAGTTCAATACAATTGTAAATTCCTTAATACTGGATATTATGCTTTTCTTAATGTAGCTTTGTTGGTTGCTTAACATTTTAAATAATGTAACTTTCAGTAAGACAATTGAAGAGTCATTATCTGTTCTTCTTTGAGCATAGGTCTCTAATGGATTTCCAATGAATCTAAGTCCTCCAACATTACTAGTTATGCCTCTATGCTTGGCTTGTGATCTGGTGTCCATACTCCTCCTGCATTTCTTTCTGTATGGGTAGCCTGCAATATATTATGATGACAGTATAACATTTTTCTACCTTCATTGATTTTCAGTCAATCAGTTAACAAACATTTATCAATTGTCTACTCAATGCCAAACAATATACTAAGTGCTAGAGATAAAAAGACAAACAAAAATATAGCTCTTAATTCAAAGTGATTATATTCTAATGGTAGACACAAGGCAAATAATGATATACATATAAGACATAAAGCATAAATGTATCATTCACCCAAATATTCTCTATCATGCTTTACCTTTCTTATTTCTGTATTTCTTTATTGGAACATTTCTTTTTAATATGTAAGATCACTCCTTTGCTAATTTTTAGCTATTCTGTTTCTCTTGAATAAGTTAGATATCCTCATAGATCTCATGCCACCAAATCTCAGTCATACTTATGGCTTCCAACATGTCTCCTGGCATTAGAAGTTCTCACTTATCTTGCTTATTTGTTATATTCTGCATTTGTTATTAATCTAGGAATATCTTTATGGAGCAAATATTGAAAGATTTATAGGAAAGATTGAGAAGAACAAGAAAGCAAAAATAGGTACAATTTTCAGTGGTGGAAAGAGAAATCACAATGATGAGAGATGATGGAGCTATATAATTGTGAGAACTAAATGCATATTAAGTAATTATGAAATATCAAGTATAAGTAATAAAGTAGATTTTATCCTCTAAAACAGAGATCCATGAGGGGTGTGATTTAAATGAATCACCTTGGAGAACAGGTAAGGTAGTGTACAAAGAGACATGGCTATGACTTTAAGGGTGTGGCTAAAGAGAATAAACTCTTCAATTACTTGGATGTGACTGGAAGATAGACCTGCATGGATCACAAGAAGTCTTTTGAGAATTCTCTGGCTAGTTTTGTCATAACCATTGTAAACGGTTTCTCTTCCTAACCTGGCATAAAGACTAGATGTGATATAAAGGAAAGAACACTGGTCTTGGTGTAGGAAAATATAGGTTTGTCCCAATACCTGCTAACTGCGTGATACTGGATAAGTTACTCAATCTTTAAGATGCAGTTTTCTCATAGATAAAATGGAGAAAAACAATGCTTACACAATGGTAAAATGTGAATTATTATTCTGGTGGGTAATTTCATTGGAAATATTTACATCTAAGAAGAAATGAGACCTAGTTTTAAGGAACTTCTATAGCTCATTCCAAGACAAAAGGGAAAAAAAAAACTTTTAAACTAAGACTTATATGTTTTAGAGCTATTTTACAATGAAGTAAAAACCACCAGTGAGAAAGACTGTATATGGTATTCTCCAGAGATTGAGACAATAGTGAAAAGCTCCAGAGTAGTTCAAAAGAGAAATACAATTTCTAAAAAAAGATACAAGAATATAGAAAGTAACTCCGAATCAGAGCTTTTAAAGAAGCACAATAGAACAAAGGATGGGAATAGTCTTTGAAAAAGATAGTGTCAAATATAGGACATGCTGAAATACAGAGTTGGAAGAAAACATGGCAGAAGACAGAAGCAATGAAAACAATCATAAAGCACACATAAATTTTAAAAGGCCAAAATAGCTGAAGGAAGATAACAGGTCAAAAATAACTCAAGAATCACAGGCCTCCCAGGGAAAGGGAAAAGCACGATAAATTTACAAATTTAAATACCATGCTCCTGTAAATAATGAGAAAAATGACCAGAACTTTGAATACAGCTGATGACAACACATTGGTTGGTCATGATCAAAAATGACCATGAGAGAACAGCCCTAACTTTGAAACTGCAAAGGTAATCTTTAAATTTCAAAATTTCAATACTAAACAAAAATTATGCAAGTGACCATGAGAGAGGTCGCTAGCTCAAAAAATGGGCCTCCAACCAAAAATGTCAATATTACTCCATAGTCAAGAAAAATCAGATAAAAGATAAGAATGGAATATTCTACAAAACAAAGATCAAGATGTAACCCAATATAACAGCCCCAAAATACGAAAAAACTGGGCCTTTAGTAAAAGAGCAACATTTAAGCCATACCTGAATAAATAAGTAAAATTACAACAGAATAACAACAACAGAAATTCCAGATACCTGACTGGCAATAATTTCCAAAGAAGAGAAACAAAAGAAAAAAAAAGTAGAATTCTAGAGAAACATTAAATGAGGAAATAAATTCATTCATTTGTGACATTTCCCCCCTAAATCAAACAAGTAAAAGAAAGAACAAAGAAGGTTCACTTAACAAAAAAGATCTAGGGGCCAAACGATTTTTGAAGATGTTAAAGACTTAGAATAATTTAGAAGAATAAAAAGAAGGAAAGGAGAAAGAACTGAATGAATATTTGGTGGACAAAATCCCATGCTCCTTTATATGTGAATTCATATCTTGTGTAGGATACTTAATACAAATCAACTGAATCAACTGAGTGGAGATTGAGGAGGTAAGAGATATGAGTACTCAGTAGGTACTCTACCTAACTTTGTGTCAATCAAAGAACGGAGAGTAAATTCTTCAGTCTCTTAACTATATGAGGCAGGGGCAATGGGAGAATAGGGCATAAGCTGTATCCCTATATAAATACATATACACATACACACAATAGGGATGTTTAGGAATGGAGGGTAGGTCCCAACTTAAAATGGGAAATATAAAGGTACATCCAAATAAATTCCCATTGATGTGTATGTGTTTTGCCTATAAGCATCCATGTGGGTGCATGTGTGTATATGTGTGTAGTAGTGGAAAGTACGGTTCTGGCAATAGTTTCATCTGGAAGGAATGGCTGCAATGTGACAGCATTTCCTCCAAGAAATACACACATATATATATATATACACACAAACATACACAGCAGCACATTATATTTCATATGTACCCATGTACATGTAACATGTAAATTAAACACATGTAGCACATTGTGGCACTATTTATGTGTATTATATATGTCATGTGTAAATGGCTGTTTATAAACATACATATGTGTATTTATGCATGTATATTCATAGGTACAAATGCATATATGTCACATCTCAGATTACTGCAGTAGCTTTGTTTGTCTCTTTGCTTCTGGTGTTTTTAGTCAAACCTGACATTCACAGCCAAGTCTAATGTTCTTAAACCATTCTTTTGATAGTATTTAGACAATTTAAAAAATCTCCAATGACTCCTCAGTGCTTATACAATAAAATCCTAACTCTTTGCTCTGTCACTCAAACTCCTCTATAATATGGGCTTCATTTTCTTTTCCAACTGTTAGGTTATAAAAATCAGGAGGCAGAAACTATCTCAAGCTGATGAGTTTATTGATTTCCACATAGTAGCCAGAATGCATACATGTTGGCTAAATACATGCATGCAGGTAACTCATTAGAGAAACTACACAATTCCCCAAATCGTCCCATTTTTTACAAACAACTGTGGCTTCTTCTCTTTACCAAGCATTGTTCCCCAGTTGACATAATATTGGCACAAGTCTTTTTTCCCATGTTAAAGACATTATTTTTAGAGAATGTCCAGAGATTTCCTGTACAACCAATACTGCAATTGATCAACAACTCAACTTCTCCTTTTTTCTGTTTTGCAACCTAGTGGATCAGCATGAATTATTTTCCTTTCTTACAGCATCTTGTTATAGTCATACACAAAATTTAACCCTTTAGAACTTTATTTTTCACTTCTCCCTCTTAAGAGAGTCTTCCAATTAAGCCAAATTGTTTTATTTTATCGTCCCAAAACATCTTGCATTTGCATGCTTCTACTTCTTGGTTCATACTTTTTCATTGGCCTAGCATTGCCTCACCATTTGATGCATCCTAAGAACTAATCCATTGCATCTAAGTCAAACCTTTTATTTCTTCCAGGGCCAGTTCACATCTGACCTTTTTCATCAAGTGTTTTCTGAACATCCCAGGTAGGAGAGATCTGGTTTTTTAGCTTTTAAGATATTAATTGTAATTGCATAGATATTATATACTTACACCAATTTTAGGGGCTAGAACCATGTTTAGAATATGACAGGTGGTCAGTAAATAAATGTTGAAGTAAAGAATGTTAGAATGTTGGAAAATTGGGCAGGATTCCAGTGACCTTATAGAGGGAGTATGATGCTATTTTTTACCTTAAAGATTTATACTTTGTTGAGCTCATTGGGTACTTTGAAGGAAAATTTCCTTGAAAATGGAGTTTAACTCAAATTAGAATAATGGATATGTGTATGATCTAAGAAAGGAAAATGATCGATAAATATTTCTTCTATTTGCACTTTTTGCAAATAGAAGAACACTCTTTGTTCTATTTTGCACATTGCCATTTATTCCAATCCCTTATGATACATGAAGGCATCATTAGAGAAGCTTCTTAACTAGCTAATTAATGATTGCATCTTTACATTTAACAACTTGATATAAAAATTCAGTGGCAGAGAAATTTGTGTTAATCTACATCCATCTCCATCATTCATCTGAAATGGAAATCTTAGCACTTGAAAAAGAAGATGCATTTTTGAACAGTTCTGAATTTTATAAGATAATGCAACTTTATGTGTAAATACTATCATTTCCTGTACATGGATAACTTTTTAAATTTGAGAAATAATAAAAAAAACCTATCTGGGACCTCCTAATATCTTTCCAAATTTCCTGTATTAAAAAAATAAAAACACCTGAAAAATAAGTACTGTGGTCCTAGGATGAGGGTGTCTATAAAAAAGATGGTTAAATTATCATTGAGTAGAAGACAAAGACTGACCCAATTAACAAGGGAAAGGACATGGCATAGGGAATAGGGAGACTTGGCCTTTCAGTCACAAAATTATGAGGTTGGATTAGATGATCTCTAAGGTCCTATCCAGCTCTATATCTCTATGATTTATTGACCATCACAAATTAACTTCTGTTCTCAGTGAGAGCTGTCAACTCTTTCGGGAAACCATTTAGTCTTTTAGGGATCTAGGCATTTCAAAGAAAATGTATCTGATTTTAGGGAAGTATCTTACTGAGATTTAGTAGAACAGATTGCCAGTGACAAATTCTCCCTTGTAGAATTCCCTGATGAAATTTGAAATATGTCATTTGGAAACAGTGTTGGGATTTTTAGAATTTACTGTAAGGACCTTAAATTTCTTTCATCTTCTGAAATGAAAAATTAGCATAATGCCATGTCTTCACTTTGAAATGTTGAGATCTTTATCATGAAAATGCATATGTTTAGGATGAACTTTAGTTAACTATAGAAAACCACACAAATTGAAGCTAATAAGTTTCTTTGTTTAGTAGATATGCAATAAGAAATTCTCAACTTATAGGAAAAATGCCACTGGAGCTGGATATTTCATAATTTCTGGAATATTTATTTTATTTGAAAGATTTAAAAGCATCTTTAGTCAGTTAATAAATTAGGATGCATTTACTATATTCCAGGCATTACACTAAATGTTAGAGAAAAGGTAAAAACAGTTTTAGCTCTCAAGGAGATTACATTCCAAAGGAAGCAACAACTTACACATAAATTGATAAATACCAGATAAATATAGTTCAGAAGGAAGCTGGGTTTAGAATGGAAAGCAATAGGAACTGGGAAAACTGGGAAATGTCAACTGCTATTGTAAATGTCAACTGCTTATTATAAGTTTTTTTTTTGTTCCCTGCTGTGCACTTTTTACTTTGT
Source organism: Vombatus ursinus (assembly GCF_900497805.2). Classification (NCBI taxonomy): domain Eukaryota; kingdom Metazoa; phylum Chordata; class Mammalia; order Diprotodontia; family Vombatidae; genus Vombatus; species Vombatus ursinus. The sequence goes on from NW_020954556.1 coordinate 53,940,721, forward strand.
TTTTCCCCGTCCTCTTCACTCTCCCAATTAAGCACAGACACATATAGAAATATATAGACCTATATGAACATATCTATATACATACATATACATTACATACATGCAGTTACATACACATATATATACTTAGATGTCTATAATCATACTCATATATAGATAGATACATTCATATGTATTTATGTAAGACCATACTATACTTGTTTGTCCTCTGTTTCTCTGTGAGTGGATAACATATTCCTTGATAAGCTCAAGTTTTTCTGTATTATTTTTTAAGTCTGCCAACTCACCATTTACTACACCATAGCAATATTCCAAACTTATACTGTCTAGTAATTTTAAATAATCTAAAACATTATTGATTAATATGACTGACATAGAGTGTAGTATCCCAATTTTTCTCTTTTGATTAAATCTGTTTTAACATTAACTTTGTCTGAGATCGTGATTACTATTTGGTATCCTCAGTGTCCAGCATAGTGTCCAGCACACAGCAGGTATTTAATAAATCATTTTTTCATTCACTTATTCAGTTAATCAATTAATGCATTCCATATACATAACTCTGTCTAAAAGAGAAAACATAAATGTCATATGTGCTACTATATCAAAGACGTTGTACAAATGATAAAATACATAAAAATACAACATGCAAAACTGGGTCACACTCTCCCATCAATGTATTCCATAACTATGGTGAGGAATAGGGAGAGAGAAAAACATGTCAGTAAAGAACATGAAGTTGAAAAACACACATGTTTAGAATAACTCATAATTGTGGACCATAGGCTCGATATTGTCAGTCCTTTAAGGAACATCAGCACCATAGAAACCTGCTTCAATGCTTTTATGGACTGTTAGTCCTTACCATTCTTCAGCTGGGCAAAAATGCTTTTCTTCTCTATTTGTATATAGTTTTTACAAAACTCTTTCAATTTATAACCATCCTTAAAAAGAGCATTTAGAACATCTTACCTAAACATGAATAGTAGTTCTCTTTGAGGCAGAGCACTGCAAAGCTCATCAAATAGGCGCTCTGTAGTCTATATAATTTTTTTATTTCTGTGAATAAGTATCTTATTTTTCCAAGGTAACATTATAGGTAAATCAAATATTTGTAAGTTGAATATTTTTAAAAGCCTTAGTAGAACTGAACAATTTTAAAGACTCATCTGGTGAATCCTGTTTACTGAGTGAAAACATTCAACTAGTCTCCTTTGTGAGGTGGCAGGTTAAGGAAAAAAAAGGGGCAGCAAGGTGGTACAGTGGATAGATTTCTGGGCTTGGAGTCAGGAAAACCTAAGTTCTAATCTGGTCTCAACATTTATTAGCTGTATGACCCTAGGCAAGTCACTTTACCATGTTTGCCTCAGTTTCTTCATCTATGGAATGAGCAGGAGAAGGAAATGACAAACCACCCCAGTATCTTTCTAAGAAAACTCCCCAAAAGGTCACAAAGAGTTGAACACAACTGAAAACAAACTAAACAACAAGTTTATATAGATCAGTCAAGCCAGTTATTTATTCCCAGATGCCATATTGTCCAATCGTAACAGAACTTGCAGTAACACAGATTAGGTTGATTCCTTAAGCAAAGTTAACAAAGCCAACCAGTACAACAAAACGCAATACAATTATAAAGCCCTCTCTGCTTTTCTTTATTAAACCAGAGGTGGCAGCAGAGAGCAATAGGACATCTAAGTTTTTTTGTTTTTTTGTTGTTGTTTTTTTTCCTACTACTCTAGATAGGAGCAAAAAGCAAGCACTTTCACCAAAACTGTTGGCCAATGACATCAGTTGTCTTTCCCAACAATCAGAAAACACTTAACTAAAACTTGTCAGCTGGCTGATTTTGATTGACACAACTCCAACAGAGTAGTGTTTCAGTTTCTCCCACTCTATCCATTTTTCTTAAGTTTTCATACTAGGTTCTTATATCTTTGGTTCGTATATACTTTCATGGTTGGAAATATGAAATTCCTGACACCCTACCACCTCCATTGACTCATCTTTCTTTTTTTTTTTTGCAGTTATTTCTAAAGCATTTATTTATTTTTTTTCTTTTTTAAAAATTAATTAATTAATTATTTTATTTTTAGTTTTCAACATTTACTTCCACAAGATTTTGAGTTCCAAATTTTCATCCCATCTCACCCCTCCCCCACCCCAAGATGGCATGCATTCTGAATACCCCTTCCCCTAGTCTGCATTCCCTGCCATCTCTACCCCCCTTCCCCTTCTATTTTCCTGTTGGGCAGGATAGATTTCTGTACCCCATTTCCTGTGTTTCTTATTTTCCAGTTGCACGTAAAAACATGTTTTTTAAACATGTGTTTTTAAAACTTTGGGTTCCAAATTTTCTCCCTTCCTCCCTCCCCACGCACCCTCATTGAAAAGGCAAGCTATAAATGTGCAGTTATGCAAAACACTCCCATAGTAGACATGCGGTGAAAAACTAACTCTTATTTCCCTTAATCCTATCCCACCCACCCATTTATTCTATTTCTTTCTTTTGACCCTGTCCCTCCTCAGAAGTATTTGCTTCTGATTACCACCTTTCCCAATCTGCCCTCCTCTCTATCATCCCCCTACTCTCTTGTCCTCTTCCCCTCCTATTTTCCTGTAGGGTAAGACAGATTTCCATACCCAATTGAGTGTGTATGTTATTCCCTCCTTAAGTCAAATCCTATGAGAATGAGATTCATTCATTCCCTCTCACCTTCCCCCATTTCCCCTCCACTGTAATAGCCTTTTCTTCTCTGTTTTTTTGTGTGTGAGATAATTTACCGTGTTCTACCTTTCCCTTTCTCCTTCTCCTAGTATAATCTTTTCTGACCCCTTAATTTTATTCTCCAGATATGACCCTTTCATCTTCAACTCACCCTGTGCCATCTATCTATCTATCTATCTATCTATCTATCTATCTATCTATCTATCTATCTATCTATATACATATAATTTTTTCCTCTAACTACCCTAATACTGACAAAGGTCTCATGAGTTACAGATATCATCTTTTCATGCAGGAATGTAAACAGTTCAACCTTAATACATCTTTTATGATTTCTCTTTCTTGTTTACCTCTTCATGTTCCACTTGAGTCTTGTATTTGAAAGTCAAATTTTCTATTCAGCTCTGGTCTTTTCATCAAGAATGCTTGAAAGTCCTCTATTTCACTGAATGTCCATTTTTTTCCCCTGAAGAATTATACTCAGTTTTGCTGGGTAGGTGATTCTTGGTTGTAATCCTATCTCCTTTGCCATCCAGAATATTATATTCCATGCCCTGCGGTCCCTTAATGTAGAAGCTGCTAAATCTTGTGTTATCCTGATTGTGTTTCCACAATACTTGAAGTGTTTCTTTCTGGCTGCTTGTAATATTTTCTCCTTGACCTAGGAGCTCTGGAATTTGGCTACAATATTCCTAGGAGTTTTCCTTTGGGGATCTCTTTCAGGAGGTAATTGGTGGATTCTTTCAATTTCTATTTTGCCCTCTTGTTCTGAAATATCAGGGCTGTTCTCCTTGATCATTTCTTGAAAGATGATGTCTAAGCTCTTTTTTTGATCATGGCTTTCAGATAGTCCAATAATTTTTAAATTCTCTCTCCTGGATCTATTTTCCAGGTCAGTTGTTTTTCCAATGAGATATTTCACATTGTTTTCTAATTTTTCATTCTTTTGGATTTGTTTTACAGTGTCTTGATTTCTCATCAAGTCACTAGCTTCCAATTGGTCTCTTCTAATTTTGAAGGAAGTATTTTCTTCAGTAATCTTTTGGACTTCCTTTTCCATTTAGCCAATTTTGCTCTTTAAGGCATTCTTCTCTTCATTGGCTTTTTGGAACTCTTTTGCCATTTGGATTAGGCTATTTTTTTAAGGTGTTATTTTCTTCAGTATTTTTTGGGTCTCCTTTAGCAAGATGTTAACTTGCTTTTCATGATTTTCTTGCATCACTCTCATTTCTTTTCCCAGTTCTTCCTCTACTTCTCTTACTTGCTTCTCAAAATCCCCTTTGAGCTCTTCCAAGGCCCGGGACTGATTCATATTTTTCTTGGAAGTTTTGGATGTAGGAGTTTTGACTTTGTTTTCTTCCTCGGGTTGTATGTTTTAATCTTCTTTGTCACCAAAGTAAGATAATATAGTCTGACTCTTTTTGCGCTGCTTGCTCATGATCTCAACCAATTACTTGAGTTTTAAACTCTTTGTTAAGGTAAAAGTCTGTTTCCAATGTAGAGAATGTACTGTCCCAAGCTTTGGGGCTTTGTACAGCTGTTTTCAGAGATACTTCTAGGGACCTGAAAAGTGTCAATTCTTCCAAGGTGCTATGATAAGGGGCAAGGTGTTTCCTCTCCACCGCCACAAGCTCCACCATGCCAGTGCTCCTCCTCACCCCAGGATGGCCCCTCAGAACTGTGAGTCAGATCCAAACACGGGTAAAGCAAGAGATTTCTGCCTCAGCCCTGCAAAGAGATCGTTGCAATGCCCCTCTGATGAGCCACTCGATTCCCCCTCAGTCTGTGGGCCGGAAGCTCAGGATACAGCCACTGCCCCGAGGGCATGCTCTGGACTTGCAGCTGAGACATAGCTTGTTCTCTCACTGTAGTGACAGACTTTTCCCACTGACCTTCTAAGTTGTCTTTGGCGGTCGTGGGTTGAGAAGTCTGGAAACCGCCACAGCTGCCCATGATTCAGTCCTCTGAGGCTTGCTCCAGGTAAGCTGTGGCGTGCTTGCCCTCCGAACTGTGCTCCTCTCCCCGCCTGGCACGATATACCTTTCCGATGAGCCATCCAGGTTGTCTTGGGCTGGAAATTTGTTTTACTGTTTTTTTGTAGGTTCTGCTGCTTTAGAATTTGTTTAGAGTCATTTTTTATAGGTCTTTGGAGGGGTTTGGGGGAGAGCTCTAGCAATTCATTGCTTTTCCTCAGCCATCTTGGCTCTGCCCCCCATCTTTCATTTTTAAAAGCAAAAATATCTCAGATTTTCTTTACTAAATCAGTAGTCTCTTTTGATCTTTATAACTTAAGTCTCCAAATGTTTATATGAGATCTCATTTTTTTCTGTGGTTCCACATTGCTTTTGGAACTCTGAAATCTTTGACAAGCTGCAACCATTTCTTTGATGCCTTTGGACTTTACTTCTTTATATAACATTTCTCCAATTTTCAAGAAATAAATGAGTTTTCTTCTTCTCTTAAACCTCAAATTGTTCACATATAATTGATATCAGTGTATATTGTTCACAAGAGTATTTATATTTCTTCCACAGTTCATTCTCTAGAAAAGCTGCTTAAAACTCAGTTTAAAGCTATGCTTTTTATGCATGTATTTTAGTAATTTTTAAAAACAGAGTTTTTATTCATTTTAGATGTAAAAATATTCATCTATAACTGGCAATATTTTATATTCTTTTACAATTAATAAGTACATTTTCCTTTATGCACACACACACACACACACACACACACACACACACACACAAAGACATGCACACACATTACTTTTCTTGGCCTTTACATTACTAAACAGCTCCATGTGCAAAAGAGCCTTAAAGGGACAATGTGTCTTACAGCATGATCTCCCAAAGTATTTCAAAATTGTTATTTTTCCCTTTTATTATTTCAACATAGACTTTTAAGTCTCATGTCAGCAATTTCAAAGTGTAGAGAAACTGTAGAGACTCTTCCTGTTGCCTAGTGCTGAAGTAAACATTAACAAGAAGCACATGTTGAATGGGAAGGAAAAATAACTAGTTATTCAAAAAAGCATATTACTTTCTTCTTCATCCACTGGCAGTTCAGAAAGTACATACTATTTTTGTGAGGGTCATGGTTTCTAAGTGAAATAATTGTTAAAGGAAGTATCTCTTAATCATATTTGGAACTGAAGAAACAAAAGATTAACTTATTTTTTTGCCTACACAAAGTATGAAAATATGGAACTACTATGTATTGATTTCATCATTAAACCTGTTCTCTTCCACTTCTTTTCAGCTTGGCATAGTTTCTGCAATCCTATTGGAAAAAAATATTTTTAAAATAATTACTAACATCCTTGTCCCTCTGGCCCATGTTGTTTATCCTTCACTGGAAAAACTTGATTTTTTTTTTTGTAGCCCTCAAAAGAAATCTTCATTTAACACTGGAATTGCATTCAAAATGAACAGTAGACTGCAGTAAAGTAGGATTTTCTGAAGGAAGAGTTGTTATCTGACTGACAGAAGAGACAGTGCAAAGTCTGTGGTAAGTTTCAGAACCTTTAGAACCTGTGAGGAAAACTCGGGATGACAAGAAATCTGATATTCTTTTTTTTTTAATTTATGGTTTTAATGTTACATCAGCCAAATTATAAAATGTTTGCTTTATAAAACATGATGAAATCATAATAAAAGTCACTTGGAATAATAAAAGATCTAGACTATCAAGGGAAACAATGAAAAGAGGGACAAAGAGGGAATACCTCTTCTAGCCCTCAAATTATATTGTAAATTTATGGTTATCAGGACCATCTAATTTTTTTAATTTAATTAATTAAGAAATCTGGTGTTCTAATTACAAGCACTGTTAGTGAACAATTTCACTGATGGCCCTCAAAATATGATTTGGGAATTTCAAACTGTGCAACTTAAGTTTCATTGCCCCCCTCCCCTGCTTTTATATTGAAAACGTGTTGCAAACTTGTGATTCCACAAAAAACAAATTGGTTGTGTATGAAGAAAAGAGCAAATACACACACACACACACACACACACACACACACATATTTGTCATTTACTTAAGGAAATGGAATTTACTTACCTGGATGGTCTCAGTAATAAATGGGGGTAGACATTACCACTGTGTTTTAACATGTGGTGATTCTGATAATCAATCAAACAAACAAACAAGCAAACATTTATTAAGTGCACATATATGCCAGACATTGTGCTAGGCACTGAGCATGTAAAGATAAAACCAGAGCAATTCTTTACTACAATTAGCTTATATCCTAATGGGAGATGCAACATGTAACTATAAAAGCTATATGAACATATATAAATATATACATATATATGTGTTTATGTGTATGTGCACATATATGTACACATTATGAATATACACACAAGCATGTGTATCTATCTATGCATATGTGTATATATGTGCATATGTACACATAATTAAAGTAGATACAAGATTACCTTGTAGCAGAAAGCACTAGATACTTCTTACTTGGAGGGTGAGGGGTTGGGAAAGGGTAAAGTAGGGGAGGACTCATGCAGATAGGGACAGTATGAGCTCAATCTTGAAGTACACTATGGATTCTAAGAGGTGAAAGACAAGTGATAGCATTCCAGGCAGAAGGAATGTCCACACAGGCAAATACATGGAGATGGGAGATAGAGTGTCATGTGTGATTAACAGTAAGCAGGCCAGTAAAATTGTACCACAATACAGACTGTCATTGGCAGTTTGGGAATGTTACTGTCTACAAAATCATCTGGCCTCTGGAAAATTTATAAGCTAATTGTGAGATTTGTAGGACTTGTATATGCTAATGTGTAGAATATGAGAGAGTTCTATAGAAATGGAGAGTTTTGATTTGAATAATCTTGCTACTAGAGCTTTGAAATGACAACATAACCATAAATGGAACACAAATAATTTTCTGGAGTTCTTTCCAAAGCACAGACTATCTACCACTTCTAATTATTAGTTAGAAACATAGGTTAATTGAAGTTATTGCTATTTTAGCTTTTAGATTGCTCTTAGAATAACTATAACACAGCAACTCTTTGTGATGAATCTTCTATCTAATTTTCTAGATTAAAAAAATTAGGATACTCTAAATATTGTTAACCTAGTAATTGAAAGCAGAGTAGCAGTCCAAATCAGAAAATAATTCAAAGAAAGAGTGGGTGCTTATCTGACATAATGGCAATACATAGCCATTTACTTCCAATTTCTCTGGATGTATAGAATTACTGAAGAACATGGAAGCCCTTGATTTGATTTGGGGGCTCATTCTCTTACTTGCCTATAATCATCCTTCAAATTTCATTTAGAAGTCAATTGGAATGATGAGGTACCACTTTCCAACCAGAAAACTAACTTTTGGGCCTCTGGAATAATGATGTAAGCAGAACAGAAATCATGACTCTTCATCATTTTGATACTAGTTGTGGTGGAGGTAGGCCTTATTCTATTAATCCTCATCATCAGTTTCCCTTATTTGTAATAGTATTTGGTGAGGCAATCTAAACACCAATAGCAGGCTTGGTAATTTACAAAAGAAAAAAAATGCGTTAGAATATTCTCCAGGAAAAGTTCTAAAAAAATACATGAACAAGGGAGGAAAGAAGTTGACTCAATGAGGTGTTATAAATTATAGCCTACGGTATGCATTTGGGAACAACAAGCTGTAACTGTCCACTGAGAAAGTTTACTTGTCAGTTTTAGAAATAGTGAAAATATCTATGGTTCTATCCATCTGTGATTTTTGGATTGGAGAGAGGAGAGAAAATTGAAATGACATTGTTGTTACAATGCACCAGAAGTGGGATTTACTACATAAAGAAAATATTTCTTTTAACTTCCATCTGATTGCATTCAAATTACAAAACAATTGAAAGGAAATGTGGTTCCCTGGACATTCGTGCCATATTGTAATACTCTTGCTTGGGAGCAAAGGATTTCAATATAGCAAGCATAAAGGGCAAGTTCATTTCTAATGTGAAAGTAGCTTCATGTGTTTTGATATCTGCAAAAACAAACACATCCTGGAAAATATATCTGCATAATTTTCAAAATTTATGATTGTCAAAAATAATACATAGGTGAACTAGATACACTTAAGAAGATTCAGAAGAAACTACCTATAATGTATTGTCTCTCCTCTTAGGTCTAAACCTTTTTTTTTACTTGCTATTAAATGAAGTTTAGTTCCCAGTGGATTCATTGTATTGAGTATTTGTATTTCCTCCAAACCAGTATATATAATTCCAAAGAAAAAACTTTCTTCAATTGGGCCTACGGTTGGGTAAGTGAAATAGTCGTCTGTGAATGGTGAGAAGAAAGTGTTCTGGTCTAGGCCTGACTAAGGCCACTTCAAACTTTCATATTCAGGATTGGAATTCAAAGAAAAACTCTTGGCTTTGTAAATAATATGGCTCTCAATAACTAGTGTATTCAAACAGAAAATAAAGTGATTCAGTAAGAATATAGTATTGATTGAGATGGATGTACTCTTCTCTGCTTTGTAATTAATCTTCAATTCAACATTAACTCATAAATGTTTGTTGGCTTTCAGGGCAGTTGGAGATTTCATCAAGTTTGAGGAGTGCTGACTCCTCATGCACTGAGCCTTTTACATCCCATCTGAATAGAAAATCACAGACCCCTTGAGAAATCAAGCCTTGGGAATCATTTCCTTGCCACATTGAAGAAAAATTAGTCTATTCTACAGGAAACAGATACTTCTTCTATCAAAGTTATCTATCAGGCCAGCATTAGTATTTGGGAGGTTGTCTTAAGTATGGATTCTGAGAAAGACTGTGTTGCTCCCTCAGAGTGAAAGAATGGAGATAAGGTAATAGCTCTATATTGGAAAATAATTACATTTTGGAGCAGAGCAGGCTCTTGTTATGAAAAAAAGAGAGAGGAGAAAGCAGATATAGACAGCATAGGCATAAATCTGTGTGGTATGGTTTGAAGTGAAAGAGAGAGGCAAAAATCTTCAAATTTTCCATCCAAATAAAAAAATATTGTTTCTTTCAACATAACTGATGTCTTAAGTACCATATGATTTTGATTTTGCTAATCAGGTCATCTAATTATCAAAGCTCGTATCAGAATTTATAATAAATAAGAACAGTAGCAATGAAAAAACATACATCATATAGGTAAGACTGAACTTTAAACTATTTTAACAAGTTATTGATTTTTTTTCTCAAATGGGAAATGGACAATAGAAATGACATTAATACTGGTATATTTTTCTCCATAATGTAAAACTAGGTAAATTAATTGCTACAATAAGATTAATAGAGGCCAGATAAACATTTTTTTAAATCAAACATTTGACTTACTTGTCCAATGTAGAGAGATGGCTGCTAATCCAAGGAAACATCAGATTAGAACATAAACTCATTAGTAAAAAATTATGATGAAGGACAGTGTTGTCTCATCAAGCAACGAGAAAGAGTGGAGAGAAAAAAGTAATTTAGTGAAAGTGCTACCAAAGCAAAACTCCAACAAAGCAAAGTCAAATGAAAATGGAAGAGGACCTCAAACGGAAGATACATGGAAAAGATTTGCAAAAAAATTTTACAACAACCTGTTTTCCTACCTAAATAAAGGAACTACCACACTTGTACCTTAAACTTTTATCCCACAAAATGGTTACAAAGGACATAGAAATGTAACCAAGGAGAACAAAGGGAGGAAAAAAATAGATTGTATCAAGGACATATACAGGAAATTCATGCTGGGTGAAGGTGACACAATTGTAAGAGTATTGAATCAGTCAGTCTATAAACATTTCTTAACTGCCTACTATGTGCCAAGCACTGGACTAAACACTGCGAATGCAAGGAAAGTCAAAAGTCATTCCCTGCTCTTGAGGATCTCACAAATTAATAGTGGAGACAATATGATAATGAGTATATATAAACAAGCTATGTAGTATAAACTAGGAATAGATAACAGAGGAAAGGTCCTAGAATAAGGGGGAAGCAGGAAAACCTTCCTGTAGAAGGTAGGATTTTTGCTGGTAATTGAAGGAAGCCATGGAAATCAGAGATGAAGAGGGAGAGCATTCCATGTATTGGAGAAAGCCAGCAAAAATGCCCAGAGTTGCAAAATGTAGTGCTTAGCTCAAGGAACAACAAGAAGTTACTGGATCACAGAGTAGGTGGTAGTATGTAAGAAGTACTGGAAAAGTAGGTGAGAAGGTGAGAAGGATTAGTAAATCGGGGAGGTGACAGGAAGTCACTGGAGTTTGTTGAGTAGAAAGGTGACATGATCAATTTTATGTTTAAGGAAATTACTTTGACAGCTAAGTGGAGGATGAACTGGAGTGGGAAGAGTCTTGTGGCAAGCAGAACAACCAGAAGGCTATGGTAATTGTCCAAATGTGAGGTGATGAGGACTTGCGCCAGGGTGATGGTAGTGTCAGAGGAAGAATGGGGCATATACAAGAATATACAAGAGATGTTATGAAGGTAGAAATGACAAAATTTGGTATCTGATTGGATAGGCACAGTAAGAGGGAAAAAAGAATCTGGAATCATACCTGGGTTATAAGCCTGAGTAATTGGGGAGATGATAGTGCCTTTGAAAGTTCTATGGAAATGTAGAATGAGGAGAGTTTGAGGGAAAGAAAATGAGTTTAGTTATAGACATATTGAATTTAAGATGTCCAAAGGACATCTAGTTGAAGATGGCTAATAGAAAGTTGTAGAATTGACACTGAAGGTAAGTAGAAAGGATAAAGTTGGATAAATAGATTTGAGAATGATCACCATAGAGATGGTAATCAAATTCATTAGAGATGATGAGATCACCAAATGAAATAGGATAGATGGAAAATGGAAGAGGACCCATGGCAGAACTGTCTTGGATGCCCACAGTAAGCAGGCATAACCTGAATGAACTTTCAGTAGAGAAGATAAGTAGGGGTATAAAAAGGAGAAAGTAATGTCATAAAAAGCGAGAGAGAAGAGAGTATCAAGGAGAAGGAGTTGGTTGACAGTGTCAAAGACTACAGACGGGTCAAGAAGAATGATTATGAAAAGGTTATTAGATTTGGGCATTGATAAAATGTTAATAACTTCAGAGAGAGCAGTTTCAGTATATTTACAAGATCAGTAGCCAGACTATAGAAAGTTAAGAAGAGACTGTGAGGAAAGGAAGTGGAGTCATTTACTATGGGTAGCCTTTTCAAGTCATTTAGACTACAACATATCTAAAGAAGATGAAGATGGCAAAGGAACAGGAAAAATCTCACACCTGTTGATTCCAAAAACAACACTAAAAATTACCATGTTGAGCTTTCTGCTTGGAGATACAGGAGGTACTGAGTTTGAGCAAGATATGGTACTCTCTCTTGTGAAAATTAAAGTTTACTAGAGTGATAAAATAAACACAGGGATAAGAATCTCATATGATTTTATAAGTAAGCTACTATGGTATAAAAAAAGAAGAAAAGTGGTATGAGAAGTTCAGGAGGGAAGGTCTTTTCCTGCTGTTGAAACTCAAGAAAAGTTTTATAAATAAAGTGGCTGTCATTTAAGTTGGCCTTTAAAAGATGGGTAAGATTTTATCCACATATCCAGGCAGAAAAGGAGAGGGAGAACTATTCAAATACAGGAAACAGCATGAACATCGAATGTCATAGAGAACAGTGGAAGGAAGATGTTCAGCATCAGAGGAACATGTCAACATCCTCAAGCATGAGTCACCCTTTATATTAGGAAGAAATGTCAGCTATGGATTCCATAAAGGAGCTGATCTTGAGTGGCCCACCTAACAGAGAGCTCCATCTAAGAACGACTATATCAAAATCATAAATAGACAGTATTTTAACAGGATAAAATATCCTTTACCCTACATGTATCCAAAACAGATGTCTCATTGACATTATATTTCAAGTTCAGCTATCTTTTTCTATGTATTTTGTATTTGTCATCATGCCCAAGGATTTTGGGGAGAATGTGTTGTACTAACCGTTCTTGCTATGCAATTTGAATAAAGGCTTTTGACCAGACCTAATTAAGTCTACTGGCTGATGGTTAACAAGAAGTTCTCCAGAAGGAGTTCCAGAGCTATAACATTATACGTATCATGCTACAGGATTATTCCTAAAACCCAAGATAGTAATCAGTGTTTGGGTATTTAACAAGCAAGTTGAAGAAATAGCCCCAGGAGGGCTATACTATTCTATTACTCAGTCAATAGCCATTTATGAGTTATTTAAGAACTTCAAATATTAGACTTATAAGGAAAGAGAATTTTCTCCAAAATCGTACAATAGAGATAAAAGACAATGCCAATTAACAGACAAAAAAGATTCCATTTGTTTCTTATTATTATTAATAATAATAATATGCATTATGACTCACTATCACAACCATTTGGTTTTTATTATACTGCACAGATTATTTTAAAGGATAGTTGTGGGTATTTCTGGAGTCATTCACTCTTTGTAGGAATCCAAGTGTCTGGAAATAAAAGTCATTCTTAGAAAAGAATCTTACTGAAATTACATTAAGTTGGCCAGGGCTTGAGTGAAGTTGCTTATTTGATAGCCCTTGAAATCTGGCCCAGGGAAATAGAGTCTTACCACTTAATACTAATTGTTTCTTCAGTTTGCCCAAAGAGAGAGAATATAACTGCAATTTATTCTTCATACATTTGGTATCTTAAAAAGAAAAAAATATTCTTTGTGGGTTTAAATAGAAAGAGTATTATATGGGCACTATACCCATACATACAAATAAATTGTGCTCTATGTGTGTGTATACACACATACAGTTGAAATATACATATATTCTTTATATATGTATAAATATGTACCTTTGTATATACATACACATGCATATCTTTATATATCTATTTTATCTCTCTCTCTCTCTCTCTCTCTCTCTCTCTCTCTCTCTCTCTCTCTCTCTTTCTCTCTCTCTATTTCTGTATCCATGAGAAGGAATAAAGCTAACCTGATAATATTTCCTGTTGGTGAGGTTTTACCCAACACTACCAAAAATTATCAGCTACAACAACAACAGTGAGATGATGATATTGATAATGATAGTAGTGATACCTAGCATTTCTAAAGCACTTTAGGATTTGCAGAGTTTTGCTTTTGATCCTTTCAACAACTCTGATATTATTATCCCCCTTTTCAGATGACAACAAAAAAACAAACAAACTTAAAGGACTCTAGCAACTTGCTCAAAATAAAGCTAATATCTATCTCAGGCAGTAATTCTCCACAGATCTTCTGGATTACAAGTCCAACACTTGCTCCACCATGCCATGGAGCTGCCTTGCATCAACTCTCCATATAATTTTTTCAATTTTTAAAAATTAAATGAAAATATTTGTAGCTTACATTTTAAGTTTTGAATTGTCTCCCTCCCCACCCTGCACTAGAGAAGGCCACCATTTCACATATGTACACACATGTACACATACACAACACCATATTATACATACTTCTATTTATCAGGTCTTCCTCTGAATGCAGATAGCATCTTTCTTCATAGGTCCTTTATAGTTAATTTGGGCATTTATAATAGACAAAACAACTTAATTGTTTAAAGTCATTCTTAAAACAATATTGCTGTCACTGTATGCAATGTTACCTTAACTCTGCTCATTTTGCTCTTCATTATTTAATGCAAATCTTTCCATGTTTTCTAAAATTATTGAGCTCATCATTTCTTACAGCACAGTAGTATTCCATCACAATCATATACCACAACTTGTTCAGCCATTCCCCTCAATTTCCAATTATAACTTTGAGTCAATTGGAGAATGGCTGCCTAAACATGTTCTCCTTTTGGGAAATCAGGAGAACTGTCAAAAAGATATATCATCAAGGAAGTATTCCCTATGTTTTCATTGCCAAATAGCAATAACGACTTTAATTTACATGTTTAAAAGTTATAGAAGAGAGGCAGTGTGGTGTAATGGACTTGGAGCCTGCCTTAGGGTCAGAAAACAAAACAAACAAACAGGGTTCAAATTGAGCTTTTGTCACATACTGGCTGTATGACCCCAGACAAATCAATTACCCTCATAGTGTTCCAGGTAACTCTCAACACCTATATTTGTAAGTTGCAGAATATTTAATGATCTTAATTGGGAAAGCTTCCTAGTTGGAAGTTCACTATACTAGTGAAATCATAGCTCTATCATAAATACAAATAAGAGACAAATAACAATCTGTGAATAGTAGAAGCGGCCCCACTAGGGAACCCAACTGGCCAGTTCCAGTTGGACAATGCTCCTTCCTTCCTTCCTTCCTTCCTTCCTTCCTTCTCTCCCCTCCCTCTGCTCACATGGGGAATCACACTTTTACATGTGGGTTCTCTGCCCAAACCTGCCCTAACCCTCACAAAATACCTTGGGGTTTGGGGGCTAGATTTTTTTCTCTCCCCTAATTATTTATTTTATCATTATAAAAAAAACAACAACAGGGACAATTAACTCTTTTTTCCTATGTAGTAAAACAGACTTCAATAAAGCCCATTGGGATTCAAATGGAGCTACTTGAACATGCCTTAAACACAGATCACTCTGGCTTTTGGTCAATAATAGATCCCAGCTCTAACCTGACTTGGTCATTGTTTGGGTTTTGATGGCTCAGAGTGAGTGTAAATAGCTACTGTATCTGATCTGTCTAGAAACCCTGAGGGTCTTCCCTTCCCAGATCAATTTTTTGAGTAGGCAAACTAGGCAATCTTTTTTGCCTCATTCCATACTAGCTTTAAATCACTGCATGGTTGTTGCTGTTGCCTCAGACAAACAGACCTGAGAAAGACTTTGGCTTAAAAAGGCTAAGGTCTCCCACTGCATCTATAGTCATCTCCATTTGTCCTGACCTGTGTCTTGTCACTGGACTCAGATGATTCTGGAGGAGAGAGTGAGGCTGATGAAGTTGCACAACCCTGCCTCACTTAAATTCAAGTCACTTGCAAGGCAAGACATCACCCTCTTGATGTCATTGATCCTCTTTGAGAATGAAGGACAAGTAACAACAACAACCATACCAATGGAATCATAGCTCTATCATGAATACCTATCATCTATCTATCTGTCTATCTACATAATATAAATGTAACCTATATCCATATAAATATAGACATATGATATGTGTGTATGTGAAATATACACCCATACTTTATGTCATACATGACATTTCAACTGGTGAATATATTCCTAGAAACATATGTATGCATGTATGTATATATGTACATATATTCATGCATACACACACATATGTAATAAAATTCATGGGACCCCTGATCAGTTTTCTTTGATTCAATCAATCTTTCAATCATTTCATATTTATTAAGTACCTAGTATGTGCTAAGCATTGTGCTAAGCACTGATTGATGTGTTTTTTCCATATATGAGACATGAATAACTTACCACTTAAGATACAACCTAACTATTTGTTTTGAACCTCTCTAATGTACTTGTCATGCAGAATTTTTTATTAGCAGCCTAATGAGGGCAAGGACTATGTCTCAGCCAAGCTTTGTATATCCTTTTTTTTTTCTTTACCATCCTGTGGGTTCTTTTTTCTACAGGCAAATTCTTCCCAGAACAAACCAAAGCAAAAAAAAAAAGATCAGTCTCTGTCCCATCTGATTCATCTAGCAGAGTACTTGTTGCATAGTAAGAATATTATATTATTTTAATTGAACTGAATTTCATCAATCTTAGTCCTAGGGTCAAATTATGAATGAATGAATGAATGAATGAATGAGTGAATTAATGATTGCATGAAGCCTTATTATTTAGCATTTATTACATGCAAAGCCTTGTGCCAAACACTGGAGACACTAATAGAAAAGTAAAAGTAAAAGAAAAGCTCCCAAGGAACTCATATGGAAGGTTTCAGCAGCAAGTCAAATGGAAAGATTTCATGGTCTTTAAGTTGTAGCAAAATAATCAGATGATAATGCCTCTTCTCTAATGTTATTTCCATTGGCAAAATCACAACATTTTTCATATTAAACCACTTGACAGTGCCAAAAAATTTGGTGCTAAGAACTTTCTTTTCTGGGTCTTCAGTACTTGTGGCTGTAGCACAGCAGGAGCAGTTGCTAAGCAACATCTCCTCAGAGTTTACTTCCCAGGATGATGACTGTAGGAACTGGGTTAGAAGGATTGCTATTCTTACGGCTCTTGGGCTCAAGGTCGTGGGTAATCCCCATCAGGGGACTGAAGTTGAGATATTGATCAAGGGAGTGGTGGTAGTTTGACTTGCCTAGCACATGATACCTCTTTTATTTCCCTTAGGGTACCTTGCAATATCAGCTAGGCTGGTTTGCCTGCCCTTTAAGTGGCCATTGATGGAGATACCTGACCCCTTTTCCATAATGATTGCTTACCCAAACAATAACTGCAAGGGTTGGGCAGCCATAAGATCAGTGTATGTGTGTGTGTGTGTGTGTGTGTGTGTGTGTGTGTGTGTGTGTGTGTATGTGTGTACGGGCAGATGTTATTAAGCTCATATATCCATGGGGGGGGTAGATGGCACAGAGGATACCATGCTGGGCCTGGAATCAGGAAGATTAATCTTTCTGAGTTCAAATTTGACCTCAGAGATTAACTAGCTTATGAGCCTGGGCAATTCACTCAACCCTATTTGCCTCAGTTTCCTCTTCTGTAAAATGAGCTGGAGAAGGAAGGGGGAAAACACTGTAGTATCTTTGCCTAGAAAACCCCAAATTGGGTCACAAAGAGTCAGACACTACTGAAAAACACTGAACAATAACAAATCCATTCATGGAAACTGGTCAGCAAATGCTCTAGGTAGTGATAAGGAAGGTAGGCCCATTGTTCGCAAATATCATTGCCTAAGCAAATGTTTTGTCCTCTAATGCTTTTAATTACTGAAAAATAGGTTATCTAATTTTTGAGTCACAGTTAAAATGTCAATACGGGATGCTTCTCTGTTTACTTATCAAACACTGGAAAATATTGCCCTTATCTTTGCAAAGTGCTTTACAATTTATAAAATATTTTGATGACCATTATCTCATTAAATCATTCTAAGTCTAGGAATTTTACTGGGCAGGTACCATTACTGATGAGATGATGGAACCTGGACTTCAAAAGGCAAAGACCATGTCTCTGAAATCAATCCAGCATCCCAGCAAGGCCCCTGCGAGAAAATTATTTTCTTGTTGCAGGCAAATGCAGACCTGATCCTGTAATTCCTTAGTTAAAGGCTATCAGTACAGACACAGGGGTGCTGGCCCAAGGACTCTTTCCCTGGCACCAGATCCCCAAGGACTATGCCTCTGGAAAGTCTTTGTATAAACAGAACTATCTTATCCCCTCAAAAATGCTACCTCTGTTGACTCCTTGAATTTTCCCATCCATCCCAGAAGCCCAGATCACTGTTGCCTTCTCCAAAGACACCTGGATTTCTTGCATATTCCTTTGAAGAACCCAGATAACCTAATTAGCAAACTTGGCATTCCTTTCCCTGTTTCTTTTTGCATATAATCACTAGCATCATCCTCATTAACTTGCAGGTTCCCTAAGAACTTTGCCTACTTCTAAAAGTGTCACAATAAACTTTGCCACTCGACTGGAAGATGGTTTGAGTACATGAATTCATTCCAGGTGACACCACCCTATAACCTGACATTCTTGGGTATTCATATCATTATCATTATCCTCATCACCATCAATGTTATTGAGTGAAAGCATGTTGCAGGAGAAATGATACAGGATCTCGAGTCAGGAGATCTGTGCTCAGGTTTTGCCTATGAGATTTCTCTATATCCTTGGGCAAGCTGTTTAACCTTGCAACCTTTAGTTTTTTCATTCATAAATTATGAAGCTTAGACTACATAGACTCTGAAGTCCTTTCAGCTATATAGCTATGATCTTCTCTACTTTTCTGATAAATTTAATTGAGGTACCAATAGATTATGTGACTTGTCCAAGGTCGCAGTCTAGTCGCTGCTGAAAAATCTGTCCATGCATTTAGTCTCTTGGTCTAGTATGTTTTATTTTGTGTCAGAATATTGCTCACAGAATAGTGATAATGCCTGAATCTTAATCATAAAGATCTCCTTTTTTCTCTTAGTGGACAAGTTATCTTGACTGTGTAGACCTAGAAAGAAATCTGCAAATGAAATAATACTTTTTAATATGAAAAAATGAAATACATTGCCATCCCATACCTGACCTTTAACCGAAGTGATTAAATTTATAGCCACATTTAATGATTTGTAAAAATTATAAACTGAATAAAATATGATTTTAATTTGTAGGAATCATAAAAGAAAACATGATGAGAAATGCAAAAACAAAGTGCCTTACAGACATGTTCTTTAATTATTTTCTTCTTATTTTTCACCTCTCACTTTTATATTCCTCAAGAAACAGTGGCCAATGTGTAATGCTTGTGGTGATTAAATAATAGCATAAATTACAATTGCTTTCGTATTTTTATGTTACTCATTTCTCAAGTAGGGTGAGAGAATGAAATATTATCTTTTGGAGTTTATGATGGACCAGTCGTGCTGCAGAACCCTTCACTGAATTATACCTCATAATAATCAACTGTACTAAAAATCACTTAATAATTATCTATTAAGCTAAATGGTCAAAACTATTTATGAAAATTGCTCAAAATCCCACTAGACCAAAGACCTGTTGGTGTCTTACATAAGATAGACCATGAAATATATTATCATCTGACTCAGTGATGGATTGTTACCATCTGTATCTCTGCAAAAAATCTCTTCCTATTTCAACAGTACTGTGGTCAGTATTGTTCTACTTCTCCCTAAGTTTTCCACTGTTGAGACATCTAGAAGTTTTATAAAATGGAATTCATTCTAAATTGTATGAAGTTAGATTAAAGAAAAACTTTCACATTGACCATCTCTTTTTTACCCCCAACATTTTTGGTTTCCTTTTTATCTCTAATTGATGAGAATCAATAATCTGTATTTGGTGAAACCAAAACAAATGATCTCCAATATCACACTGGTCCACGTTGGGACTAAGTAGATATAAAACTATAATTTTTATGCTAGGGTATGATCTAGGTCTAAATCCAGAAGACAGTGACAAAACAACATCATTACACAACACAGCAGACATAATCTAATATCTGCTTTCTGATTACCTGTGAAGAGAGACAAGGGAAAGAAATGACTGAGAGGTTGTCTAGAAGGTAGGCTTCAGAAATTTTCTGGTAGAAAATAGCTTGGAAAAGTCACTATTTTCATTTAGGCTTATTAGAAGAAGAGAATCAATATGATAAATGAACAGAAGACTACTGTGGGGCTCAGGAAGACCTTTGTTCAATTCCCTCCTTTGTAACATGCCAACTGTATGACCCTGGACAAATTCAAATTGATTTGGTATACAGTTTGTTTATACATAATTATTTGAATGCTTTCTCCCTCATTAGACTTTGAGATCCTTGAGATCAGGAATTGTCTTTGACCTTTCTTTTTATCTCCAGCGCGTAGAACAGTGCCTGGCAAATAGTGCACTCTCAATAAAGGCTTATTGACTTCCTTCCTGCCTGACAATCTTTCAATACCATGGACAACTCTTTAAGAAAGTAAATTGCAGAAAAGGTGCTGCCCTGCATTGGTTGAAGAAGTTCTTCAAACAGAACTCCCTGGAATTGTGGTTGTTGGTCCTGGATTTATGTTTCAACTTCTTTCTTGGTTCCCATGTGACTTGGTCAAATCACTTCCATTTTGTGGGCCCCAGTGCCCTTATCTGTAGAATAAATAGGTTGAATAAGATACTCTTGATCTCAAAGGTTCCTTCTTGCTCCATATTCTATGATGCTTAAGAAACTACCTTCTTTTCAGGCTCTAGTTCCATTGCCACAACATTCTGGCCCTATTTGTTGTTAAGGATCCTTCTCTCTCCTATTTATTCTTTTTACTATCCTTTTCTCCTTTCCTTTTATTTTGGGAAATCCTGATACCTAGATCCAAATCCCTAATTCTTACATTGTCTGAACCAAAGTATCAGTAACTTAGCCCTAACAAATGATCACCAGAGGCTGTAATTATTCTTTATGCTGTGTCTACATAGGCTGCTTTCCAAGAAATTAATCAGTCCCCCCGCCCCACCTTTCCAAATATGAGAACTTCTGGAAATCATGAATTTTATTTTACATATTCATGCATATTGGATGTGTTTATACATACATATATACATACACACACATACACACATATATACATATAGCTAGCTAGCTAGATATGACTCAATCTAGATAGATATAGATTTCTATAAATATCTCTATCCATCTAGTTATCTATCAATCTATCTGAAACTGAAGTAATGTAACATAATGAATAGGGTACTGGGCTTGAAGTAAGGAAGACTTGAGTTCAAATAAAACCTCAGACTCTTAGTTGTTTGAGCCTGGGCAAATCACTCAAACTCTGCCTTACTTCCTTCATGTGTAAAATAGTATAATAATAATAGCACCTACTATCCAGCATTGTTGTGAGAATAAAATCAGAAAATATTTGTAAAGATCTTTGTAAACCTTAAAGTGCTATGTAAATATTGGCTGTTATTATTATATCAATATTCCCATGTGGTATTATCAATCTGGTAATGAGGGAAAATTTGGAATAATATGTCTGTCTGTCTCTCCACATATCTATATCTATATAATCACAAGAAGAATGTCAGAATAAGTATTCAAAATTATCTCAGTAGACTATAATTGAATAACAGTTCTAATAAAATAGAGAGAAATGTAAAGTTTAAAAAAATCAGTTTTCATAGCCTAACTCAATGCTTCATTTACAAAAGAACTGGAAATTTGAGTAGATGGAAAGTGAAATTTGCATCAACATTATGACATGACAGTTAGAAAAGCTATTGTGAACTTTCATTACATATGAACCTAGGCATGATATTTCCAACCTACAGTTTAGTCAGTTGAAGCCACAAAAAAATTAAGTGATTTTGCTATTGTCACACAGATACATGTACTAGTGAGGATTTGAACCTGGTTTTTATTCCTGGGAAGCCAGCCCTCACTTTATTCGCCATGCCAAACTGCCTTCCTTTGAAATATTGTTAAAATTTCCCATTCCTCATACAAACACTAGCTTAGTGTTCATCTCTTTACATTTTTATAATGTAGAAATTCATTGTGGAGGTCACTTAACTGCTTTCTGACTTTGAAAGAATTTTCCCCAGAAGCAGATCCATCAAATGAAACCTGTTAAATTCTGAGATCCAGGCCCTACCTATAGTACTACTGATTTTAAGTTTATTTATTTTTTTGTTTTCCATGGTTGTTTTAAACCCAACTACAGTATAACTAAATTTTAAGTTTTTATTTGCTGGGAAAAACTGCAAAAAAAAAAAGGCCCAATTTCTACTTGAGTGGGGCTACATATATGGAATATTTCACATGTTTTGAGATGAGGACATTGTATTGTCAGTTTTAATTAAGTGCTAGAAGAGGGTTTTCATGTTTAGAGGGGTAGTCTGGAAATTTTTTAAATGAATAGAAATCTATTTTCTTTCTTTCCCACCCCTTACCTCACTGAGAAAAAAAGAAAAAAATACTTATAACAAATATGTGCGGTTAAGCAAAACAAATTCCTCCATGGGCTGTATACAGAAATTTATTTGCTTTATTCTGCACACGAAATCTATCACCTGTCTGCCAGAAGGTAGAAAATATGTTTCATTATCGTCAATCCTTTGAAACCATCGATGGTCACTGTGTTGATCATTGTTCTTACAACTTTCAAAGTTAATTATCTTTAAAATGTTGTCATTATATAAACTGTTCTGCTAATCCCACTTATTTTGTTCTTCAGCAGTTTAAAAAGTAATCATAATTGCTTATTTTTATAGCATTGATATTATAATATGTAAATAGGTCAAAGGGAATGGGTTGATCAGTAACATTTTGTGAATAAATCTATATTACCTTCCAAAATGGTTATAACCATTCACAGATAGATCAAAAGAGCATCAATACATTCCCACAAATGCTCCAACATTTATCATTTTTCTTTATTGTCTTCTTTATAAGTCTTATGGATAAGAGCTCAAGTCTCAGAAGTGGATAGTATAAATTTGTAGTGGACTAAGTAACTCAGTTGTGTGATTTCTCCCAGACCCATGTAGTGCATATTTGACCTGAATATTAAAGGTAATATGAACAAAAAAAGTAGACAATAAGATTGAAGATCAAGTACTTTTCAATTTGTCTAAAGGAGGAAATGATTTCATTTAGCCATGTAACAAACATTCTATTTTCCTTCTCCTGACCTTTACACTGATTATCTCTATGCTTAAAATTCACCAGTTTTTACCTCTACTTTGAGATCCACCTGCCAGTTAAAGTCTTTCCTGATACCTCTCCCAACTGCTAGTGCCCCAATCACTTTGTATCTTTTTTTATATGCCTATATATGGTCATCTTTTCTGTCCCAAATAATGTAAATATGTTAACATTTTGTTACTGTTTTTGAATGGGACTTCCCAAGATTTCCTCCTGTATTTTATTTTTGCCATCAGAAATCTTGATTTTTTTTTTTTGGAGATTTGTTCTGCATGCCACTCTTTTACTTAAGATCATTATCTCAATTAATTTCTTCATTGGTTCCCTGGACATTTTCAAATTAAAATCATTCCATCAACAAAAGGGATATTTTATTTCCCTTTTGGTTGTGTGTTTATGCTTTTAAGTTCTTTCTTTCATCTTGCTAATATTGATGCCATTTCTAGAACTATGTCAAATAGGGGGAAAGGGAGGTCCCTTACTTTATTCCTCTTGTCATTGAGAAGGATTCTAGTTGTAGCACTCCCTCTGAACTAAGTCCCTAATTTCTGCTGACATTGTCCAGAATGTTCCTAGAGAACAGCTGGCTCTCTGCTCAAGTTTCTGGATGTAACACTAAAGGCACTGGGTTTCCAGTACTATTACTCAGGAGTCCTCAACAAGTACATTCTTCATTGATTATTAGCCTCACTCAGAGTTAATTACTCTTTTATTTATTTTTATTTTTAGGCAATTGGGGTTAAGTGACTTGACCAGGGTCACACAGCTAGTAAGTGTCAAGTGTTTGGTCTGAGGCTAGATTTGAACTCAGGTCCTCCTGACTTCAGGGCCAGTGCTCCTAGCTGCCTCTGTTAATTAGTCCTTTAAAAGCTATTTAGGTATAACCAGATCAGTTACAGAAACATTCCCCTAACCCAGGAGCATATTTTCCCTTTGCACACACAAGGTCCTCGTGGATTTATTCTCAGAAAATACATGTGATCAAAGGGTAAACTAACTGCTACTTTTCTCCATAATGATGGAGTCTTCATGGAGTTGCCTTTATATATAACTTCTCTAAGCTGGTCTTTTACAGCCATTGTTTTTGTGAAGTCTTAGGCCAGGGGGGAGGGGGAGAGTTCCTTTCCTTAGTTTGCCTTTGGTATGTATTTCAACTCCCAGTTGTTCTGGAAATATTGCTACCTAGCTCTAGTCACTGGTGTCACTGTTTGTGTCACATGGATTTCCTTGATAAGCTCCTTTTTAGAGGCTTGGCTGGAGCTACTCAACCACTAGACTTGCCTGTTGCTTAAATGTGAAGTTCTAAATGGATTTACTACATTGAATATGGAACAGATCATGTGCCTGAGTTTTTCAACCAATCAGGAGTGATTTCTTATGTAGAATCATCTGTCTTTATCTGATGATGAAAATACCTTAATATTTCAATATTCACAAAATGATTAAGGACTTATCCACACCTAGTTCCTATCTTTGAATCAACTCCAAAATTTGGGCCTTCTGTTTTTACATTAATTTGGGAGGAGATATTCTCACACCGTATTTCTTCATCACAAATGATGCTTGCTTTTAATTTTAAATATATGCTTTTAATAATTAAAATAGGTTGTTTGTATTTAAATTTTGTGCTTCTTAATCACAAATACATGATATGCTTTGTCAAATGCATTTTCTACCCCATTTAATATAATCATATATAGTTTGAGGCATTTAAAAATGAATGACTATGTTAAAATTTTCCTTAATAATGAACTATCTGTGAATCCTTGGAAGGAATCTAACTTGGTTATGATCAGTATTTTCTTTATTTAGGGGGGTAGGAGCAATGTTAGCTTTTTGCTCTATATTTATTAATGGAAGAAAAAAAGAATTAGAGAATGAGAAGATTATATTGATTCCTTATCATCTTTTTAGTTGATTAATGGATTTTGTCCTGTAACTGCTTAAGTCATGGTTCTTTGAACTCAGTTCAGGAATTCAGCTTGCCTGTAATGGGTTAAATTTAAAAATCCAGTTCTCTTGCTAATCACTGTTATATTCTTGCCTCAAGGTAATCTGCTGTACTGAGGAATGCCAGTGGGCATCAGGGAGTAAGGTCTAATATCTTTACACCATTGAAGCTATCCTTCAATGATGTCTAGTTTCCCGTCTAAAGAAACCTGTCTCACTATCTTTTAACCTTTCAGGTGGACTCAAACAATGAACACTTCCAAGTCACAGGAGAGAAGGAGGGAGTTGTTGCAAGCCATCATTCCCAACTTCCAATCATTCATATTGTTCCCCATGCCTCAGCTATGTAAACAATCATGTTGTCCTCACCTTCATGATGACGCTGACCCTATAACTAATTCCATTTTTTTCCCCACTGATTTTGTTCTGTTTCTTATTCTAATCTCATAAAAAGGAACTGAGTCCCCATCTCGGGGTCTTTGGGTAAACTGAGGCAATCTATTGACCCATTCTATTGGTATGTAGGACCCCTGTTAATAAAATGTTATCTTGCTTAGAGAAAACGTTCTTCAGCCTACTTTTGTTGAATTTTACAGTTACAGTAGTAACTTAGAAAAGACATCAGAAAGGAGGAATAATTGGATATTTACCTTGGAGAATGGACAAATGATATAAATATTTCTCACTTGAACTCATACAATCAATACACACAAAACAAAAAAAAACAAACATCTCAGATCTATTTTTCTAATCTACTCACTTTATAGATAAGGGCACTGAGACTTAGAGAGTGGAGCCACTCAAGGACAAGGACAAGAAGGAAGTGAAAGTTTCTCTATGACAATAGGTCTCTGGAAGTAGTTTTGAAAGAATAAAAAGATTTAAATGGATTAAAATGGATTTTAGCCAGTAGTTCTCAAACTTTTTGGTTTCAGGAACACTCTATACTCTTAAAAAATTCTGGGTTATTCACAAAAAAACCCTTTTGTTTATGTGGGTTACATTCATCAATATTGACTGTATTAGAAATCAAAACATCATAGTATTATTAGAAAATAGTTTGACCTTGTGGGCCCTCTCAAAGGGTCTCAGGGATCCAGGAGTCCCTGGACAACATTTTAAGAATTGTTGGTTTAATCCAACCCTCTTATCTTAGATGTAAGGAAAATGAGACCTAGAGAGGTAAGATTATTTTTTTTTTTAGTGTCATATTCAGTAAATAGCCAAGCCAGGATTCAAATTCAGGTCCAATATGGAATGGAAGTAGCAAGTTAACCCAATCACCATAACTCTTCAAGTAGATCTTGGATGGCTCTTGTCAGGAATGTTGTTAAGTGGATTCTTGTTCAGCTGTGCATAAAGCTAGAAAACTCTGGAAGTCCTTTCAAATGTAGGAATTCTATGAAATGACTTGCCTAAAGCCATACTGAAATAGTTGGTAGCAGAGCCAGGATTAAAATGCAGGCATCCTGATGTCTAAGTCCAGTTTCCTTTTATTTTTTCCAATGTAAAACCTAAACCTATCAGATGTTATTCAGTGGCATCAGTGATTTGAATTGCCCACTTATGGTCTAAACCAGGGGTGGAGAACCTGCAGCCTTGAGGCCACGTGTAGCCTTCCAGGTCCTTGGGTGTGGCTTTTTGACTGAGTCTAAGTTTTATAGAACAAATCCTTTTATTAAGGGGATTTATTCTATGAAGTTTGGATTCAGTCAAAGGACCACACTTGAAGACCTAGAGGGCCATGTGTGGCCTCGAGGCCACAGGTTCCCCACCCCTAATATTGCCTTGTTAAATTCATGTAGTCTACTGGTTATGTTTTTATCCTCTTATTCTCAGTTTAGTTCTGGTTGTCAGCTTGAATTTTAATGCATTTCTGACTGAAGAATGTTCTGAGTCATCTATCTAAGAAGATCATGTTAACATTTTTACAAGTAAAATAGAAAAAAAATATATCTATGTACTCACTCATTAAAACCATTGTTGATAGATAAATAGAATAGAAGATAGAAAGTCAGAAAGATATATCAATGCATATGTTTATCCAAAGCTGAGGTCATTCCATCTGGATATAACACTTACCTAGGCCAGTGCCAACATGATTTCTTGGATGAATCCTTGAGGTTAAAAGGCAGAACATCCTTTTCTAAGTACATTCTTTGTCTGTAATTGCACAGAGAATTATATATACAATTTCTCTCCTCTTTACTTTCATACATATCAGAGTTATCAATTATATGGATATGTACATGGCATCTAGCTAATAGCATAAGAGACAAACTAGTTCATTTCTTCTCTGTCTGTTAAGCTTCAGACACTATTTATGATTGTCCTAAGTGAACTTTGAAATCCAGAGCAAGGTAAGAGAGTAATAATCTGTGCCATTTTATCAGAAAAGAAGGTTCATAGCTTTCATAACACACCAAGCTAAGGACATGAACTGGCCTAGCTATATAACATAAATGCTACAATTACATGCAAGTTGTATTGAGGACTAAGTAACCAGGTAGATTATTTCCACTTTGTTAAGTATTGTCCCATCATGATATAGTAAAAGTCTATCAACTCTCATAAGGAATAATGCTGCTTAAAAATATTTTTCTAATCAGATAAAAGATTATTCTTAGGATTAATGAGAGCATATACCTCTATTTTTCAGACATCCCATGCTCAGCTTCATTTATGGTACATATTGGCTTCAAGATTCACTTTGTAAAAAATATCTATGTCTAGAGACCTATTGTCATAGAGAGCCTTTCACTTCCTTCTTGTCCTTATGAAGAGCCAGAATCACTTTCCTGAAGACTTTCTCACTCAATCCATGCCATCTATCTTCATAAAAGTTTCCCAAGGGTTCAGATGGGAGGGTAAGACCATTATACTTTTATTTCAAATTCATGGTCCTGTGATCACTGTCTTCTATCAGACATAATTGGCTCTTTCAAAGCCTCTTCATGAAGCATTCTCAGGATTCCTATTCAAGTCACAAGTGTTCTGTTCAGGACATCACCACATTCTTTGATTTAAAGTGTGTGGTATCTGATTGCAAGTTCAATTGATTCATTGCAAGGTATTTGCTTATAGTCCTTAGTTAAGTAATGCTGCCAATGAACTAACTTTCTTTGCCAACTATCTATGTGATTAGGGAAATTAATTTATCAGCCAGGTGAACACTTCTTTAATGTTTTCTTGCTTTGAACTCAATTCTTTAATTTTGTTCTGCATTAAGATTATTTATTCTTCAGACTTTCGAGTCCATGTGATACTCAACAATAATAATCTTGGGACCTTGGTAAGTAGTGCCTTTTTAATTATCAGAGTGAAAGAAGATGCAAAGAAACCTATGCTATTCAAGTATCATAACTACAGGTGTGTCTCACTACACTTCTCATGTTCAAAGCTAGGACCACTTGAACACTACCTGTTCCAAGGTGTCAGGCTAATCTTCTTCTCCACTAAGAGGAATGAAAAAGGATCTTGGGCACTGAAGTCATGGACATGAAGAACTCTAGCATGGTTACTCCCAAAAGAACTGTCTTATCTGTCAATGCAAGAAAAATTAAGGACAATGTTGCAGATTGGCACAATTTATTATTGAAATGGTGACTCTCAACAATATGGGGTTTTCTGTTGCAAACAAAATGGGAAACATCAAAATCAGTCCACTTACTGAAGACAAGGTAGAGCTAGAATGCAACAGCATTGCTTCTGGCTTTCATTCTCAAACATCCAAAATAGAATGAGGAACTTGAGATGTTGTGCAAAGAACTTCATGACACCTTGGAAAACTTGGCTTGAAAATGGAAAAGCTAATATCAACCGCTAAAGGAATTTGTAACCTAGAAAATTACCATCATGGAAATGGAAATTATCAAACACCTCTTTTCCATACATGGCCCATTACCTACTTCTATGAAGTTTCCCATAAGCTTCCAGAAATGTACAAGAAAGAAATGCTCCTCAAACACATCATTGTGGAAGAACTCACTCATGCTATGAACCAGGATCTCATTTTATGCTACTTTTCTATATGGTTGTACCAGACCTATATTGAGAACAGCAGGCTTGATGTGGAAAACATGCTACTTGAAACTGGACATTGAACATTATAATTTTTCCAAAACCATTTCATTAAGTCCAAACTCCCCAAACCAAAATGAACCTTTCTTACCAGGTCTTATGATATAGGCCCATTGCTGCCTCATACATGTCTTTCCAAGGTCACAGCTCTACTTCTTTTCTCACTTGCAGAATGAGTTGTTTCAATTCCACCTTAACACCACTCTGGTAGTAACTTTTAAAGTTGATGCTAGTCATCCATTCAGTACCTACTTTTAAAACCATGACCCTCCTTAATTTGACAAAAGTTACTAGGAAAACTGATCATATGTTTAGCAGAAAATGTTTAGATCAGCATTTATTTCCACAATGAGTCCCAAATGGATTCTCAGTCAACCATTTAAAAATAAAATAAAAAAAAATAACACCCACACAATGGGGTGCGATCAGGAGAATGAAAGGAGGTTTCACAGTCATAAGTAGGAGAATTATGAACCAAAGGATAGAGGTATAAAATTAATATGCACATGTACAAACAGAACCAAAAGAAACTTGACTGGGAAAAATAGTTTAACCAAATAACAGAATAAAATCTACTATAGGAAATTGATACAAAAAATATGAGACTAAGAACCATTTCCTTGCTAAGTGTTCAAAAGACAGGAAAAAAATGACCTTCAGAATTAAGAAATAGAGTTAACAAACAAAATATTACAGGAAATCACTAAAAGAAATGAACATTTAATAATACTGGTTTCACCTCACATTAAATTGGCAAACAAACAAACAAAAAACAAACAAACAAACAAAACAAATGAAAAAACAAAAACAAAAACAAAAGCAAAAACAAGCCAGCAATGCTATTTAAGACAGGAGCACTTAATACATCCTCATGGTAGAGCTTTGCACTGGTCCAACCAATTACAACAATTTGGAACTTTTCAAGAAAAATCACTAAACTATTTGAACCCTTTGGCTCATCTGTCTGTCTACTATAAAGCATGTAATAAAATGAGGTCAAAGAGGGATTGAGGTTTAGGAAAGCCCCATGTTGCACTTTTTGTGGAAGACACAGAAACTAGAGAAAATTCATGTGACCTTATGTAGAGTGAAGAAAGTAGAATCAATAGACATATTTCTTTTTTTTAATTTTAATTAATAAATTTATTCATTTTTAGTTTTCAATATTTACTTCCACAAAATTTTGAGTTCCAAATTTTCACCCCATCTTACCCCTCTCCCACCCTAAGATGGCATGCATTCTGAATACCCCTTCCTCTAGTCTGCCTTCCCTTCTGTCTCCCCCCCATTTCTATTATCCCCTTCCCCTTCTATTTTCCTGTAGGGCAGGATAGATTTTTGTACAGATTTCCTGTATTTCTTATTTCCCAGTTGCATGTGAAAACATTTTTTTAAACATGTGTTTTTAAAACTTTGGGTTCCAAATTTTCTCCCTTCCTCCCTCCCCACACACCCTCATTGAAAAGGCAAGCAACTTAATATAGGTTATACATGTGCAGTTATGCAAAACACTTCCATAGTAGACATGCTGTGAAAAACTAACTCTATTTCCCTTAATCCTCTCCTGCTCCCCCATTTATTCTAGTCTTTCTTTTGACCCTGTCCCTCCTCAGAAGTATTTGCTTCTGATTACCCCTTTCCCAATCTGTCCTCCTCTCTATCATCCCCCTACTCTCTTGTCCTCTTCCCCTCCTATTTTCCTGTAGGGTAAGACAGATTTCCATACCCAATTGAGTGTGTATGTTATTCCCTCCTTAAGTCAAATCCTATGAGAATAAGATTCACTCATTCCCTCTTACCTTCCCCTGTTTCCCCTCCACTGTAAGAGCCTTTTCTTTTCTGTTCTTTTGAGATAATTTACCCCATTCTACCTCTCCCTTTCTCCTTCTCCTAGTATAATCCTTTCTGACCCCTTAATTTTATTCTCCAGATATGATCCCTTATCTTCAACTCACCCTGTGCACTCTATCTATCTATCTATCTATCTATCTAGCTAGCTAGCTAGCTATCTAATTTTTCCCTCCAACTACCCTAATACTGAGAAAGGTCTCATGAGTTACAAATATCATCTTTCCATGTAGGAACATAAACAGCTTAACCTTAATAAGTCTCTTATGTTTTCTCTTTCTTGTTTACCTCTTCATGTTCCACTTGAGTCTCGTATTTGAAAGTCAAATTTTCTATTCAGCTCTGGTCTTTTCATCAAGAATGCTGGAAAGTCCTATATTTCACTGAATGACCATTTTTCCCTTGAAGGATTATACTCAGTTTTGCTGGGTAGGTGATTCTTGGTTGTAATCCTATCTCCTTTGCCCTCCAGAATATTTTATTCCATGCCCTGTGGTCCCTTAATGTAGAAGCTGCTAAACCTTGTGTTATCCGATTGTGTTTCCACAGTTCTTGAATTGTTTCTTTCTGGCTGCTTGTAGTATTTTCTCCTTGACCTGGGAACTCTGGAATTTGACTGCAATATTCCTAGGAGTTTTACTTTGGTGACCTGTTACAAGAGGAGATCAGTGGATTCTTTCCATTTCTATTTTGCCCTCTGGTACTAAAATATCAGGGCAGTTTTCCTTGATAATTTCTTGAAAGATGATGTTTAGGCTCTTTTTTTGATCATGGCTTTCAGATAGTCCAATAATTTTTAAATTCTCTCTCCTGGATCTATTTTCCAGGTCAGTTGTTTTTCCAATGAGATATTTCACATTGTTTTCTAATTTTTCATTCTTTTGTATTTGTTTTACAGTGTTTTATTTCTCATCAAGTCACTAGCTTCCAATTGCTCCATTCTAATTTTTAAGGAAGTATTTTCTTCAGTGAGCTTTTGGTCTTCCTTTTCCATTTGGCCAATTCTGCTTTTTAAACCATTCTTCTCATTGGCTTTTTGGACCTCTTTTGCTATTTGGGTTAGTCTATTTTTTAAGGTGTTATTTTCTTCAGTATTTTTTGGGGTCTCCTTTAGCAAGTTGTTGACTTGTTTTTCATGATTTTCTTGCATCACTCTCATTTCTCTTCCCAGTTTTTCCTCTACTTCTCTTACTTGCTGCTCAAAATTCCTTTTGAGCTCTTCCAAGGCCTGGGATGGATTCATATTTTTCTTGGAGGTTTTGGATGTAGGAACTTTGACTTGGTTGTCTTCTTCTGATTGTATGTTTTGATCTTCTTTTGTCACCAAAGTAAGATAATATAGTCTGACTCTTTTTTCCGCTGCTTAGTCATGATCCTGGCCAATTACTTGATTTTTAAACTCTTTGTTAAGTTAAGAGTCTGCTTCCAATGTGGAGAAGGTACTGTCCCAAGCTTCAGGGCTTTGTACAGCTCGTTTCAGAGATACTTCTAGGGACCTGTAAATTTTCAGTTCTTCCAATGTGGTATGATAAGGGGTGAGGTGTTTCCTCTCCACCGCCACAACAAGCTCCACCACACCAGCATTCCTCTTTGCCCCAGGACCACCCCTCAGAACTGTGGCCCAGATCCAAGCACAGGCAAAGCAAGAGATTCCTGCCTCAGCACTGGCAAAGAGATCCCTGCAATCCCCCTCTGATTAGCCACTGAATTCCCCCTCAGTCTGTGGGCCAGAAGTTCAGGAGGCAGCCATCACCCTGGTGCCACACTAGGGACTTGTGGCTGAGACTTAGCTTCTCTCTCTCACTGCAGTCACAGATTTTTCCCACTGACCTTCTAAGTTGTCTTTGGCATTCATGGGTTGATAAATCTGGAAACCTCCACAGCTGCCCTGATTCAGTCCTCTGAGGCCTGCTCCA
This sequence comes from Vombatus ursinus, assembly GCF_900497805.2. Taxonomy (NCBI): domain Eukaryota; kingdom Metazoa; phylum Chordata; class Mammalia; order Diprotodontia; family Vombatidae; genus Vombatus; species Vombatus ursinus. The sequence goes on from NW_020954556.1 coordinate 53,973,530, forward strand.
GGTTCACTGCGACCTGTGTGCCCATGCTGAACTGCGCTCTTCTCCCCACCCGGTGCGATATACCTTTCTGATCAACCATCTGAGTTGTTTTCGGCTGGAAATTTGTTTTACTCTGTCTTTTTGTGGGTTCTGCTGCTTTAGAACTTGTTTAGAGCCATTTTTATAGGTATTTGGCAGTGTTTGGGGGAGGGCTCAAGCAAGTCACTGCTTTCACTCTGCCATCTTGGCTCCTCCCCCCAAAGAGGCATATTTCATAGAAAGAAAAATAGTAAAAAAATTCAGGTTAAGGTAAATAACTAATATTAACCAGAAGACTGATGAAACATGCTATTTCACAGGTTGATGGGGTTTTGGGGAGTGGAAGTGTGTCAGTTTCACTTGTTTAACTTTTTGTAACAAAGGGGAGTGGAGGCAGAGATAACTATATAAATGCTATTTTTTTAAAAAGCAATAAATTTTAAAAAATAAAAAAAGAAATGAAAAAGTAGTAAAGTAATAGTTTTCTTGCTTGGAAAATTATTTTTCTACAAGAAAACTTGTTTTTTATGTAAAAAAATTGATTCATTTACTTTAAAATTCATTGAATAACTTTGCATTTCCCATGTTGAAACATTTAACAATAATAAAATCAAGCTTCATTTTTGTGTTATGGCCAATTGAGGGAAAGGAAGTGGCATCTCTTGAACAGATAGATATTAATGGAGAAAAAATATATAAAAGCATCCATCTGCATAAACAAGAGTCATATACAGAATAATAAAAGCAGCTAGGTAGTGCAGTGGATAGAGTCCTAGCCTGTAGTTCACAAGTTCTTCTTGCTATTAGTCCTGCTCTGACCACATATCCAATATGGCAGTTGCTATCTTATTCTATATATCTGTGCATCTTCTCACCTGTCATCCATACCCAAAGCTGTACTACCAGTCTCTAATCTTCATGTCCTTTCTATTCTATAGTTTCTTCAAGACTAGGATTTTTACATTGCATTTCTCACATCCCTCTCCATTTTCTTTTATTCAATTAAATAAGAATTTATAAAATATCTACCATGTGAAATACAAGAATTCAGTAAGTCAGGAAGACATGGATTCAAGTTCTCCCTTTGATGCATAGAAGGTATGTGACCATAAGCAAGTTGATTCACATTTCAGTGCCTATAGAAAGGCAGGTGCTTAAAATTGTTGATTTGTCAATTTATATTAGTTAACTACATGGGTGAAATCATAGGTCCAGACAAATAAAAACGTTTAATACGCCACGTGAAGCTTTACAGAAACAAAGATACAGATTCTGTTAAAAAAAAAGCTGGTTTTGCTCAGGGGAATGTGGCATGTAAGCAGATAAGGATACTCATGAGTTCCTTGAAGGCAGAAACTATCTTTTGCCTCATGTATCTGCAGTGCTTAGCATAGAGCCTGAACATAGTACGGCACTTAATTAATGTTTATTTCCTGACCACAAGTTAGAGTGTCATGGGGCCAAAGGAGAAGTTACTTTTTTTCTACTACTTTATGACCTTGCTGTAAAACAAACTTTTCATGAAGTGTGTCCATTGGCAGCATATTGAACCAGAGACTCTAAAAAGATTTCCTTGTGGAGAATTAACTGAACTTAGAACTGTAACCCTAAGTCTCTGGTTTCCTCTACTAGCTGCCAGGCCTCTGTGCCCTTTTCCTCTGGTATTGTTTATTCTTTGAACCTGGTCCACTCATGGTCAAGTTTATCCTGATTTCAACTAGGCTATGGTTATGACAGGTATGGAAGTAAAACAGATAAAGGGAGGAAATGTGCTGCTTGAATTAAAAAAAATCATTTAGCTGAGTGCGAACCTTGACAATCAGCTTCATAAATGTTTTGAAATTTTGATTGTAAAAGACAATTTTAGCCTGTGCCTCAGCTTATTTTGTTTATTTCCTTGAATTGTTTTACTCTGGGCTCCAAGAGATGATTCATGGAGAGATACAGGCTGGCAGAGAAATTTCTGATGATTCTGGCATATGGAAGTGATTTATTTTGTCACCTCATCCAGGGTCACAGCAAGCTCTCATATGCAATGAGGTTGATCTTACTGAATGGCATAAGGGAGGTGCAATCTCTAAGTGAGAATGCACTTTTCACTTTATGTTTTTCTTCCTCTGACCTTGTCATTCAGACTTCTGGGAGAAAATGGAAAACTTTGGTGAAAATCACATGTAAAATTTATCCACCATGACAAGCACAGGTAAGACGCCTTTGTACCATGATTTTAGCCTGAAGCAGAAATGATCACAGTGGGTAGCCAACAGAGGACTGAGAAGATACAGTCGAATCTTCAAGATTGTTAGGCATTGTGAGAATTTCCTTTGGCCAGTGATCTAGGGAAAGGTGATTTTCTTTTAGTCTATGAATCTGAGGCAGTAAATAGACTTCCCTTTATATTACAATGCCAAAAAAAGTTAAATGCTACTCAGAAGTTTATTATTATCAGTTCAATGGTGGTTTGGTACATGCTCAAACACCATAAAATGGCATCATTCACATGGATGATGGTAGGAAATTGCTTTACAGAGACTGGAGGACTAGATCATGCATGAACATTCTACGTAGGCTAACCACATGATTGGAAACAGCCTTTTTCCATGAACTGTATAACCAGAATAGGTAACTTTAAAATAGATCAATTCAGCACCAGAATTTGCTTTTGCAGCATTTGCATTTGAGGGAAGAAATGAATGTTTTACCCATAGCTGGTGAGGTCATAAGACAAGGGAGGCAGGGCCCTAGAGCTTCTTCTCATCACCTCAAGGTCATATGGCTCTGAATAACAGATCTGGGTCTTTGACTCTTTCTTTTGTCCTTTTCTCTTCTAGGTTCAGGGAGAAGAGTGTCTCCTTTGCTCTGAGAGCTTTAGCCACAGGCATCCAAGAATCCAAGAGTGAAAAATGGATATTGCAAACAGCTTAGCATTGAAGCCTTCTAGCCCAACAGAACCTAGAACCAATGCTGTCTTCAGACATGAACTCAGTAGTATTAATATTACATATGAACTAAGCTAAATTCTGAGGCTTATCACTATCTATCCTCCCTAGGGACAGATTATTTTTAGAGTTATTATTCCCCAAGATGTTGGGGAAAATATTTATATGTTTATTCTTGCTATAATTTTGAAGTAAATATCAATTGGTAAAATATAATCTAATGTCAAATGGTTACATGGGACTGGGGTACTAGTTTTTAGGCCCCTAAAATGGAAGGAACACAGACAGTGGGGGCTTGCTCTAATACTGGAGAAAAGAGATTCACCAACCCTGTGAAGGTTTGATAACCTTGAGAAGGATAAAAAGTAACAGGACTGGTTGAAAAGACAATTATGTTGCATGAGGATATAGAATTTGTGGCATTGGTCATGAAAACATGGATGAGTTAGTGGGAAAGATTTCATCTCAAGTGAGGTAAGGCAAATCAAAAGACAAGGTTTCGCTGGGCAGGATGGTCTGAAAAACAACCAAGGGAAGAAGCTTTGACGTGTGATAATGGTAAGATTTTCTCTCTGCCCCCATTCCTCTTCAATTTAAATGAGCGAAGAAAATAAATCATATTGGTCTGAAAGAAAACATGATGTGTGGAATTCATAACTATTAGAGATTGAAAACAAACAAAGGTTGCTCCCTGGAGAGAGAAAGATTAGTGAAATCCCAGGTAGAGCTAGAAAGGACTTCAGAAGCAGAAAGAAAACACAAAATTGGTAGGAAGTTAAAGATTAAGGCCTCCTAACCCCTTAAATCATCAGAGAGCATGATTGAGACCAGAAATTGGGAATGATCTATGTGCCAAAGGAGTCTTCATATTTAGCACAATGTACATGCATCTTTGGCATCAATGTTTGCTCATTCAGGGATTTAAAAATTCTCTTTATTTTAATCAAACCTTCTCTCGTACAGTGAGGCCATGATTAGTGTGTATAATGAATCCCTTGAAGTGGTCACGTTCAAATTAGAACTGTATATTTCCATTGGTCTGGAACCAATGACCATATTCTAAACAATTATAACTTGTAATAGTATGAATTCAGATACACTCAACTACTTCTTGGGATTCGTTATTGGACCTTGCTGTATTGTCAGCTGTGGAATTGCAAGTAAGGAATACTTTTAAGTATTCTAGGTTATGTCAGAAATACAAATGCATCATGTATCCTAATGGAGGATATGAGCAAAGAAAAGAGACAAAAGCCTTTTCTGTGAATTCAGGCCCTTTGTATCATGAAATACTGACAAAAAAAGCAGTGGAAATGGGAGGGGAGTTGAAGCCAGAGGACCTGAGTTCAAGTCTTAGCTCAGTATTTTACTACCTCTGTGACCTTGGGAAAGTGTTTTGGTCTTTCTGGGCATCTCCTTCCTCATCTGTAAAGCAAAGAAGTTATAGTTGAGGGCCAGTGTTTCATTCACCTTTCCATCTAGTATTTAATAAATGATTCTAATTTAATCCATCAATCTACAAGCATTTATTATATGACTACAATGTACCAGGGCACTGTGATAGGATGGAGTAAAAAATTAAATATTCGTGGCTCTTAAGAAGCTTACATTCTACTGGCATTTGTGGGTGAAGCACACCACATGTTCTTAATATGCTAGGGAATATTTATTAATGTTGATTTCTACTTTTCAGACAGCAGAGTGCTATCAGCCCTTTTGGGGGAGATTGAGAAGTCTGTATATAACTTCATCAGTGGCATGGATCAATATTAAAAAAATAGTGATGTTTAATGGTGTAGCAATAGTTGACAAGGCTGACTTGTCTAGTATTGGCATGGTTAGGCCCATTTGTTCCAGGCAGATAATGATATTCCAAGAGGACCTGCTTTACTTTTACTTATAAGAGTACTATGACAATGCATTTCTTCTCTGTCATCCTGATTTCATTAGGACTGAGGCACTAAATCATTTCCCCTGCTTTTCTGTTTTGTTTCTTTAGTAAATTCCAAGAAAATTTCCATCAAAACCTGGATGAACTGCATTACTGCAATCTAATTATTAGATCACCTGTTCTAGCAGCATGCTTATTTATCTCATTATTCCTCCCCTGTGAGACATACATCTGTTTCCAACATCAATCCTTCACTGTCATTATTGCAGCAAAAAATATTTAATTTTCAAACAATTGCATATTGCCTCCTTTCAAGATTCTGCTCTGGTTATATTTTTCAGCATAGACTTCCTAAAGTTGTTTTCTTCAACCCTTCGTTTGAACACACACACCAAAATGACCTATCCCTCATTCTTTCCCCCTTCATTTCAATCTGGATTCTTTTAATTTCTGGTTTCTGGTTTAAAATACAATCTAACAATTAGCACCCAATATACCCCCATTATGTACAATAACCATAATAGATGCAAATGTTTGGGGGATTGGGATACAAAGAAAAAAAACACGTTCCCTACCCTCAAGTGTCTTCCATTCTACTATGGAAATAAATCATATAAATAGGTAGCATATGTGACAATTCAAGGAGGAAGGGAGTACTAACTATTGAGGGGGAACTGCACCCAAGTTTTTCTTAAGAAATGGCCAATGAGTTGGGACAGAGGCATTTTAAAAGTCAATGTCTTTATATTGAACTCTAGGATTAAACCTATCCTGGAAGGATGTTAAATATCTCTTTGTGTACAAATTGATGTCATAGATCATTAAATTATTCTGGAGGATATAGGAAATGATACACAATATGAGAGCTTCTGCTTAATTACCAAGAACAAGTGATTTTCTTGGGTTTCCTTAGCACTTTATTACACAAGTGTCTGTAAGAGAGATCACCTTATCTGGCATACAAAATCATTCATTGGGGCATCTAAAAATCTGGCATGGAGTTCTGGTTTTGCTATTCCTTTGATGTCTATAGTTAAACAGTCCCTCTCCTTATGCCTACTTCCCCCTTCTATTCACTTTTTCTCTGAGATTACCTCAAATTTATGCCCTAGATACTTTCATGTACATAGTTGTTTGCATACTTTGTCCCCTCTTTGATAGGGTTTTTTCTTGTTATTCAGTTGTTTTAGTCATGTCTGACTCTTTGTGACCTCATTTGGGGTTTTCTTGGCAATGATACTGGAGTGGTTTGCTATTTTCTTCTCCAGCTCATTTCATAGATGAGGAAACTGAGGCAAAAAGGGTTAAGAGACTTTCCCAAGGTCACATAGCTAGTAAGTTTCTGAAGCCAAATTTGGACTCAGATTTTCCTAACTGTAGGCCTAGTACTTTATCCAATACACCACCTAGCTGTACCAATAGAAGATAAGCTCTTGAAAACAAGGATCATGCTTTTAAAAATTTTCTTTGTATCCTATTGAGTGAAGCACAAAGCTTGGTCCATAGTGAGCTCTGAACAGTACCTGCTGAGTGACTAAGACATATTGGTCTTCTTTCAGTTCCTTGAACCAGATATTCTGTCTCTTTTTTCTCTCCCCTTTAACTGGCTATGTCCTATGCTTGGAATTCATTTTCTCTTCATATCCGGCTTACAGAATTCCTCACTACCTTCAAGACTCAGCTCAGACATTCCATTCTATGTGAAACCTTACATTAAACTCCCAACTGCTAGTGCCTTGCCTTTCTGACTATGCTTCATTAAACTACAATTTTTTCTTCCTTTGTATACTTAACATATGTTGTCTCCCCTGACCCCCAATACAATAAAACCTCCTTGAATTCAGGGACAATTTCACTTTTGCCCTTATATTACTAGCACATAGCACAGTGACTGGTACATGGTAGGTCCTTAATAAATGCTTGCTGTTTGATCAATTGAGAGGTTTATAGATGGGAGAGGCAAGAAGAGGCCTCCAGAAGGTGTTCTGAATTGAGGTTATCTTTGGACACTCTTGGCAGCATAGGAAATGTGTTAAAGTTTCTTCCAGGTCCCCACCTCATTTTAATCTGGTTTCCTCATTGGCCAATGGCCTTTCAAATTCATAAGCCTTCCTACTCAAATGACAACAATAGTTCCCTCTGTTTGGAAATCAAGACTCCATGTATGGTTTACTTTTCATCTGAAATTTACTGAGAGTAGCATAAAAGCCATAATTAATTTAATATGGAATTAAATTAATTAAGTTAATTTAGAAACAACCAGATCTTGATGCAAGCTGAAACAAGCTAAAAATAGACACAGCTTTGATTTTTGGTAATAGTCTTTTAATTAGTCCTTGAGCCTGAGAAGCCAACATTTAGCTTTTTCTTGGTTCAGGCTAGTGCCTGAGAAATGAAAGAAGTGCTCAGGTTAATGAGTCTACTAATCAATTGGTTTTTAATTTGAAAAAGAATGGAGAAGCTGATTTTGATGATGAGTTCAAGATTTCTGAATTTTATTATTCAGACAGAGGATCATAGATTCAGATATGGAAGGGAATTTAGAGATCAGTTATTCTAAACCTATATTTTACAAATAAGGAAAGAGGCCTGGAAAGCTTAAATGATTTGCCCATAGTCACAGAAGTTATAAGTGGGAGAATTCAAATTCAAACCCCTATTATCCAGGTAAAATTCCATTCCATTGCATATTCTATTGCAGCACATTGCACTCCAGTAAGGAAAAGCATATTAAATTACTCTGTTTAAGAAAGTCCTATTACTAAAAACCTACTATGTTGGGGTGGAGCCAAGATGGTACAGTAAAAGCAGTGACTTGCTTGAGCTCTCCCCCAAACCCCTCTAAATACCTGTTAAAAATGTCTTTAAGCAAGTTTTAAAGCAGCAGAACAACAAAAAGACAGTGAAACAAATTTCTAGCCCAAGACAACCTGGAAAGTGGGTGAGAAATGTCTCTTGTACCAGGCTGGGAGAGGAGCACAGTTAAGTGTGAGCCAGGTCAGCAAAGACCAGGCCTCAGTGATCCTGGAGAAGGCCTCAGGGGAGTGAATCACAGCAGCTTTGGTGGTTTCCAGACTTCTCAACCCACAAACACCAAAGACAACTTAGAAGGTCAGTAGGAAAGGTCTGTGGACCATAGTGAAAGAGGAGCTTGGTTTGGCCCCAGTCTTCATGTAGCCCTGGGCTGGCAGCTGCTTCTGGAGTTCTCAACCCATAGATGTAGAGAGGATGAAGCAGCTGATGACAGTGGGATTACAGGACTCTCTTGCTTTACTTGTGCTTAGATCTGGGTCACAGTGCTAGGTGGCAGTCCTAGGGAGAGGAGGAGTGCTGGCATGGTGGAGCTTGTGGTTGTGGTAGAGAGGGAATCATCCTCACAATTCCAAGGCAGAAAAGAGTGCTGGTGGTCATTCATAGACCAGAGCATAAGCCAGAAAAGGAGAAAACACCTTGCCTTTGATTATACCAACTTAGAAGAAGTAAAAATTTATGGGTCCTTAGAAGTATCTTTGAAAACAGCTGCACAAAACTCTCAAAGCTTGAGACAGTACATTCTCCACACTGGAAGCAGAACTCCACCTTAATAAAGAATTTAAAATTCAAGTAATTGGTTGGGAAAATAAGAAAATAGCACAAAAGTCAGATCATAGAATCTTACTTTGGTGACAAAGAAGATCAAAACATACAACCAGAAGAAGACAACAAAGTCAAAGCTTCTACATCCAAAGCCTCCAAGAAAAACATGAATCATTCCCAGGTCAGGGAAGAGCTCAAAAAGGAGTTTGAGAAGCAAGTAAGATAAGTAGAGGAAAAACTGGAAAGAGAAATGAGAGTGATTCAAGAAAATAATGAAAAACAAGTCAACAGTTAGATAAAGGAAAGCCCCCCAAAATACTGAAGAAAATAACACTTTAAAAAATAGCTTAAACCCACACGGCAAAAGAGGTCCAAAAAGTCAATGAGGAGAAGATAGCCTTCAAAAGCAAAATTGGTCAAATGGAAAAGGAAGTCCAAAAGCTCACTGAAGAAAATACTTTCTTAAAAATTAGAATGGAGCAATTGGAAGCTAGTGACTTTATGAGAAATTCAGAAATTGTTAAACAAAATCAAAAGAATGAAAAACATAGAAGGCAGCATGAACTATCTCACTGGAAAAACAACTGACCTGGAAAATAGATCCAGGAGAGATAATTTAAAAATTATTAGACTACCTGAAAGACATGATCAAAAAAAGAGCTTAGACATCATCTTTCAAAGAATTATCAAGGAAAACTGCCCTGACATTCTAGAACCAGAGGGCAAAATAGAAATGGAAAGAATCCACCAATCACCTCCTGAAAGAGATCCTCAAAGGAAACCTCCTAGGAATATTGTAGCCAAATTCCAGTGTTCCCAGGTCAAGGAGAAAATACTGCAAACAGCCAGAAAGAAACAATTCAAGTATTGTGGAAGCAATCAGGATAGCACAAGATTTAGCAGCTTCTACATTAAGGGACTGCAGAACATGGAATATAATATTCTGGAGGTGAAAAGAGATAGGATTACAACCAAGAATTACCTACCCAGCAAAACTGAGTATAATCCTTCAGGTGATAAAATGGATATTCAGTGAAATAGAGGACTTTCAAGCATTCTTGATGAGAAGACCAGAGCTGAATAGAATATTTGACTTTCAAATATCAGACTCAAGTGAAACATGAAGAGGTAAACAGGAAGGAGAAATCATAAGGAAATTATTAAGGTTGAACTGTTTACATTCCTGCATGGAAAGATGATATTTGTTACCCATGAGACTTTTGTCAGTATTAGGGTAGTTGGAGGTAAAAATTTATATATATGTATATATATATATATATATATACACATATATATACACATATATACACACATATATATATATACACACACACACATATATACACACATATATATATACACACACACATATTATATATAGATATAGATAGGTAGACAGACAGATAGATAGAGGGCACAGGGTGAGTTGAAGATGAATGGGTGATATCTGGAGAATAAAATTAAGGGGTGAGAGAAGATTATATTGGGAGAAGGAGGAAGAGAGAGGTAGAATGGGGTAAATTATCTCACATGAAACAGACAAGGCTTTTCCAGTGGAGGGGAAATGGGAAGGGGAGAGGAAATGATTGAATCTTATTTTCATAGGATTTGGCTTAAGGAGGGAATAACATATACACTCAATTAGGTATGAAAATCTATCTTACCCTACAGGAAAATAGGGTGGAAGGGGATAAGAGAGCAGGGGGATGATAGAGGGGAGGGCAGATTGGGTGAGGTGGTAATCAGAAGCAAACAATTCTGAGGGGGAACAGGGTCAAAAGAAAGAATAGAATAAGTAGGGACAGGAGAGGATGAAGGGAAATACAGTTAGTTTTCCACAACAAGACTACTATGGAAGTGTTTTGCATGACAACACATGTGTAACCTGTATCGAGTTACTTGCCATCTTAATGAGAGTGGATGGGGAGGGAGGAAGGAAAAGAATTTGGAACCCAAAGTTCTAAAAACAAATGTTAAAAATTGTTTTTACATGCAACTAGTAAATAAGATATATGTACAATGGGCTATAGAAATCTATCCTGCCTACAGGAAAATGGAAGGGGAAGGGGATAAGAGAAGGGGAGGTGATAGAAGAAAAGGCAGATTAGGGGAAGGAGCATTCAGAATGCACACACCATCATGGCCTTGGGAAAGGGATGAGATGTGGAGAAAATTTGGAGCTCAAAATCTTGTGGAAGTGAATGTTGAAAACTAACACAAACATTTAAATAAATAAAAAATGAAATAAGAAAGTTATATTACTTTATCTGGTATGAGAGATTCTTTAGTGGAGTAAAGCCCCAAAGTACAGAAGAATTGTCTGTCACGGGTATCCCAAATAGTGGATAATACATAAAAGGATGAAATTATTACATACCTAATAAGTCAAGGAGCCCAATGGATTCAAAACCTGGTCTTTTCTAAGTCATTGCATGCTACAGTGGAAAGAATGCTAGAACTGGAGTCAGAGGACCTGGTTTTGAATTCTCTTGCTTTTATTGTACAAGCTGCAAGATCCTGTGTAATCCTGACTGTGGTTCCATGATATTTAAAGTGTTTCTTTCTGGCTGCTTTCAGTATTTTCTCTTTGATTTGGTGATTTTGGAATTTGGCTACTATATTCCTTGGCATTTTCAATTTGGGATCTCTTTCAGGAGGGGATCAGTGGATTCTTTCTATGGCTATTTATTCTCTGGTTCTAGGACCTTAGGGCAGTTTTCCTTTATGATTTCCTGAAAGATACTGTCCAGGCTCTTTTTTAAAAGTGATTTTCAGGTAGTCCAATAATTTTTAAGTTTGCTCTCCTGCATCAATTTTCCAGGTCAGTTGTTTTACCAATGAGGTAAAACATTGTTTTATGTTTTCATCTATTTTTTCATTCTTTTGTTTTTGTTTGACTGATTCTTGTTCTCTCATAGAGTCACTAGCTTTCATTTTCCCAATTCTAATTTTTAACAAATCATTTTCTTCTATTAGATTTTGTGCCTCTTTCCCCATTTGGCCAATTGTGCTTTTTAGGGACTTGTTTTCTTCAGTGTTCTTTTTTTTTTCCAGTTAGCCAATTGTACTTTTTTAAGGACTTGTTTTCTACAGTTAATTTTTGTCCTTCCTTTTCCAAGCTATAGACTCTCTCTTGCATACCTCTCATTTCTTTTCCCATTTTTTCTTCTACCTTTATCATTTGACTTTTAAAATCCTTCTTGAGCTCTTTTAAGGAGGTTTTTTGGGCTTCAGACTAGTTCATATTCCCTTTTGAGGTTCCAGATCGGGGTTTGTTCACAATGTTGTCCTCTTCAGAATTTTGGACTTGATCTTCACTGTTCCTATAATAAGAATCTATCGTACGTTCCTTTTGCTCATGGTTTTTGCTTATTTCCTAGCCTTTAAAGAGATTGAGCTCTCCTGCTGGGGAGCAGAGGGCATGGACTCAAGCTTCTTGTGTTGGGAGCCTAGGGCCTGGTCTCTGGCTTTGTGTACTGGAGCCTCCAATTCTGGCAGTTGGAGGATGTAGGGTTTTGGCAGGTTACCATAACCTGTTGGTGTTGGGCTAGAATCAGCAATACTGGAACTCTAGGGTTAGGACTGGGGAGTGCGGGTCCTGGAGATTTCCTGCTCACCTGGGCCTTTTCCTTCCTTTCACTTTCTTCAGCTCCTTTCAGATGGATATTGCAGGATGTTTATCTGCCTGGGGCCCCTTGGAGTGCTGCTTCCCTTAGTTTTGCTGAGGCACTGGAAGAGCTGGTTGCTGAAGAATGCCCAGGCACCTGGTAGTTTTTCAAGCTGGTTTCCACTGGTTCCCCCACCTTTACTAAGGCACTTTGGGTTCCCGGTATTGGTGTTTGCCTGTTCCACTGCCTGAGTTTCAGGATCTCCTCCTGGTATGTTGAAGTGGGGCTTTCTGCCAGCTTGCTGGGATACCTCCCATTTTATACTGCTCCCTTTCCCCCTCGGCAAGTGGGGCCTTTCCCATTAATCCCTCAAGCTACCCGGGCTACTGGACTGTTGCACCTGATCTTTCTTTTGGTTCAGCTTTTCCAGGGATTTTTTTCTGGGGTGATATTTTTATGGGCTTTCAGAAGTTAATAAGGGAGGGTAAGAGCAACTTACTTCTTACTCCACCATCTTGGCTCCTGCAAGTGGAAGTCCCCTCCTCTTTCTTTTATTTACTAGCATTGGAACACTGGACAAATCTCCTCACCTCTATGAATTTCTGGTTCTTCAGTTGTAAAGTGAGAAGGCTGAACTGTATGACATTTAGAATCATAAGGTTAGAGTTCTAAATATGGAATCCTCTGATTTAAGAGTTCTCAATTTTTACATTTAAATGTTTTCCAAACTTGCAATAATTTTTCCTCTAAATTTTTTCTACCCCATAAATGAGTGGCCCTAGGGCCAGCCAAGTAGGTTGTTAGTGGAGGGTTTCTCTGTGACATAGTTTTCCTGAAAACTGTAGCTCTATCTTATCTTACCCTCCTCAAAACTCAGTGGCACTAAAACTGAAAGGCAACCTGATATAGTGAGAAGAGAGATGATAATAATATTTAGTAATACATAACATTTATATGGCATTTAGTATATGCCAGGTGATGTGCCAAGCATTTTACAATTATTATCTTATGTTATCTTCACAACAATCCTTGGACATAGATAATATTATCACCCCCACTTTGCAGATGAATAAATTAAGGCAAAAAGAGGTTAAATGACTTGCTCAAGGTCACACAGTCAATAAGTAACTGTGATGAATGAAAAACCTGAGAGAAAGAGTTTCTGGGTAATTAATAACCAATTTGTTAATTAGGCTAGCTAATAATCAATAAATTGATGGTGTTTCCTCTTCATTAACCAAAGATACCTAATGGAGACACTGAATATCTTAATTTTTTTTGAAAAGGAATGCCTTTGGGAGGAGAAATCAACCCTGATTGGTCGGCATTTAAATGAGAAGGGGGGCTTAAAATCTTTAGCTCCTCTTGCTGAGAATATGGCTTAATCATGAGACTCAGTCACCTTCAGCAATCTGGACAGGGGGATCCATCTCTACTAAGGCCACTCTGGTTGGTTTTCTTCTTCTTGAGCTGAGTCACTCTAAACTCTGAAGGAGGGGTGCAAGGACATGGGATTATTCTCTCATGGCAAGAATTTAACTAGATTATATTTCACTTGCACTTCAAACAGAAGTAAGGTCTTTTAGTTGGATGGGCTTCTGCCCAAGATTGAAGAGCATATACCCCAAGGATAGGGGCAATTGCCTCTATCCGCCAAGTTCTTCAGAGAATGCCTTACTGACTTACAGGGGCTAGTCCCTGAATGATGAAATAGAAAGCCTGAATCTACATTAATAAGGGTTACTTATATAATAGAAAATAATAATTTCTCTCATGTCTGAGGCTAGATTTGAATTGAGACCTTCCTAACTTCAGTCCTAGCACACTGTATTCACTCTGCCTTACATCAAGTTTTATATTTGGAATTTACTAGACATGTGGCCAAGATTTTTTTTCTCTTCCATAAAATGGAGATAATGATGATTTCTGCCTTATGGGGTTATTTTGAAGATCAATTAAGTTAATCTATGTAGAAGTTTCTGGGAGCAGAGTCAAGATTGTGGAATAGATCAAGCACTTATCTGAGCTCTCCTAACATTCCCCTCCAAACAAGTTTAAAATAATGCCTCAGTTAGAATTCTGGAGTGTCAGAGCCAAAGTGAGACATTTTGCCAATGTAAGACAACTTAGGAAGTTAGAAAGAAACATCTGTGACACAGAGGTAGAGGCTAACCTAAAGCTTATGTGAATGAAACACCAGTAGTGGGACTAGGTAGAGGCAAAAGGAGCAGAAACAGCTTTGGGGACCCTCAATCCAGAGATAGCAAGGGGGCCTGTCAACTGGTCAGAAAGAGAATACAGGGTACCTCTGTGCTAGCACTGGATTCAGGGCCAGATACTGCTTGGTGACTGCATTGTTTTTTCCCACCTCTGTGTCATAGTTCAAAGTCAAAGAGGAGTACTTTTCAGGCAAGGGAGAGCAGAAATACTGAGCAGCAGTATTTTTGGTCTCAAGGGATCATGGATGCTAAGAAACAATATCACTTCTGGTCCCAGTAGATCAATGACCCTAAGTAACAATAGCATTTCTAGTCCTAAGGAAGCAGAGGCTCTAAGGAACATTACTGCTTGTAATCCCAACTCACAGTCCTCTTCTGGGTAAGGACTAGAGAGCAGTGATTATACCTCTTCACAGATCATACCACCTTGGAAGCAATGAACTACCTCTGAAAACAGCAGTGCAAAAAAGCCTAAAACTTTAGTCTGTGCTCCTTTCCATTCACATCAGGAAGCAAACATAATTTTAACATAAAATTCAAAACTAAGAAATAAGTAGAAAAATGAACAAAACAAAACAAAATAAAACATAAAAACTTAACTAAAAAATTGCTATATTGATAGAAAAGATCAAGACACAAAATCAAGACAATGAAATCAAAACAGCTGTAAGCAAAGCATCAAAGAGAAATGTGAATTGGACATAAAATTAACAAAAATTCCTGGAGGAGCTAAAATTTATTTTCAAAATCAAAAAAGAATGATAGAAGAAAAAATGGATAAAGAAGTGAAAGCAGATTAAAAAACTATGAAAAGAAAAATGGTAGGTTAAAGAAGTACAAAAGTACAAAGAAAGACAACATCTTAAAAAGAGCATTACCAGAGCACTGTCCCTGGAGTCAGGAGGACTTGAATTCAAATTCTGCTTCAAACACCTATTACTTACCAGGTCAGTGATGCTGGGCAAGTCACTTAACCCTAATTGCCTCGCAAAAAAGGAGTATTACCCAAATGGAAAAAAGAACAACAAAAATTCACTAATGAAAACAATTTCTTAAAATACATTTGATGAAATGGGAAAAAGAGGCACAAAACTGCTATCCACATCCAGAAAAAGAACTATGGAGCCTGAATGAAGATTGAAGCATATTATTTTCACCTTTTTTGTTTCTTTTTCTTTCTCATATTTTTCCCTTTTGTTCTGATTCTTCTTTTACAACATGAATAATGTGGAAATATGATTAATATGGTTGTGCATGTATAACCCATATCAGATTGCTTGTTATCTTGGGGAAGGAGAAGGGAAGGGAGGGAGAAAAAAATTGGGACTAAAAATCTTATAAAAGTGAATGTTGAAAACTATCTTTACATGTAATTGGAAAAATACTATTAAGTGGAATGAATGTAAAAAAAGAAAATAAGTCCTTAAAATTAGATTGGGCAAGTGGAAGCTAATGACTCCAACGAGACATCAAGAAACAACAAAACAAAGTCAAAGAATGAAAAAAATAGAAGAAAATGTGAAATATTTCATCTAAAAAAACTTACCTGAAAAATAGACTGAGAAGAGATAACCTAAGAATTGTTGGATTACGTGAAAATCATGATCAATAAAGAGCTTAGACATCATATTTCAAGAAACTATTGAGGGAAACTGTCTAAATATCCTAACACCAGAAGTCAAAGTAGAAATCAAAAGAATCTGCCAATCACCTCTTGAAAGAGATCCCAAAATGAAAATGCCCAGGTATATTGTAACCAAGTGCCCAGTCAGAGAGAAAATTCTTCAAGCAGACAGAAAGCAACAATTCACACCACACAAGATTTAGCAGATACCACATTAAAGGAGCAGAGAATATAATATTCCAGAGGGTAAAAGAGCTGGGATTATAACCAAGAATCACCTACCCAGGAAAACTGAGTATAATCTTTCAAGGCAAAAAATGGATTTTAATGGAATCAAGTACTTTTCAGCATTCCTGATGAAAAGATCAGAGCTGAATCAAAATCTTCACTTTGAAATTCATGACTCAAGACAAGCATAAAAAGGCAAACATGAGAAAAAAATCATAAAAAGATTAAATAAAGTCAAACAATTTAACTTTTTACATGCAAAGAAGAGATGTGTAACTTCCAAGAACTTACTATTACTAAGGCAGTTAGTATGACTCTATATAGAAAGAGAGCATAAGAGTGAGTCAATTAGGTTCAGATGTAAAAAAAAAATGGACAGGTGGAAAAGAAAGATTCCTTGGGAAAGGGGAAGGGAGAGGAAAAATGGGTAAAATCATCTCACATAAAAGAGGTACAAAATGAGGAGCTATTATAGTAGAGAAGAAAATGATAGGGAGGATGGAGATTGCTTGACCCTCACTCACATCTAAATGGATTCAAAAAGACAAATTATATATATATATATTATATATATATACATATAATATATGTATATATATACACATATAATACACACATATGTATGTGTGTGTGTGTATATATATATATATATATACAAATGTATGCATGTATATATGTATATATGTGTGTATACTCAATTGGTAATAGAATCTATATTACCAAGCAGGTAAAATGAGGGGGAGGAAACAAGGGAAAACTGAGGTGATAAAAGGGATGGCAAATAGAAGGCAGGAGTCAGAAGCAAAACAACTTTTAGAGCAGGGACAAAATAACAAAAAAAACAAAGAGAGAAAAAATAAGATGAAGGGAAATGTACAGTTAGGAATCTTAACTGAATGTGAATGGGTTGAGCTCACTCACAAAATTGAAGTGGATAGCAAAATGGATTAAAAAACAGAACTCAATAATATGTTGTTTACAAGAAATGCACTTGAAACAGAGAAATACACAGTTAAAATAAACCATTTCTTAATATAATTTGAAAAAAAGGAAAAAATGCTAGTATAAAAATGATAGTGGTGTATGTATCAGAAATGATGAAGAAATTGAAGCAATTACTAGGAGATGTTTTGCCCAATTATTTGCTAGTAAAAGTGATCATCTGAATAGTTAGGTGGCACAGCAAATAGAGTTATAGTCCTGGAGTAAGGAAGACTTGAATTAAAATCTGGCCTGAGCTACTTACTAGCTCTGTGACTCTGGGCAAGTCACTTAATCTTATTTGTCTCAATTTCCTCAACTGTAAAATGAAATGGAGAAGGAAATGGCAAACCACTCTAGTATCTTGGCCAAGAAAATCCCAAATTGGGTCTGGAAGAGTTAGATACAACTGAAAAAGAATAGAACAACTGAAAAAATTGAAAATCTAAATGAAATGGATGAAAATTTTTAAAAATATAACCTGGCTAGATAAATAGAAGAGGAACTTAGGAAAAGTAATTGAAGAAACAATCAATGAGCTCCCTTAGAAAAATCCCCCAGAACCAGATGGATTTACAAGTGAATTCTACTAAACATTTAAGGAATAATTAACCCCAATACTATATAAACTAATTAAAAATTAGTAAAGAAGGAATCTTACCAAATTCTTTTAAAATCATTTTGATACTATATCCATGAAGAGCAAAAACAGAGAAAGAAAATTATAGACCAATTTCCTTAATGAATATCAATGTTTATTGCCTGTGTTCCTGACATTATTTCAGTATCATGGACTACTCTTTAAATCAATGCAAAAATGTTAAATGAAATAGTAGAAAGGAGATTACAACAATACATCACAAAGATCATACACTATGACCAGGTAGGATTTATACCAAGAATGTAGGACTGGCTTATTATTTAAAAAAAACCATTAATATAATTGACCGTATCAATAATAAAAAACAATAAAAATCATATGATTACATAAATAGGTGCAGAGGAAGCCTTTGACAAAATAGAAAACCAAATTCCTGTTAGAATCACGGAAAAATATAAGAATAAGTGGGTCTTTTCCCTAAATGATAAGTAATAACTGTTTAAAACCCAAAGCAAGCACTATCTGTAATGGAGATAAGCTAAAAGCCTTCCTATTAAGATGAGGACTGAAGTAAAGATATCCATTATCACCAGTTTTATTCAATATTATACTAGAAATGCTAGTTGTAGCAATAAGACAAGACAAAGAAATTGAAAAATAAAAATAGGCAATGAGGAATCAAAACTATCAGTGTTTCTAGATGGTATGATGGTTTAATTATAGAATCCTAAAAAAAATTAACTAAAAAAATAATTGAAACCATTAACAACTTTAGCAGAGGGGGTGGAGCCAAGATGACAGCGTAAGACAAGATCTCACCCAAACTCTCTCAAATTCATCTCCAAACAACTATAAATAATGCCTCAAAATGAATTTTTTAGTGGCAGAACCAACAAATACATGAGGTGAAACAATTTTCTAACCTAAGACAACTTAGAAGGTCAGCAGGAAAGGTCTGTCTACTAAAAGGGTAGTGCAGTCCAGCATAGACAGAGTATTGGCAAATCAACATCAGGTGTCACTCCAGCAAGGCAGCAGGTAGGCCCCAATCTCTAGGACAGGCCAGAAGCAAGGACACAACCCTATATCAAGAAGCTTGTGCCAATGTCCCTCTACCCCAACAGCAGAACCTAACTTTATGATAAAGTTAAAGTCACAGAAGTGGCTAGAAAAATGAGCAAACAAAAACAAAAGCAATAAAAGAACCTGACTAAATATATATGTATGCAGATATATTCATGTTTAATAGCAGCCTTCTTCAGAGGGGGGAGGGAGAATAAGGAGGAAAAAGAGTAAAGTAAGAAATGCACAGCAGAAAATAAAAGAAAACTTACAAGCAAGCAAGGAATGGATAGCTCTTAACAATGTGTATTATTTATTATGTAGTCTTTCTTGAAATGGAAATTTATTGCCATATATTTTAAATCCTCTCTGACGTTCTGCTGTGCACATGGGGGTATGTTTTTTTTTTTTCTTTTCTCATTTTATATTTGTTTCAATATTTAACTTTACAATGTGTTTCTTTTTCTTTTCTTATTGTGTATTTAAGTTGTTGTGTTTAAGTTCAAAATAAAAAAAAGCTTAAAAAAACAGCAACTCCGTGACACTACTTTACACCTATCAGATTGGCTAACATGACAGATAAGGAAAATGACATGCTGACAGGGGTGTGGAAAAATTGGGAAAGTAATGCACTGCTGGTGGAGTTGTGAATTGTTCCAACCATTTTGGAAAACAATTTTGCATACCCTCAAAGAGTTACAAAACTATTCATGACATTTGACCCACCAGCATCAATTCTAGATCTGTATATCAAAGAGCTCAAGAAATAGGGAAAATGAGCAGTTCTTTTGAGCTCTTTATAGCAGCACTTTTCTTTTTGGGTGACAAAGAATTGAGACTTGAAGGGATATTTGTCAATTGGAGAATGACTGATTGTGATGGATGTTGTGTTGTAAGAAATGACGAGCTGCATAGTTTCAGAAAAACTTGGGAAGACTCACATGAACTCATGCAATGTGAAGTGAGCACAACTGGGAAAACATTAAACATGGTAACAGCAATATTGTAAGGATTATGTACTGTGAAAGACTTGACTTTACTGATCAAAATAATGATTGAAAACAAAGGACCCATGATGAAAAATCTTATCTACTTCCAGAGAAATGACTGATGAATTTTGAATTCAGACTGAAGCATCCCTTTTTAAACTTTCTTTATTTTTCTTGTTTTATTTTTTATCAGTGTGCTCTTTTGCAATGTGGCTAATATTGAAGTATGTTTTTCATGACTTCACATCTATAACTGATATCAGATTACTTGTCTTGTCAATGAGGGTGCTGGAACAGGAGGGAAAGTGAGAATTTGAAATTTGAAATAAAAAAGATTGTTAATTATTTTTACATTTATTTGGGAAATATTTAATGAAATAATTAAAACTATTTACAAACTTACTATATGTAAAGCACTGTATCAAAACAGTTATTATTACTTCCCTTACTAAACTATTAAAAGCTTATAGATCAGAATCATAGCTGATATATCTTCTACATCCTCTCATATGATCACAGATATAGTGTTGCAAGGAGACCCAGCAGACATTTAACCTAACAAATTCCTTCTTACAAATGAGGAATCTGAGGCACAGAGAGTCTTAGTTACTTGTCTGAGGTCACACCTTGTTAGAGGCTGAATTTGAGTGTAGTTCTTCTTGAACCATTTATTTTTCCCACTATATCATACTGCCTCCATGGTTACCCAGTTCAAAGCTAAACATACAATAGGTGCTCAATATATAAATACTTGATGATTGATTGGCTCTAAAATTTCTGGTCTTTAGAAAGGATGAAGTGACTATAGGAGGCTTTTCTGGAGCCTGGTCACTCTGGTCTTTCCATATGAAAGGATTCTAAATTTTCCTGCCAATATTTCACATTAACTAGGTCAATGAGTCCACTAAGTATTTTTAAAATGTCTTTTTATTAGCCCTTTTCTCAAACTTTTATTCAATTCTTTTGGACGCTTTTCAAATTTGTAACCATTTTTTATTTTCAAAAATCTCCTCAAATCCCATTTTCTATATATTTTATTTCAATTTACATATTTCTATAGTAATTAGGATATTGTTCTTTTTTTTACATCCTGGAGACAACTTCAAATACATAGAAATGCTATAGAAAAAGGCTATTTTTCTATACTTAATGTATAAAAGCAGTTTTCTAAGATCTTGTATTTATTTTCCTTTTGTGGAAAATTGAAAGAATTATTTTCATTAAGGTCTCATTAGAAACAGTTCCAAGTAGCTGCAATAAAGAGCCTTGTCAGTGGGTTGGAGTGGTTTCCATATCAATCCCATCACAAGGTGACATTGCTCAGAAGTTTCAGCACAAACACCTTGGCCCTATATAACTCCCCCAAGAGCAAATGAGAACAAATTAGGCATGGAAAGGAGCTGTAGGGACCCATTTTCTAAAGAATGAAACAATTCAGGATAGAGAACTGGAAAGGAATTGTGATTTGTATCTGAAAAGTTTGCCTCAGCAGAGGTTTTAAACTAGAGTCAAAGCTGATGCCAACATAATTGGGTTCAGAATGGGCATGGGGATGGTGTGGGGGGAAGTTGTGAATTCATTCAGTCAGCAAAACAGATTCTAGAAAATGATTAGGCAAAGAATGTATTGCTCATGCCTGTTTGATTAGATGGCAATTATATTTTGAGTTACTGTGAGATATTACTATACAGGCAGAGTTGAAAGGAAAGATGCTGTCTTAACTTACTAGGTTGAAATAAATTACTCAATCCAATGAGCAGAAAGAGCTTTGTATTTGTTTTAATCACAATATAAAATAAATTCTCTAGAGACCAACACATATTTCTTAGCAGCATGGTGGAACTGACAAATCAAAGGAACTGACCTTCTGAAGAGTGGGGATTGCTGAGAAATAAAAATGGGGTTTGGAGTTTGTTTGTGTTTTTACCTGATTAAGAGGACAGTTAATTGAATGCTCTGCAGTTATGAACATAGGAAACCACACATCCTTCCTTTACAAAAGCAACATCTTACAAAGTTAGGATAAATAAAGAAATGGCCAAAACCACATGAAAATTACCCTATTCAAATTAAGTGTTTGTTTTGTTTTGTTTCCCAATATACAACTTTATTCTTCACTTAGTTGTATGGGTATTTTGATAGATTCGTGATTTCATCCTGTATTCAATCCCTTCTGCAATTAAGATTGAAACTCCTATATGATCATTCATTCTCTGTGACTTTTGTCTTTATCCTCTTGGATATCTTCTATAGGAATATCACACAAAGTAATCAAGGTTTCCTTCTCATTCTTTTGATATCTATTGAGATCTCTCCAGCATCTGAGTTGTCCATCAGTTATTTTGTTTGCTCTGTGAC
Source organism: Vombatus ursinus (assembly GCF_900497805.2). Lineage (NCBI taxonomy): Eukaryota > Metazoa > Chordata > Mammalia > Diprotodontia > Vombatidae > Vombatus > Vombatus ursinus. Next base: position 53,995,624 of record NW_020954556.1, read on the forward strand.
CAGCTAGCTCGTATGCCCCCTGCTCCTGCCTCTTGTCCTAGTCATGCATCTCTTTGATGATTCTGAGTAGTCTTGACTATTGGAAGAGCTTGAAAACTTTCCCCTTGCTTCCAGTCAAGAAGGAAATGTGGATGAAGGGTTGAACAAAAGAAGACATCCATGTGAATCATGTTAGGGATTCTTTACAAAGGCAGCTCTGTGTTTCTGAAGCCCCCAATAGGTCAATTCTAATGTCTTTAATATTTTTTGACAGATAATACTAGGTAAAGCTTTGAAAGGGTGGAGGAGAAATAAGTGGAGCTCTCTTAACCCATGTCATATTTGAGGAGATAAATTGGGAAGTGACAATGCTTATGGTACATACTGGCTTTCCCTAAAACAATGAAGACAAATTACATACCTGTTTTATGAGTTTTTGTTGCCTTGGATTTATGCTGTCATGCCCTCAGTTTATGTGCCCAGTGTCCTCCTGCTCTCTCTTCTACCTTATCTCAAAACTTTTCAGGAATTTATATTAAATCAATCACCTTTACCTCAATTGTGACCTTCCCAGACTTTTATATTTTAGGTCTTAACTCTACACAGAATATTACAAGAATAAAAGGCATCATTAAGCAAGTATATGGGTAGTTATTTTAGTGTGTAGAGGGAGTACATTTCCTGTGCCTTTGAAAGCATTCCTTACATGGAGCTGTGAATTCCACTTATTTGGCTTATCATATGTATAAGCCATAGCAGAATCAATATGTAAAAGTCCTCAGGGAAGACAGCTTTTGTCATAGGACCCCTCTATCCCTCTTTACCCTGAATCTCTTACTCCAAACACACTATCTCCATGGTTCAAGGCTTGCATAGTCATTCAAGTCACTTCTTATTGTCCTGGTTTTAAATCTCAAAAGGTTTCAAGCTGGCTTTTCTACAATCCGCTCCCTAGAGAAGTGTTTGTAATAATAGGGAAAGCTGGAATCTATACAGTATTTTTATATTCATCTCATTTAATATCAGTGATGTGAAGCAAATGATATTATTATTTTAACTTTACAGATATGGAATCTGAGCTCCAGAGAGTATAAGAGGCTTAAACCTAATAAGTATCAGAGACCAATATTTACCTCAATTTAAATAGATGTTTGAAGTTTGTGTGTTGTCTTACCCCATTAGGAGGTGAAACTGGTAAAAACCTATGAATACTCTGTATGGACAGAAATGTGATGTAGCTGTTTGAAATGATGTCAAATGAGAGAGTGGAAGTGTCTTTTGGAGGAAATATAAAAATGGACAATTCTTCCTGCAACATATCATAAGAACAGAACCTGCAAAGTGAAAATGACAATTCCCAATGGGTGCTTGAGACTACATAAAGAGGTCTCTTTTTCCTGTCATTGTGCTCAACAACCTGGGACCTTTTGCTCCTGGCCAGGATGAGCCTTGAAATATTAGACAATATTGGCTCTTTAATTCCCAGATCAAATACTAACAATGTAGAGAATGCACACAATAGGGATTAAGCAGCCAACAACATTAGAGTTAGCTATTGAAAAGAGAACATTTTAAAGACTATCCTTTGAAATCCAGTTTCCTTTTATGCTTATCAAAATCTTTAAGTGGGATCAAAGAGCAAAGATTTTATTGAGGTGAAATGTAGTTCTTCCCATCTATCATTTAAGCTGATGCCCTCCCAAGATACCCCTTGCCATCATGCTTTTGGAAGAAGCTGAAGGAACACTAATTATATTACTGCTTGGCAGTTCTTAATTCTTCCTCAAATTTTTACCTTGCTCTCCCCAAGAGTTTTGTTTAAGAGTAATAAATATTCTTACAATAGAAAATGTTGCTGTTCTGAAGATACCATGTTCTTAACAAGAGGTTCCAAACACAAAGTTCTCAATTACTTTTTTTTTTAAGCTGGGCATCTTAGTGCAGTGGAGAGAATGTGAGGCCTGAAGTCAGAAAGCCTTATCTTCCAGAGTTCAGATCTAATCTCACATACTTGCTAGCTGTGTGACTCTAGGAAAGTCTTTTAACCCTGTTTGCCTCAGTTTCTTCATCTGTAAAAGTGATCTGGAGAAGGAAATGGCAAACCACTCCAGTATCTTTGCCAAGAAAACTCCAAATGGGATCACAAAGAGTCAGTCATGACTGAAATAACTGAACAACAATAACAACTAGAAAATGGCATCTCTAGGGCAGATTTTAATACATGGTATTCTAAGTCAATATGGGGCCTATAGGAATCTTTCTCTATAGTTGAGTTTGACAGTACTATTCTAGACTACCATTTAATTCCAATTCTCTAAGCCTAAGTCTAGGGAAAAAATCTCTATAAACTGATATTTCAGCAAAAAGCCAGCTTTGGGGGTTGAATTACCACACTGTGGCCTAATCAATATAATTAGGATGAAACATAGATGTGGTATGTGTGAATGGAGAAGATACTGACCTATTTGTTATTATGTTAAGGGTTATAGAAGGTTGATGGCCCCTAAAGTGCTTTCCTTACTCACAACATTGGTGCCTGGAAATAGTCTATCTGTGTATTGTGCTTTATCCCTTTAACTCATGACTGATTCCTATTAGGAATAGTAACATTTTATTGTCATAAACAAACTGCATCAATCTTACTGAGCCTATAGGAAGCAATGAATACGAAGAAAGTAGAAAGGCATGGGGAGACAGAAGAATTGATGCAAATCAAAGTATGCAAAATCTGCACAATGGCTGCAACAATGGAATTGAAAAGAACAACAACAACAAAAATGAAACTGAACAGAGTATAGTCATAATGGCTAAACTTGGCATTGAAGAAGAGAAAGAGTATCTTCTTCCCCTCAATATAGACATGGATTCTATGGGTATAGAACACTACAAATTAGTTTCAGATAATGTATTGTTTGTTTTGCTGAATGGCTAATTGGTTTGTTTGTTATTGTTATTGTTGTTTTACAATTTACAAAGCACATAATCATGATATAGGATTTCATTTGACCATGATAACTTTTTGAGAGAGGTTGACATCTATCATTCTCTTTTGACAAATGAAATCACATTGAGGTTTATAAGGTTCCAAACTACATAGCTTTCTGACTCCTAATCCAATGTTCCATTAAACTGGCCTTCTGTTGTCTTTCCACTGTGCTCCTGAAGGAAAGAATTCCTGGATCAGGAGGGGATGGGGTAGGGTCAGTGATTTCTAAGTTTCTCTTAAATTCCAAATATAATGATTCTCTATTCATTCAAAGGTTATGCTGCTCAGTGGAATAAACCTTTGACTGGTAGCTTAGCTAGCTTAGATAATTAGAATTACCTTCTAATTCTGTGATTGCTCCTCATTTGTTGTACGATAGTGTTCAAGTATCTGAACTTCTTAAATGTGCAATAGTGTCTGACAGTATCAAACTTTCTCTGCAGGCTGGCTGAAGGCTATAAAGTTCGTAGCTGGAAGGGACTTTAAGTTCCCTTAGTCAAAATTCTCATTTTATAGAGAGGAAACTGATGGCCAGGGAGATTCAGTCACTTTTTAAAAGCCATGCAGATAATAGGTAGAAGAATTAGGTTGTGACTCCTCACCTGCAACTCAAATTCTACTATAAAAAGGTAATAACTAAGGAGAAGAAGCATTGTAAAGTGGGAAAAAAAGTGTTGAACTTGTAGCCAAGAAGACCTTAAAAGTTTAAATCCTGTTCCTAACACTTACTACCTATGTGACTTTGGGCAAAATATTTAACTCCTCTTAGGCTTAGTTTTCCCATCTATACAATATAACTATATAGTTATAACTACATAATAATAACTATAGTATCTGCCTGCTGTCACAGGGTTATGGCAAGGTCTCAGGGGATTTATACATATATATGCATATATATATATATATATATAATGTGTATAAATATATAGTGCAAACATTAAAGGACTATATAAATGGCAGTTATTAATATTAGAAAATGCTTAGAAAATTTAAATTAAGAACATCTCAATGCTACATACCAGCAAGAAGAAGAACAATAAGAACACCAACAATAATGACAACAACAACAGAATTGGGAATAGGTCAAGGCTACCAATATGATATACTTGTAGTTATTAGACTAGGGGGCTTTCTTGTAATTTAAGTCAGTCAGTTGCACCTCAGTGTGTTCACACTTACTTTCTGTTTTCTGGGAAGGATTAAGGAAGATGGACTGATACAATTTGATGTACTTTTAAGCCACCCACCTTCCCCAAGGTGAATTATATGCAGGGGTAATTATTGTAGTTAGCAGTGGACTTTTGGGGAGATGATATAAGTCTGTCCTAAAGCAAAGCCAAAGTGGGCTCCCTAAACTTATAGCTTGTGTGGATAAACTTAGAGGCCCAAAATAATTATGCAATTTAGATATAGAAGAAATATTTATTTTCTCATACTACAACAGGAGAAATTGTTCCCTTTCTTCCTCCACTTTCCCCTTCCCAACCTCAGAAAAGAGTTTTCATCAATTGTGCCAGCGATGACTTCATTCTAAGCTTTACTTTTGTTAAAATTGCTGACATATTTTGCTTAGCTACAGAATTCATAAAGGTCTTTCATGTTCCCCTGACCTTATCTTTTTCTCTGCATTCCATCCCCCTTCCTTTTTCTCCATTTAAATGCTAGTCTTTGGGGGATGGAGGGAACAAAACAAAACATGAAAATAAATACAGCATTACTCAAAGACTAATAAACAAAATAACTATAAAATAATAGAAAAAATCCCTACCATTGTCACTGAATAAAAATATACATTGTAACTTGAATACATCCAAATTACCATATAAAGTGGGCTCATTTAAATATTACAACAAAGATATGCTGTCTGGGAGCTAAAAATGTCCAGGAGGCTTCTAGGGCTTTATTTTGTTCTCCCAGTGTTGGACATGTTACTCTCTCTGTGAAATATGCTAAAGCTAGATAGAAATGGATCCCATTAGTATTTAAATAAAACTATTAATTTGTGTTGTTATTTATTGGCCAATTATATTAGAAATTACAGTGTTTAGCTGAGGACAATCAGCTCCCCAAGAGCTATAATTTAGCCTGCAGTGGGTAGGAGACAGATACAATCAACGGGCACAGCAGCTCTCAGGATTAGCATTTCCTCCCTGCCATCCAGGAGGCTAAATATATCTCATTGTGTAAATAAGGAATCAGAAAGTGCAAACCTACAAATTTTCAAATTTTATAATTGAGTCTTGGTGACTGAGACCAATGTTGGATACTTGCCTTTTTTTATTTCTCCCCCCTTACTCTTTGGTCATGTATTATATACTCTAGCTTTGAGTTTCCAAGATCTGGTTGGGGCTTTATTATGTAATCACTTCTTTGTTTTATAAAACATTTGTCTGCATTTATTCTGCATTCAGAGAGACAAAACAGTATGAGACATTTACCTATTTCAGAGGGAACTTTGCTTATATAATCCACCCTGGTTAGGACATCGCTTTTGATCTGGAAAGGAGATTACAGCCAAGACAAATATGATGCCATGGAAAGAGATTCAGAAGAGGAAGAAAATAGTAGCCAGTATTTATACCCAGCTTTTCAGACTTGCAAAGTTTATCTCATGTTATTATTACAACTACCATGTGAGATAAATGCTATTGTTATCCTCACTTTACAGTTGAGAAAACATGTTGAGAGAGGTTAAATTATCTGCCCAAAATCATGTATCTAGTAAATCTAGCAGGATTTAAGCCCAGGTCTTCCTAACTCCAAATTTAGCATTCTACTACAAGTATTGCTTAGTTGCCTAAAGATGAAAACAACACAGGAATGATGGTTGTTATTTGTCCTTCATTTTGAAGAGGACCAATGACATCACAGAGTGATGACTTGTGCATGAATTGGCTTTGAGTGAGGCAGAATTGCACAAAATCTTTAGCCTCACTCTCTTTTCTAGTGTCATCAAAGTCCAGTGGCAAGACAGAAGTCAAGAAGACCAGTGATGACCCCAGGATGCAATGAATAGCTTTAGCATTTTCAATAACTCATCAAACTCTAAACCCTCCACATTGTCTGCTTCAGTCACTTTTATGGCCATTGTAACAAATTGTTCTCATCAACTCATTTCACCAGGAGAAGTCTTCATATGCTTGGGGTAGACATATCCCTAACTCATGGATGAGGTCTGTTGGTTATCCTCAACTTGGTTTAGCCCATCTGATGATAGAACAATGAATGGTTCTGACAAAAAGGAAAAGAAGCATTTAGACCTCAGTTTCCTCATCTGTGGGCAAAAGTCTGGACTAGATCAGGAGTGGGGAACCTGTGGCCTCAAGGCCACATGTGACCCTTTAGTTCTTCAAGTGTGGGCCCTTTGACTGAGTCCACTGAACAAATTCCCTTAATAAAAGGATCTGTTCTTAAAACTGGGACTCAGTCAAAAGGTCATGCCTTAGGACTAGAAGGTCACATATGGTCTCAAGGTCACAGGTTCCCCACCCCTGGACCAGATGATCTCTAAGATCTATTTTAACTTTAGAGATAAAAAAGCCTGGATTTTGAATCTGAGGTCCTAGGTTCAAAATCTTTCTGTTACTTACTATCTATGGGATCTAGAACAAGGGATTAAAACCAAAAGCCTGACTTTTTGGTAGTTTTTTACAACTTGCAAAATGCTTTACAGATATTATTCATTTAATCTTAACAACCGAGTCAGTTATGTCTTACAAATATTATTATCTCCATTTGATGGGTGAAGAAACTAAAGCTTGTAAAATTGCAGTCAACATGTCTATTAAGTATTGCTGGTTGGAATCTGAACCCATTTCTTCTAACTACAAGTCCACTATACCATGCCTACTCTGGACTGTCAAATCCTCATCTATAAAATGAGGGCTATGAGTTAAAGATAAAAAGGGTTGATAAAGTATTAAATTTCAGTTACATGGAAAATCCAGTGAATTTGCTCAAAAATAGTCAATAATGTGAGAAATGAAAATAAAAACAATTTGAAGGTCTATCCTATATTCATCAGATTGGCAATGGTGACAAAAAGTGGAAAATGAAAATTTTTAGAGGGATTATGGGAGGAGAAGTACATAAAAACACTGTGGAACTCTGAATTGGTTTTTACTACTGTAGAAAACAATTTAAAACTACACCCTCAAAGTTCTTAATTGTGGATACCCAGGAATATTACTCTTAAGTATATACTCAGAAAGATCAAAGGAAGAGAGAAAAGGATCTATATTTACACACTTATATGTTTACATACATATATATAAATATAGATATATAATTATATATCTATATATGAAAAATGAATGCTTATCAATGGGGGATAACTGAACAATTTGAGTTACATGAATATGTATATGTATGTATACTACTATGCCAGGGACATGATAAAGCAAATTATTTTCAAAAAGATGACCTATGGAAGCTGATGAGATCTCTAAGAGAAAGTGGAGAAGGAAGGATATACCCACACAAAGTGATTCTGATGTGAATGGTAAACTTGCAAAAAAAAAAGACCTAGAAGTAGTTCTCAGACAGAAGGAAAACCATGGTAGTTTTGTCATGAAACTCGAGGAATAGAGAATAATACAGAAGAGAATGGATGACAGCCATATGTTGCCAAGTGTCAAGATGGAAGAGGGCTGAGAAAAGACTTGTAACCTCGGAGAGATCTGTTTCAGTCAAGTAGTGGGAATAGAAGCCTGTTTGGAAGGAGTTGAGAAGTGAGCATTAGATGAAATCAGTGATAATGAATATAGACCACTTCTCCTCCACCTCCCAGGAAAGGTGATGAAAATATAGAATAATAGCTTTAGGGCATGGTAGAATCAATTAAAGCTATATTTTTAAAGCAATGGATGAAATCTTGTCACATTTTTAGAAAACAGAGGAGAAATCAGTGGTAAAGAGTGACTGGAAGTTAGAACAGCAGAATGAATGCTCAAAATGGCATACTAAGGAGATGGAAAGAGATAGTATCAAAGGCACTCACAGAGGGATTGACTTTGGTAACAAGAAGTTCATCTCCATATTCCATGAACCTGCTAAGAAACAAATACAGTAGGATTGGCCTAATGCCAATATCTTTTCCCTCTGTCTTTCCCTATCTTTACACATGGATTTTCAATACTTGGAGATGGGGAGCAGTTTTGACACTGGCAAAGCTGAGATATCTGACATGCCTTGAAGCCATCTCAGTTCTTGTGTTTACTCTTTCTTTTTAAAATGTTTAAAAATTATTTTATTGTGGATTTTTTTGTTGTTTTTTAGTCATTTCAGTCATATCCTCCTCTTTGTGACCCTCTTTGGTGTTTTCTTGGCAAAGACATTGGAGTGGTTTGCTGTTTCTTTCTCCAGCTCTTTTTACAGAAGAGGAAACTTACACAAATAGGGTTAAGTGACTTTTTTTGGGGTCTAACTTCAGGTCACTGTGCCACCTAGGAGCCTTATTGTGGATTACACAATGATTAACGAACACTAACATCTCAAAACATGAAGAAAAACAAATAAGAGGACAACAAATGGAGCTGTGAACTTGTGCCATGTATAATGTTTTTTAAATGCATACATATGTGTCTATAAATTTAAGTGCATAATAACAAATTGCACTATTTTTATCCCTTCTACACTTCTCTGTGATTTTCTCCATGAAATTTTGAAATGCTTTATTGACCTCCATATGTCTCCTCTAGGCTGCATTCCCAACTCTAGGTTCTTCCTCTACAATGCCACGGAAACCTCTTCACCTTGGAAATGCACTCTATAGTTAAACTTCTCATTTTGGAAGTACCCTCCATCCATGTATCCTCTCTCTCTTGTTGGATGGTTCCTTTTGAATCTCCATTTTATAAGGCTCCCAGAACAGCCATGCTTTCCCCCTACCCCTACTGGCTACACTCCTGATTCTCCAGATCTTCCCTACAATGCTTTATCTTTATCTCTCATTGTTTCCTATATTTACCATCTTGTTGGATAGCTGAAACCTATTCTCTAACATTTTGACATCATCACTGGATTCTGCCTCTGTGCCTTCTCTAAGGTGGACCTATAAAGTGCAGAACAATTGAAAACAACTACCCAATTTTTAAAAATAGCTTTTCTCTTTCTGTCCTTTTACCATTTTGCAATCCTCATAAGTAGGTCCCTACTTGGGATGGAAAGAAAGCCAATAAAACAAAATTAAAATCTCCTCTGCTGCAGTGCTATGGTAGGTCTTCAAAGAGAAGCAAGACTTTGATGGGTACAAAAATAAATAAGAGGAAATTCAGACCATGGGAACAGCATGAACAAAAGTCCTATAGGTATTCTATTGAGACTGAAATTAATAGAATAGTTGGTTGAAGCTTGAGGGCCTCTCATTGTCGCTTCCCTTTCAGCACCAAACTTTACTTATCTTAGTATTGAGTAACATACCTCTTTTAACAGATCAAATCAAATGACAAATGCATTCAAAATAGAAGTTATTTTGTGAACAAAATAGAAAAGTAATGGCAAGGAATTGAATCAAATATGAAAATCTCAGTGCTAATTTTCATTTGGCATTGGCTGCCACCTCCACCTTAGGACTATCCCAACACTGGTCTCCCAATTAAGTCCTCTGTTTCCACAATGAAAGTGGAAGAAGGATTCAGGAATGGCTCTAGAGAAACATTAATGGCAGTCTTAGGAGTGCTAACTATTCAGCACAATAGGTGGCAAGTGCTGTTTAGATCACTGTAGATCATCTTCATGCAGATACTTCAATATAGATTTTGTTTGCCTTTCTCAATGTTGTGCCCACAATCTAGGATGAATCAACTTCTCTGCACTGTAATCCCTTCCATCAGACACAAAAGTATGGGTATAGTCTAAATGTGGCTATAATTTTTCTTTTTTTTTAGATCCCCATTCCAATTTCCTTGGTCAATCTGTCTGATTGTACGTCCTAGTCTTTTAGTCTGTACCCTGGAAGCAATCAGATGACATGCTGGGTGATATTACCCTTTTATGGAGCTCCTTCACAAGTTTCTGAAGGTGAAATCTCAAAGATAATTTCCTCCAGTGAATGAGGTTGTCTCCAACCTATGTGTTGTGGGGATGTGGGTCCATGGATAGATAATCTCTCTCTACAGTGCAAAATGGTAAGAGACTAGTGTAGCTAGAATAGTTTGAAGAAAGGGAAAGAAATAACTCAGTCATGCAATCTGTAGCAAAATAAGAAACAAGAGTCACTGTTATTCAATTTTCTTTATCCTAGACTAGGTTAGGCTGTCTTCCTACAGATCCTTAATGGACATTTAATCCTCAGATTTTCTAATAGGTTGAGGTGAATTCAACAAGGTACACATATGGAACTTTTAGCACTAGAGAGGTATCTCATTTGGGAAGCTCTGTGTTTCTTCTAAACACCACTGGAACCTTAATGAGGGACTGGAATGGCTAACATAAAGAAGAAGGTTGTGGGCAGAAGAAAAGCACTTAGTAGCTTTTCATTCTTTACTTCTCTTCACCAGTGAATAAGGGCAGGGTAGAAGAAACATGAAAGGTGAAACTCTGACCCTGCAGTAATATAGAGAGAGTGCACTCAGGGCAGGGAATTGAGATTTATTCTCAGGAAATGATACTGGAAAACGTCAAAGGAAATATTATAAGTATGTGTAGCAATCCAGGGAAATTTAAAGGCTCAGAATAATAAAAAATCTCACTCTTATTCAAAGGACAGAGGAAAATGTGGGTTCAATTACATTGAATAGGGAAATCTTGCAGCATATAAACAATTGCAAGCACATTACATCATTATGTTCTAATAAAAATAATTAAAACAAGGAAGTTTCCAGCCACAAGTGACAAAATGCGTCAAAGGGTCAATGATATATTTTTTTTAAAAGAAAGAGCTATGGAGTTTAAATGCAGATCGAAGCATACTATTTGCTAGTTTCTTTCTTCTGTTGTGTTTTGTTTCCTCTTTCTGGTGGTTTCTCCTATTGGTTCTAATTTTTACTTACAACATCACTAATGTGAAAATATGTTTAATGGGAATGTATACATGTAGCCTATATTAGATTTTGTACCATCTTGGGGAGGGAAGGGGAAAAAATTTAAAACTCAAAAGCTTATGGAAATGATTGTTGATAAATCAAAATAAATTAATTGAAAAATACAATAAAAAAAAAGCTGTTAACAAGGTACCCTGGGAGAGAAATGTGTTGACTAAGGTATTTCCCTGGTTGCTTCAGCCTGTCAAAGACATGGAGTGTCAATGATATATCAGCTTAAGATGCATCATATTGAAGGCCATTCCCTTACATATGCTTCAGTTTTTTTTAGTTTTTTTCTGTTATTAAAAAAAATTACCTGTTTCTCATCAAATATACTATAATAAAAAGAAATGCCTGTTTTCCAAAGAGACTCATTTGTCATCAGATAAATACAGTGCTGTATATGGAGGAAATGCTGGGGTGATAAAGTAAATAGGTTTGCATTTATGTCATTCCATATAACTAGGGAAATGATCTTCACTCCCCCCTCCTGCCCCATAGCATGTCAGGAATGCCTGATAAAACTGCTTTTGGGTACTCTGGGGCAGTGAATACTTTTAAGAATGCAACTCTGAAATTGATGATGTATTAGTCAAGTTAGAAGTTCTGAACAGGGTAGTTATAGATGGCTCTTGAATGGTCCAGAGCACAGGGGGAAAGAAGGATGGAAGAGTAGATCAAGTCAACAACCACAGTCCTCTCAGAGATATCATGTTGAGGAGCTGACAGTGGTAAAGATAGGGATTAGATTTGTGATTTAATTGATAGAAGGAGATTCCCTGTACCAATGAAGGATAGTTCATTTTCTGTTGCCAAGAGCACTGGAAGATCAAGTGATATGACAAAGGTCACAAGTCAGTTTTGATTGTTCTACACACATTCTTATTGTGTCTTTTGTGTTGTGTCAATTCTCTATTCATTAAAAACGTTATAAGCTTACATAAAAGTAAATTGTCTTGGGAATAATGTTCAAATAACTTTTTCCTGACACTGCTCTGATGATCTATTTCATAATTATGATTATATACTACTCTGGTGAACATTTTAACAATTACACTAATAAAATTTCAGTGGACAAATATGACCCACAGTCATTCAATATATCTTACCATTATTATTTAATAATAAATATTAAAGTGAGCATAGATTTTAGACGTCCATTGAATTCTTGTTGGCTCCCTTCATGAGATTATGGAACTGAGCAAAAGTTTCCCATTGCTAATAATTATAAAGCCCACAAATTCTCAGATTTGGATAACACCTCAGAGGTCACCTCTTCCAAACCATACCTTAAAACAAATTCCCTCTATGTTCCTGTTAGACAAGCAGTCATTTTGCCTTGGCTTAAAGTCCTGTAGTAATGAAGAACTCAGTACATTTAAAGCAAGATATTCCACTTTTGGAGAGCTCAAATAATTAGGAAACTGTCCTTATAAGAACCCAAATCTCTCCTTTACCTCCTCCATTATGCTTTGTTTTGCAAGGATAGCTTCTGTTATTTTTCTGAGTTTCTTATCATCAGTATCTTAGAAAATTGAAATTAACATTTATTTGTGTCAATATAAATCAATCAACAAGCATCTATTGAGTACCTACTGTATGTCATACACTATGATAGGTGCTGAGTATACAAAAACAGAAATTGGGGCTGCTAGGTAGTGCAGTGGATAGAGCACCAGCCCTGGATTCAGAAGGAACTGAGTTCAAATACAGCCTCAGACACATAACACCTACTAGCTGTGTGATCCTTGGCAAGTCACTTAACCCCATTGCCTAAGCAAAAAAAAAAAAAAAAAAGACAAAGACAGAAATTAAATAATCTCTATTCTCAAAATGTTTACATTACTTTGGAAAACCTGTGATGTTTCCTTCTCAGCATGGAAACTAATTCTACCAAAGGATAATGTATGGCTTAGCAAATTCAAGAAACAATTCTTCACCCTGTGGCTTATCTAGTAAAGACTTTCTCTGAACTTAGCAAGACTGGTATTCAAAGACATGTAGTCTGTTGCCAGATCCATATTTACAGCATTTTGAGCTTAATGGACCATACTGCACCTTGCCCTCCACAGGCAAATTTTTGAGAATCCATAGGAACTTCCACACCATGAAAAGGTAAAGGAATAGGATTAGAAGAAATTCAGATGCTCAACTTCTCTTTCTGTATCTCTGTATATATTTTAACTCATTTGACTACTTCTGCTTTTTTTTTTCTGATGAGGCAATCAGGGTTAAGTGATTTGCCCAGGGTCACGTATCTAGTAAACGTCAAGTGTCTGAGGCCGGATTTGAACTCTGGTCCTCCTGACTCCAAGGCCAGAGCTCCATCCATGGTGCCACCTGGCTACCCCTTAAAATATGTCTACTTCTTCTTCTTTTTTTTTTGTAATTCATTTGAGTACACTTTTTGTAAAGGTTAGTAGGTGTACAGGAGGAGAAAATGAGGGTGACTGGTGTGACAGTGGAGCTTATCTTTATCTTCTCTCACTTATTAAATTTTTCAGATGTAATTTCCAACCAGATGCTTAAGAATAGCTATTTCTCACTTTTACATACACTCAAATAATGATGTTAACAGAATATTATGAGTTAATCTCCTTAATTTCTTGCCTGCTATCAAATTATAGGAGCCTTCTTCCTTAGTAGGGAATAAGGCCAGGATAGCTCTTTGTCAACACAGGCAACAGAGAATTATATTGGTAGTAGAATCTGAAGAAATTTGCCCTTGAAATTTATTTTCTATAAATGCAATCTACTCTGACCGTCTTGGCACAAAATAGCAGTTAATCATATCTGTACTCTGGTTATAGCATATATGGTCTTTTGTGTGATGAATATATCCAGATACTTTATTGGTTCTCTTACTTCTTTAACCATTAGATTGAAATACATATTTTGTCTTGAATTGGTGTGTTTCTAAAGGCACCAAGATTTAATGATTTCTACCATGGACAGCTCCCATCAGCAAAAATTCTTAAAGGCAATATAGTATAGTGGAAAGAACAGGAAAAAACATAGTTAGCAAGGCTAATCAAGAATACACAGGATTAAAAACTGACAGAAGCTATTTGACAAGGCTAGTTCTTTCCTTTTAACATAGCATTGCAAATTTTGGTGAGCCTTACCATTAATTCTGTTTCTGCCCTTTGATCTCACTTCCAAGTGTTTTACTGTACACATAAAAATGGCTTTGTCAGCTCAGAAAATTTATGGATTCTGGTTCATTATTCCTGTTGCTGAGCACCTCAACTTTCCCAGGATGTCACTTGCTTTCACCTTACATATGCCATCAGTTTTCAATTCTTGTCACTTTTACCTATAAACATTTTTTTTTTTTTACATCCAATCCCTTGTCTCCAAACAACCACTGTCTCAGTTCAGGCCCTCATTACCTCTGGCCTAGATTATCACAATAGCTTCTTAATTCATCTCCCTGACACAAGTGTTTCACCACTTCAGTCCATTCTACATACTCCTGCCAAAGTAATTTTATTTAAGTGAAGATCTGATCATGTGATTATCAGAATCACTCAATTCTGCTGGCTTTCTATTGCCTCTAAGGTATAATATAAATGCATCTTTTTAGCTGTTAAAGTCCTTCACAGCCTGGCATCAACTTCTCATTCCTGCTTCGGTGATTATTAGTTAGCCTTACTAAGCCCCTCAAAACACACACATGCATAAATGATTCAGGCCAACTGCACTCTCTATTCCTCAAACATGGCACTCTATTTCTTTGTACTAGCCAATTCATATTCCTGGGATGCACATCCTTCCTACCTCTGCCTGATTTTGCTTCTCTCTTCCCACCATCTTCTGAATAAAGCCTTTCCCAATACCCTAAATTTCTAGCATCATCTCTCACAAAATACTTTATATTTAAATATTTCTAAATCTTTATTAATAACTATTTTATTAATAACTAATAATACACTGTCATAATTAATAATGAAGTATTTCTAAAATTTTATTAATAATATTCAGCACTTATTTGACACTTTATTATATCATTTGTTCTTCACAACAATACTGGGAATTTGCTGCTATTGTTATCCTAATTTTACAGATAAGAAAAGTATTGGCAAATCAAAGTTATGTAATGATCTCAGCTAGGGAATGAGGCTAGATTTAAACTCAAATCTTTACTTCAAATCTAACCCTCTATTTTCTTTGCAATCCCCTTCTCATATGTACATATGTACGTATATATGTGTATATATGTGTGTACATACATATGTATATACATACACATGTATATATGTATGTATATATGTGTATATATGTATGTAAATAGACACAATTGTTGACTCCACCATTAAAATATAAATTTCTTGAGAGTAAGAATAATTTCATTCATTCTTCTTAGAGGTATCTTGGGAATGCAGTGGGCCTTTATTAGACGTTATTTTTTTTCTGATAGACAGCAATCTACTGACCGTAGGTCTTGACTATTTAGGCATAACTGTAATATTTACAGGAGTGGCTAGATGATAGAATGTGTAGAGCACCTAGAGTCAGGAAGACCTGAGTTCAAATCTGGTCTCAGACAGCTAGCAGTATCACACTGGGCAAATCACTTAACCCTATTTGCCTCAGTTTCCTCATCTGTAAAATGAGCCAGAGAAAGAAATGGCAAACCACTCCAATATCTTTGCCAAGAAAACCACAAATAAGGACATGAAGAGCCAGACATGATTGAAGCAATTGAACAACAATAATAACAAGGTAATATTTGCAAGGCAATACATTTTTAAAACAAATATCACATTTTTACTGAATACAATTACAAATAAAGCTTCATTTTCCCTCTGTAATAATTTGACACAATTTTAGAAATGCTAGAAATAGCAATAATTAAGAAATGAAAATTGGTAAAGATAATAAAATTAGAAATAATCAAAGTGTTGGAGAAGTCATGGAAAGATTTATGAACTAATATATTGTTAGTATAGCTGTCAATTGGTTTAATCATTTTTGAAGGTAATTTGTGATTATCCTAAAAAAAAGTGATTAAATATTTATTCCCTTTGACTTAGAGATCCCACTACTAAGTAACTTCAAGGAAATCAGTACTAAAAAAGAAAGATCCCATATACACCAGAAACATTGTAACAGTAACTTTTGTAGTAGTAAAGAACTAGAAACAAATAAAGTTCTCACAGTTTAAAGAATGGATTACCTAATTTTGGTCTGTGTTTGTAATGAAATATTACTACAGTGTAAATAAATTACAAATATGATGAATACAAAAAAGTATAAGAAGGCTTGTATGAACTGATGTATCATGAAGTAAAAAAAATAACTAGGA
This sequence comes from Vombatus ursinus, assembly GCF_900497805.2. Classification (NCBI taxonomy): domain Eukaryota; kingdom Metazoa; phylum Chordata; class Mammalia; order Diprotodontia; family Vombatidae; genus Vombatus; species Vombatus ursinus. The sequence continues at coordinate 54,011,921 of NW_020954556.1, forward strand.
ATAAAGACAATGATAATATAAAATGCTAAAAAAAAGTAATTTGAACTTAACATTGAAATTGCACATATCTCACTAGACTCCAGTTGAGAAAATGCACCTCTTCCCTTCCAAAAAAAGCTTTACTGTCAAGTTTTATGCTTACATTCAAATATTTCCAGATTGCTGTAACCTATGAGAACTCTTTCATAACAAAGTAAAATGATGAAACAAAACTAGCTACAGTGACCTAAAGCACTTAGCACTGTGCCTGGCACATAGTAGGCTCTATATAAATGCTTATTCCCTTCCTTCCTCATCTGAAAATGCATGGAGCCTGTCACACATGTGTTTTTAATTAATGGGAATCTATTTTCTCTTTCATTCTGTACCCCATTGAAAAAAAGAGAAAAAAATTTCTTGGAGCAAATATACAGTCAAATAAAATAAAATCACTCATTGTCTGTATATATATATATATATATATATACGTACATACATATACACACATACATACATATATATACATATACACATGTGTGTATGATCATATGCATCTATGTATGTATATATATGCATATATACACATACACACGTCTTATTTTGTACCCTAAGTCCATCACCTTTTTGTCAGGAGGTGAATAGTGTGTTTCATCATCAGTTCTCTGGAATTTTCAGGATTTTCTAGGCTTTTCTAGACTCCTGTGTGACTTAATTGTTTTTTTTTTTCTTTTTAGGTGGGGGATTTACCTGATGTATGGGAATATTTGTTCCACTCATTTATTTTTTTATGTTCATGTCTTTAATGTTTAGATGTGTTCCTGTTAAGTATAAGGTTGTGAGATTTTCTTTTGTCTTGTTCCACCTGTTAGCCTTTTTTGTTTGTTGTATTGTATTGTTTAATCCATTTACATCTAATTATGAGTTATGTTTTTATTTTCCTCTATTTGTCTCCAATATTATTTTTTTAGAATTAAGATTTTTTTTTCATTCTTCTTCCTTTTTACAGATAGTACTTTGTCTCTTTAGTCATTTTGATTAATCTATTTTAAGGCCAGACCATTCCCACTGGCTATTTTCACCAGCAAGTCCCTTGTTATTTGCCACCCCTTTCCCTTATTTTTCTATTTCACTTAATTTATTAATTCCTTTCTCATTCTTCCTATTTCTTATTTTCCTTTCATGTCCTTCAACATATTCAGCATGTTAATTTTTTCTCTAATTTCAGAACCTCTTACCTAAAAAGCAACCTTTTACCTCATTTAATTCATTAAGCCTCTTCCCTTTCTATTTTAGACTTTTATTCCTTTATCTATGGTCTTTTCACTGTTGTTAGTTTAGCAGACTGTTACCTTGTTAGGGTGCTTGATGTTAGTCTATGAAGATAACTAATTAGTTTATCTATTGTACATCAATCTTATTTTGGAGAGATTTGAGAGACTGTGAAGATCAGAGAAAATCTCTATCTTTTTGGTCACATTACCCAAAAGTCAATAGATCTCTGAGTAGGTTGATATCTACATCTCCTCTTCACCAGGTCATATTCAGATATAATTCTTTCCTAGTATATTCATATGCCTGAAAACCTCTAATGAACAATGAAGGAACATACCACTTACTTGCCTGCTATAATGAGAGCAGAGAATGTAGGACTTGGGATCCTACATTCAAGTACCATGTTTCTACTTATTGGCAGTTTCACTTTGAGCAAATCCATTAAACAAAATAAGTCTCAATTTCCTTATCTGAAGAGGAGTTTAATCATATATATATATATATATATATATATACACACATACATACACACATACATATTATATATACATATACATACACACACACACACACACATATTTAAAATCACCCACCTTCCCTCATGACAACATACCCAGATCTCTCAGGTACAAAGGTTTAACAACTAGGGATAAGTGAACATTCCTACCCATTTATATACATTTCTCAGAAAGTTCTGGGGATGTTCAATTTGTTTAGTGGGGACAATTCTTGGTTAAGGGTGGGGTTCAAAGAGGAGAAGATGGTACTGTCAACCTTTTTCTGTTCATCCTGAAGAGAACCACAATCAACATTACATTATAGGAGAGGGAAGTGGCAGGTTATGCTGTTGCATTATGGGGGTATTCTGAAAGCTTATTTCTTTATGAGAAGATTTCACTTCTAAACCTAAATTTGTTCTTAATCCCTACTGAAGTTAGATTTCTTAATGAGGGACAAACATGCTTCTAACCTTGATGTGAAACATTCTAAGTAATAAAAACTTTACATCTTCCTATGTATCCCTTTTTGTAAGAAGCAATTAGATAGTTGGCCTCAGTGATGACTTCACTAATTTTCCACCCCTTTGCATTTCTGCATAATATTTTCTTCTGCATTTAGCTACAAGATGGCTAATAAAGTTAGCTAATTATATATGACCCATGAGCAAGCTTGGCTCCCAATCTGCTCAGCAATTATTCACTGGAAACTGTTTTTAATCCTCTTTGATGACTTTTGCAAATCCAACTTTGCATCTTGTTCCTGATGCCACTGCACAGTCCCTTATTAGGAATGCTAATCTCTGAATCCTTTACTTTATAATTAGACTGTTCTCTGTTATCATAACAGCTAGGGCAGATGCTCCAATATTACAAATCCTGCTGTAATTTTGCTTGCTTCTTAAGACAATTACTAAGAGAACAGACTCCATCCGGTGGACCTCAGAAGTGTGAGCTTTCACCTCCCCTGCACTGAATGAGATTTGTCTCATGAATTTCTTGATGCAATGTTCATTGTGCTTACTATTAGAGACAACTGATAAGCTTTTAATAGATGACATATAAATCCACCCAAAATATCAAATTCTGATTTAAAATTATCTGAGAATTAGCTGTATTGAATAGCAGAAAGAGAATTAATAGGTCGGGAAATCTATGTTTTAGTGTTATTTCTTCCACTTAAAGGTTTTGTGATAGTTGCAAAGCCACCCAACCTCTCATGGATTTGGATTCTTTGTCTTCAAAATGAGATATTTGAACTAGATTTGAAGTGATTCATTACAATTCCATGTTTTCATGAACTAGTAGTTTCTAGAAAAAATAACAATGCAGCTAAGTGGCACAGTGGATAAAGAGCTGGGACTGCAGTCAGAAAGTTCCAATCCAGCCTCGAACATTTACTAGCTCTGTAAGCCTGGGCAAGTCACTTAATCTCTGTCTGCCTCAGTTTTCTCAATCTTCTTTTCTTTTCTTTTTTAAATTAATTTATTTTATCAACAATCACTTCCATAAGCTTTTCAGTTTTAAATTTTTCTCCTCCTCCCTTCCCACCTCTCTTCATGAGATGGTGTGCATTCTGATATAGGCTATACATATACATTCCTGTTAAACATATTCTTACATTAGTGATGTTGTAAATAAGAATTAGAATCAATGAGAGGAACCACTAGAAAGAGGAAATGAAACACAACAGAAGAAAAAAAATAGGAAATGGTATGCTTCAATCTGCATTCAAACTGCATAATTCTTTCTTTGGATGTGTATAGCATTTTCCATCATGAGGCCTTTGGAGACGTTTTAGATCCTTGTATTGTTGAGAAGGGTTAAGTCTATCAATATTAGTTATTACACAATGTGGCTGTTACTGTGTACAATGTTCTCCTGGTTCTGCTCACTTCATTCAGCATCAGACCATACAAAGCTTTCCAGGTTTTTCTGAAGTCTGCCTTGCCTGTTCATAATTTCTTATAGCACAATAGTATTCCATTACATTCATATAACACAACTTGTTCAGCCATTCCCCAATTGATGGGCATCCCCTCAATTTCCAATTCTCTGCCACCACAGAAAGAGCTGTTATGAATATTTTTGTACATGTAGGTCCTTTTCCCATTTGTATGATCTCTTTGGGATATAGCCCTAGAAGTGCTATTGCTGGGTCAAAGGGTATGCACAGTTTTTATAGCCCTTTGGGTATAATTCCAAATTGCTCTCCAAAATGGTTGGATCATTTCACAACTCCACCAACAATGCATTAGTGTTCCAATTTTCCCACATCTTCTCCAACATTTATCATTTTCCTGTTTTCTCATGTTGGTCAATCTGATAGGTGTGATGTGATACCTCAGAGCTGTTTTGATTTGCATTTCTCTAATCAAAAGTGATTTAGAGCATTTTTTCATATGACTGTAGATGGCTTTAATTTCTTCACCTGAGAACTGCCTGTTCATATCCTTTGACCATTTATCAATTGGGGAATGACTTGTATTTTTATAAATTTGACTTAATTCTCTATTTATTTTAGAAATGAGGCACTTATCAGAGACACTGGTTGTAAAAATTTCCTCAATTTTAAAATGAGGCAATAATAGCACTTACCTCCCAGGGTTGTTCTGAGTATCAGATGAGATAATATTCGTGAAGTTCTTACAGTGCCTAACATATAGTAGGCACTTAATAAATGGTTGTTTCCTTCCTTCCTTGGTTCCTTCATCCCTTCCCTCCTTCCTTCCTTCTTTCTTATCTTCCTATTTTCCCTCCTTTGCTTCTTGTGTCTTATTTTTGAAAGAATACATATAGCATTTATTACAATTACAAGCCATGAGGTTTATGGCCAATATCTGTCATCCTTTTATATAAAATAATGATTGCTAATAATAGCTAATATTTATCTAGTACTTACTATGTACCAGGACCTTTACTAGATACTTTACAATGTTTGTCTCATTTGATCCTCACAACAACCCTGTGAGGTAGACTTGTGCTTCAGTGTGATAAAACCCCATTTGCTTGAGAGCTTGATTTTTTTTTTTTTTTTGGCTAGGCAATGGGGATGAGTGACTTGCCTAGGGTCACACAGTTAGTAAGTGTTATGTGTGTGAGGTCAGACTTGAACTCAGGACCTCCTGAATCCAGGGCCAGTGCTCTATCCAGTGCGCCACCAACTGTGCCTTGAGATCCTGATTTAATATTGCTTTTGTAAGTTTTTCTGACCTCCTTTGTTTCTTGAATCTTCATTTACTTACTAGCCTCGCTCCTCCTGTCTGTCTGTTCCTGTGCATTGATCTAATCTTGAGTCTCCAATCCATTCTTCTGCTCATGTTCTTTGGGGTGACTACTCTTTGCTCTCTAACTCTCTGGATTTAGACCCATCCTCTATATTTTCGAACACTTTTTCTCATCTCTCTTCCTGAGTCAGATGCCCAGGAGTATTTCCTTTACCTTGAAAGGTTGTTCCACACTCCGAGGTAGTGATGGATTGTACAGAAGACTCAATTTGAGATTTGAATCTCAGCTCTGCTCTTTCCTATTCCCTTGATGTTTCTGAGTCTCAGTTTTCTAATTTAAAGTCTCTGATCCTGTCATTCTAGATCTGTATTCTGGACAATAACCCTGGCCTGTACTATGTTCGTGTTAAGGCATGCCATTCTTGTGAGATCTTAGGCATTTGGGGACTAACAAACCATAGTTCTGAAAGCCGAACACTTGAATTTCCTCATTTTTAATGTGAAAAAGTTCAACTTTCTAATCTACATATCTTTATTTATTGAAAAAGAAGGGGAAACAGAAAAGACATTTATGTGAGAAAAACAAAAGCAGCCACTAGAGTAGCAGAATCAGACTATTTTTTATAGGATCACCAAGAGAATAGACAAAGAGAAAAAAAAAAACACTTACTGAAGGCAAGGCAGCCAAAGTGCTTTGATCCCCAACTCATTTGCATGTGGCCATTTACAGGTTTTAAGGCAGATGTCTTAGAAACTCCATTTAATATGAAAACATATAAATTCATAATGACCCTAAATGAATGCCATGAATAACCACACCTAAAATAATATTTATTAGGACAATTGTTAAAAGACTCAGGCCTGTTTTGCTTTATTATGGATTTTTTTCCCCACAATTGCATTTACTGTGTTGCTACAAAAGTATTTGGGTCTCTTTCTCATTAATAACAGACTGCAAAAAAAGTTGCAGTATTTTTTTTTGAGGGAATGCCATAATGTGAATGAAAAATAGAGACTATAAATTCTCCAATAAGAGAATTATTCATAAACTATACTATCTCTTAAGCAATTATAGTGATTGCTACTTTATAGCTAGTTGTTACTTTATGTTATCGGGGGCAAAAAGTGACTAATGAGTGGGTGAACAAAAGTTTAGCTTTGAGGGCAACTCCGCAGGACGGAGAGAAATTGAAACTATTAGTACATTGTAGAGAGGAAGCCAAGGTAAGTGAGTAGATTAAGGTAATCTAATTCTTCTCTCAAAGGCACTTTTACTTCATTATTTTGAGACTAGTTGTATCTAGTGATTACCCCATTTGCTACAGTTACTCACGTTTTGATTTCCTAATGCACTTGAAGTCTTCTGAATTATTCTACTTAGTTCCAACAGACTAGGTCAAATGATGTTAACAGCTGAGTTGCAACATGATATGGGGAAAAGACTGGATTTGGAGCCAGGGGATTTGGGTTCAAATCTTGGTTTTGGTAACTTGGGCAAGTAACTTAATATCATTTGGCCTTGATTTCTTCATTTGTAGTTTAAGGAGTACACTTTTCTTATTTGGATTTTTTTTTTTGTTTATTGAAAGGGACAGGAAAAAAATTGTTGAGCAAAACACTGAGAAAATCAGTGCCTTGGTACTATAACAGAAATTAATGAGAAAGTAGTCCAAAAAGGGGAAAGGCAGTAAGGATTTACTGAATGCAAAGATAATCAAAGTGTCTTGTTTCCCAGAAGTGTACTAACATATGACAGCTGTGTAGACTTGGAAGCTGAGAGGTGGATAATCCTAAAAACTAGAACTTTTGGTAATTGTGAAACATTGGTAAATTTTCAATCTGTGGTGTGTGTGACAAAAGTGTAATTTTTTTGCTTTTAACCTAAGGTAGAGATGAGTCACTTCAAACAAGGAAATCCTCCTTGTGGGCAAGAGCCAATGGCTAAAGAGGGAAGCAGCAGCTAAAGAAGCTCAGTCATCTACTAGAGATAGGAATAGAGAGACTTAAAACAGGGAGAAGGAAGGAGGAGAGATAAATAGGTGAGGAGTTGTGAAGAGCAACTACTTTCTTCTGAGCCTAGCCAAGACCACTGAGCAGTGTTAAGGACCCCCTGAACTCATTTTCTTGAGTTACCATATTTTCCAGACACCCTGGCTCCAGAGTCTGTAGAAAGCCTTGAATGTGTCAAGAATGAAGCCCCACCTGAGCTGACATAACTTGTTGTTTGTACCCCATGCTGGACTCCCTGTGTTTCCCTGGGAGTCAAGACAGGCACCAGTCAATATGCACCAGACTGAGAAACTGCTTGTACCGCTGGGACCATTGGAGATAAGCAGCCCATTCTATCTTTGTGGTCTAGCAGTTCCCAAGCGAAAAGAATGCTGCTTCTTGTCATCATCTTTCTCCTTGTCTTTGGAAGGGGATTAGTCTTTTCCCCCTCCCCTATGACTTCTCCTTTTCTTTGTGACTTAGATGCCAAAGGTTTTCCCTACATCCCTGGGATCCTTGATATAAGGAGTTCCCACATGTACATGCCTTTCTCTTATAGTAAATTCAGTTGCAACATATCTCATGAACTTGTAATACTGTTTTTGGTTAATAGCATATAAAGATAGATTTTGTAGCTAGTTCTGATAATTGATATATAATTAATAATTAATAATAATAGCATTTATATAATGATTTAAGGTTTGTGAAATATTTTACAGTATCTCATTTGATCCTCATAATAATCATCTGATTTATGTGTTATTATCCTCATCTTACACATAAGGAAACTGAGGTAGAGAGAGGTAAGTTATTGGAGGAAAGTTCTGTTATTTGAAAGAGCTTAGTTGAGGAAATAATTATTTTCTGCTATTTGAAGAGCTGGTTGGGGAAGAGAAAGGATAGGCTGTCCTGTCCACACACAGTTTGAAACATGGAAACTCCACAAAAGTCTGTCTGTCTTTCTCTTTACTGCCACCTACAGCTTGAAAGGGGGAAACATCTCAGAATCCTTTGAGCTGGCCTGAACTTGTCTATGGATTTCAGACCAGGGAACTATTTTGCTAAGACAACAGATGCTACTTCAGAGTCCAGACAGGAGAGCAGATCTGGATAGCTGTGCATACCCCAGGCTTATTGTCTCTGTTTTCACTAAAATAGCATAACATTTTTTCACCAGCCTTACAAGAGCACACAGCAAAGAAGTATCTCTGAGTGGAGAGGTCCAGAAGATGAATGGCCCCATCTGATAGATAAAATGTGGTACAGACTGTATCCAAAAGAGCACCAAGACATTCTAGAGTTTAGTTTTACTATCTGTGAGCTGCCCTGCTAAGTTTATATAAGTTTTAGCCCAGTAATATCCCCATCTGATGAAGGTTTTTGGGTGGGCTGTTAATGATTATACTTGTTTTTATTTTTGGTTTGTTCAGTAACTTTTATGATTAGGAATGGATGGAATCATCTTAGATTTATTTAAATGAGAAACACACTTACGGGGTTTAATTAGCTACACGTGTGACTTTTAAATGAATAACATACCAGTATTTTCAGTAGGACCCTGAGAGTGAGTTGTAATAGCACAGTAGGCCGTTTGGAAAACCATCCCTACATTTCAGCAAAGACACCTAACTTTTTCAAATCTATGATTCTATGTTGATTAAGAGAAACATTAATCTCACCACCATCCCTAACACATGAGATCACTGTTAGGTTGTAAGAAGCCCCAGGTATTTTTATGGGGGTCCTATCTATATAAACTATTTCATTAAAATTGTATTACAAAATTCAAGTGCCCTTGTGAGGTATATTCATTTAATTTTGAAGATTTAGAATAATTAGCTTACAACATTCACCTTTTCATAAGAAGTAATGTCATTTAAATACTGGAGGGTTTAGGGTCAGAATGATTGTCTAAATTTGGCTTCTGATTGTAGTCCACGCAACCCCTTGTGTTACAATTCCATACCTGGGCCTGGTCCTGGTCCAGGTCCCGGTCCCAGTCCTGGTCCTGGTCCCGGTCTTGGTCCATACCATTTTCCAGGATTATTGTAGTACTTTGTAATTGATCTCCCTGCATCCAGCTTCTCTCAAATTCATCTTCCAAAAAGCTGTTAACTTGATATCCCTAAAATGCAGGCCTGACCAGGTCATTCCTTTCCTCAAGAAGCTTCAGTGGCTCTCTACTTCCTCTAGAATACAATACAAATTCTTCCATTTGACATTTAAAGCCCTTCACAGTTTGATTGTAGCCTATCTTTCCAGGCTGTTTATACATTACATTTTGTCAATCACTTAATACTCCAACCATATTTGATATCCCCATACATGTTATTCCATCTCCCTTCTCTGTGTCTTTGCATAAGCTGTGCCCCCTGCCTGGAATTCTGTCTCTTTTTACCTTTATCTCTTAATCCCTTAATACTCTTCAAGACTCAGTTTAAACATCACCTCTTCAAGTGACCTTTCCAGATCTGCCCAGTTAATAACTATCTTTACTTTGTTTAAAACCTACATTTACTCATCTGTGAACACACTCCCCCTCAACCCACCCGTTAAGTTAAGCACTTTACAAATATTATCTCATTTTATCCTCACATTAAGGGTTAACGAGGTAGGTACTATTATTATTATCTGCATTTTATAGCTGAGGGAACTGATACAATCAGAGATGAAGTGACCTGTCCAAGGTCACATGGCTAACAAGTGTCTGAGGTCTTTCTGACTCCAGGCCCAATGGTCTATCCATGCTCCACCTAGCTGCCTCATGAATATAAACCCTTGAGGACAAGGACTATGTGTATCAGTATCTCCAGCACCTAGTATAGTACCTGACGCACAGAAGGCTCTTATAAATGCTTATTGATTAGGCACTGACACTACAAAGAAAAAAACAAACAATCTCTGCCTTCATGGAGCTTTCAAATTATGGTCTTTACACAAATAACTATAATGCAGGCAGATGTTGAATAAGTACAAGGAAAACAAACAAGGAGCTCAGGAAAAAAAAATTAGATGAGAGAGAATTTATAGCCAGGAGGATCAGAGGTGGTACCCAAACTGAACTTTGAGGGGAAAGCAGCCTTTTGAAAGACCAGAGATAAAGTGCATTCCAGGCATGCTGGGAGAGGTGGGGCATCATATGGGAGCACAACAGGCTATGCATAGGTATAGAGGATAGCAAACAATATCTGGAGAATAGTTCCCAGTCCTGACTGGCTGGGATATACTTTTATAAAAGCAGTTATGTAAACAAAATGTAATAGTGACAATATGAAATTCCAAAGAAAGTATGGAATAAAACAACTCACTACATAAGAAGAAACCATTTAAGAAGTAATGAAATTTACGAAAAGTGACGTGGCATAGTAAGTAGAATGCTGACTGTGGATACAGGAAGGCCTGGATTTCAACTACTGTCTCTGTGTGACCCTGGGCTATTCAAAACCTCTCAGTGCTCTAGGCAAAAGTAGTAAAGATAGGTAAAATAAAATAGTAAAGATGTTGGAGTAGGTTATTGGGGATATTTCCTTGCCTTTTAGCTCCTTATGTCAATGAACTCACAGATTCACTCCCTATTCTAAAAGTAGTTACATTAATACAAATGTTTACTGATATAGGATCTGTTATTGATTGTTGTCTGAAGTCTCCAGACATACAACACAAGTTTTTATTTTTAAAATAATAAAGCATATGCAAGTTAACTATTCTCATTAAAAACCATATTTTAATGAAAGCAATTTTGTACTATAAATTTTAAATTATTTTATTTAATAGTATAAAAGTTATAGAAGTAGATGGTAAAAACTAAAATAAGCAAACAAATAAATAAACAAAAATAAATAAATAAATAGAAAGAAGATCTTGGCTTAAATTCTGCTTTTGGCAGTTAAATTATTCATGATCTTCAGTAAGGTATTAAATTTCAATGAACTTGTTTTTATGTATAAAATATGAAGACTAGTATTAATAGGATTGTGAGGTTTAAAAGAAATATATGATTATTTTTGCAAACTCTAAAATGTTATATAAATATTAAGTATTTTGACTATTATTCCAAGTCCCTGGCCTTAGAGGCTATAACCAGGAACAGTGGTGAAAGTTTCTAAACGGCAGTTATTGCTAGATACAGTGAAAAGTTTCCTAATGATTTGATCTGCCTAGCCATAGAATGTCACCCTGGGAGGTACTGGGTCTTCCTTTCCTGGAGGTTTTGAAGCAAAAATTAGGTGGCTACTTGCCTGATAGATTGTATAATAGATTCATGTTCAAGTCCAAGTTTTACCATAAAGGTTCTCTGATTTCACAATAACACCTTGATTTATTCTTGGTTCTTTAAAAATTAAAGAAATATTCTTTGCCCCCAGAAAAGAGCTGCTATAAATATTTTCTACATTTTTTAATTTTTTGTCTATTTTGGGATACAGACCTAGTAATGGTATTGCTAGGTCAAAGGTTATGCATGGTTTTATAGCCCTTTGGACATAATTCCCAATTACTCTATGGAATGATTGAATCACTTCACAATTCCATCAACAATGTATTAATGGTTCATTTTTCCCACATCCCTCCAACATTTGTCGTATACCTTTTTTGTCCTATTAGACAATCTAATGGGTATGAGGTACTACCTCTGAATTGTTTTATTTGCATTTCTCCAATCAATAGTGAGTTACAGTATTTTTTTTCATAAAGCTATAGTTAGCTTTGCTTACTTCATCTGAAAATTGGCCATACCTTTTGATCACTTATCAATTGAGTAATAGCTCTTATTTCTTTAAATTTGACTCAGTCCTCTATATGTTGAAAAATTATATCTTTATCAGAGAAACTTGCTTCAATTTTTTTCACAGTTACTGTTTCTAACTGTATTTCACTCCACCTTATTCTCCATTTATTCTGTTCTGTTTCTTTCCATTCTCCCTGTTTTACCTCAAAAGTGTTTTACTTCTGACTACCCTTCCCCCAATCTGCCATCCATCTATCACTCCCCTTTCTCTTACCTCCTTTCTTTCTTACTCTACTATAGGGAAAGACAGATTTTATACCCAAATGTGTGAGTATATTATTACTTCTTTGAACCAATTCTGATGAGAGTAACTTTCTCTCACTCCCCTGAAACTCTCCCCTCCTCTTCTCCACTATAAAAGTTTTTACTTGCCTCTTTTAAGTGAAATAATTAACCCCATTCTACCTCTCCCTTTCTCTTTCTCCCAGTACATTCTTCTGTCACCCTTTAATTTTATTTTTTAGATATCATCTCTTCATATTCAACTCACACCTGTGCCTTCTGTCTGCATATACTCCTTCTAACTACCCTAAGAATGAGAAAGGCCTCATGAGTTTCAAAATAATCTTTCCATATAAGAATATAAACAGTTTAAACTTATTAAGTCCCTTATGATTTCCTTTTCTTGTTTACCATTTTTATGCTTTTTTTGGATCTTGTATTTGAAAATTAAAATTTCTGTTTAGCTCTGTTCTTTTCATCAATAATTCTTGAAAGTATTCTATCTCATTAAATGCCATTTTCCCCCCTGAAGGATTATACTCAGTTTTACCAGGTAAGTGATTCTTGGTTGTAATCCTAGCTCCTTTTGCCCTTTATGTGGGTGCTTGCCCTATGTGAATTCTCCATAAAATAGTCATTTAGGCAAACATAAGTTTGGCATTCAAAGAATGTCACCAACACATCAGAGCTGCACTCTCTGCAGTAGAGTTTGAATGCTTGGCAGTTCAGTTTGACCTTCACGATATCATATTGCAAGCTCTTCATTCCCTTAATGTAGAAGCTGCTAAATCTTGTGTTATCCTGATTGTGTTTCCACAATACTTGAATTGTTTCTTTCTGGCTGCTTCCAATATTTTCTCCTTGACTTGGGAAATCTGGGATTTGGCTGTAATATTCCTCGGAGTTTTCCTTTGGGGATCTCTTTCAGGAGGTGATTGGTGAATTCTTTCAATTTCTGTTTTACCCTTTTTTTCTAGAATATCAGGGCAGTTTTCCTTGATAATTTCTTGAAAAAAATAATGTCTAGGCTCTTTTTTTTTTTGATCATGGCTTTCAGGTAGTCCAATAATTTTTAAGTTATCTCTACTGTATCTATTTTCCAGGTCAGTTGTTCTTCCAATGAAATATTTCACATTGTTTTCTATTTTTCATTCTTTTGGTTTTGTATTATAATGTCTTGATTTCTCATAAAGTCACCACCTTCCATTTGCTCCATTCTAATTTTTAAGCACTCATTTTCTTCAGTGAGATTTTGGACTTCCTTTTCCATTTGGCCAATTCTGTTGTTTTTTTTTTTTTTTAAGGCATTCTCCTCATAGGCTTTTTCAACTTCTTTCATCATTTGGCTTAGTTTATTTTCTTCAGCATTTTTTGTCTCCTTTACCAAACTGTTGGTTTGTTTGTTTTTTCCTGATTTGGACGTAGGAGCTTTGACTTTGTTGTCTTCTTCTAAGTATGTGTTTTGATTTGCCTTGTTGTTATAGTAACTTTCTATAGTCACAGTTTTTTTTCCCCATTGTTTGTTCATTTTCCCAATCTATTAGGTAACTTTCATTTCTTTTTAAAGTAGGGCTCTGCTTTCATGGTAGAGGGAGGTCTATCCAAAGCTTCATGGGTTTTGTGCTGCTTTGTGTTTTTCAAAGACACTTCTAGGGTCCTATAAGTTTTCAGTTCTTCCAAGGTGGTATGATATAAGTAGAGGTGTTTACTACTCTCTTGGCCTATGTTCTAGACTGTGAGTGACCACAACCAGTCTTTTGTGCCCAGAAACTATAAGGAAGGTCCCCCCTCCACTGTTCCCATGAGCTCTGTTATATTAGTGCTTTTCCTCACTCTGGGATTGCCACCCATGACTGCTACCTGGATCCAAATATAGGCAAAGCAACACAGTCCTGCCTCAGTGCTGGCAAAAAAACCTCTGTAATATCCTACTAACTAGTCGTTCCTCCCCCGTACCATCTGTGGGCTAAAAGCTCTGGAACCAGCCACCGCTGCTGCTGCTGCTGCTGCTGCTGATTCAGTCAATCCCAAGGTCTGCTGGTGGTTTGTTGTGGTGGTGGTGGGGGAGGTCTGCACTGTGCTGTGCTTCTTGCTCCCCCAGGTGCAACAGATATTTCTTTTTTTAGATTTTTTTGTTAATTTATTTTGCTTTATCAATAATCACTTCCATACGTTTTGAGTTTGTATTAGTCATCACACAAAGTGGCTGTTATTTTGTACAATGTTCTATTGGTTCTCCTCACTTCACTCAGCATCAGACCATACAAGTCTTTCTAGGTTTTTCTGAAGTCTACCTGTTCATCATTTCTTATAGCACAATAGTATTCCATCACATTCATATACCACAACTTGCTCAACCATTCACCAATTGATGGGCATTATCTCAATTTCCAATTCTTTGCCACTACAAAAAGAGCTGCTATGAATATTTTTGTACACGTGAGTCTTTTTCTTTTTTGTATGACCTCTTTGGGATATAGCCCTAGAAGTGCTATTGCTGGGTCAAAGGGTATGCATATTTTTATAGCCTTTTGGGCATAGTTCCAAATTGTTCTCCAAAATGGTTTGATCATTTCACAACTTCACCAACAGTGCATTAGTGTTCCAATTTTCCCACATCCTCTCCAACATTTATCATTTTCCTGTTTTGTCATGTTGGCCAATCTGATGGGTGTGATGTGGTACCTTAGAGTTGTTTTGATTTGCATTTCTCTAATCAATAGTGATTTAGAGCATTTTTTTCATATGACTATAGATGGTTTTAATTTCTTCACCTGAGAACTGCCTGTTCATATCCTTTGACCATTTATCAATTGGGGAATGGCTTGTATTCTTATAAATTTGACTTAATTCTCTATTTATTTTAGAAATGAGGCCCTTATCAGAGAGACTGGTTGTAAAAATTCTTTCCCAATTTTCTACCTTCCTTCTAATCTTAGTTGCATTGGCTTTGTTTGTGCAAAAACTTTTCAATTTAATGTAATCAAAATTATCTATTTTGCTTTTCTTAATGTTCTGTATCTTCTGTTTGGTCCTGAATTCTTCAGTTCTCCATAGATCTGCCAGGTAAACTATTCCTTGCTCTCCCAGTTTGCTTATAGTATCAGCCTTTATATCTAAATCATGAACCCATTTTGACTTTATTTTGGTATATGGTGTGAAATTTTGGTCTATGCCTAGTTTCTGCCATACTCTTTTCCAGTTTTCCCAGTAGTTTCTTTCAAAGAGTGGGTTCTTATCCCAGAAGCTGGGGTCTTTGGGTTTCTCAAATAATAGATTACTATAGTCTTTGACTACTGTGTCTTGAGTATTTAACCTATTCCACTGATCCACCACTCTATTTCTTAACCATTACCAAGCAGTTTGGATGATTGCTGCTTTATAATACCATTTAAGATCTGGAATGGCTAGGCTACATTTCCCTGCATTTCTTTGCATTAGTTCTCTTGATATTCTGAACCTTTTCTTCTTCCAAATGAATCTTGTTATTATTTTTTCTAACTGTATAAAATAATTTTTGGTAGTTTGATTGGTATGGCACTGAATAAGTAAATTAACTTAGGTAGAATTGTCATTTTTCTTATATTACCTTGGCCTACCCATGAACAACTGATGTTTTTCCAATTATTTGGGTCTGACTTTATTTGTGTAAAAAGTGTTTTGTAATTGTGTTCATAGAGTTCCTGGGTTTGTTTCAGGAGGTGGACTCCTAAATATTTTATAATATCTACAGTAAATTTAAATGGAATTTCTCTTTCTATCTCATGCTATTGGGGTTTGTTCGTAAGATAGAGAAATGCCAATGATTTATGTGGGTTTGCTTTATAGCCTGCAACTTTGCTAAAGTTGTTTGTTATTTCAAGTAGCTTTTTACTTGGTTCTCTGGGGTTCTCTAAGTATAACATCATGTCATCTGCAAAGAGTAATAGCTTTGTTTCTTCTTTGCTTATTCTAATACCTTCAATGTCTTTTTCTTCTCTTTTGGCTAAAGCTAATGTTTCCAGTACAATGTTTAATAACAGTGGACAACATAATGGACATCCTTATTTCACCCCTGATCTTATTGGAAATGCTTCTAGCTTGTCCCCATTACACATTATGCTTGCTGAAGGTTGTAGATAGATACTATTTATTATTTTAAGGAACATTCCATTTATACCTATGCTTTCTAGTGTTTTTAATAGGAATGGGTGTTATATTTTGTCAAAAGCTTTTTCTGCATCTATTGAGATGATCATGTGGTTTCTGTTAGTTTTGGTGTTGATATGATGAATTATGCTGCTGGGTTTCCTTATATTGAACCAGCCCTGAATTCCTGGTATGAATTCTACCTGGCCATAGTGTATTATTCTTGTGATAAGTTGCTGTAATCTATTTCCTAATATTTTGTTTAAAATTTTTACATCTATATTCGTTAGAGAAATTGGTTTATAATTTTCTTTCTCTGTTTTGACTCTTCCTGATTTAGGTAACAGCACCATATTTGTATTGTAAAAAGAATTTGGTAAGACTCTTTCTTCACCTATTTTACCAAACAGTCTATATAGTATTGGAATTAATTGTTCTTTAAATGTTTGATAGAATTTGCATGTAAATCCATCTGGCTCTGGAGAGTTTTTCCTAGGGAGTTCATCAATGGCTTGTTCAATTACTTTTTCTGAGATGGGGTTATTTAAGTATTTTACTTACTCTTCTGTTAATCTTGGCAATTTATATTTTTGTAAATATGTATCCATTTCACTAAGATTGTCAAATTTGTTGGCATGTAATTGGGCAAAATAATTCCTAATTGTTGTTTTAATTTCCTCTTCCTTGGTGGTAGCTTCACCCTTTTCATTGTTTATACTAGTAATTTGGTTTTCTTCTTTCTTTTTTTAATTAGATTAAACAAAGGTTTATCTATTTTATTGGTTTTTTCATAAAACCAGCTCTTAGTTTTATTTATTAGTTCAATAGTTTTCTTAATTTCAATTTTATTAATTTTTCCTTTGGCTTTTAATATTTCTAATTTGGTGTTTAATTGAGGATTTTTAATTAGTTCGTTTCTAGTTCTTTTAGTTGTATTCCCAATTCACTGATCTCTTTTTCTATTTTATTTATGTAAGCATTTAGAGATATAAACCTTCCCCTAAAAGCTGCTTTTGTTGCATCACATAGGTTTTGGTATGTTGTCTCATTATTGTCATTCTCTTGAATGAAATTATTGATTGTTTCTATGATTTGTTGTTTGACCCAATCATTTTTTAGGATTAGATTATTTTGTTTCCAATTATTTTTTAGTCTATCTTTCCATGGCCCTTTATTACATATAATTTTTATTGCATCATAATCTGAAAAGGATGCATTTAATATTTCTGCCTTTCTGCATTGGATTGTGAGGTTTCTATGCCCCAGTACATGGTCAATTTTTGTGTATGTGCCTGAGAAAAAAGTATATTCCTTTTTAATCCCCATTCAGTTTTCTCCAGAGGTCTATCATACCTAACTTTTCTAATGTTCTATTCACCTCCTTAACTTCTTTCTTGTTTATTTTGTGGTTAGATTTATCTAGTTTAGAGAAGGGGAGGTTGAGGTTCTCCACTAGTATAGTTTTGCTGTCTATTTCTTCCTGTAACTCCCTGAACTTCTCCTCTAAGAATTTGGATGCTATACCATTTGGTGCATATATGTTTAGTAATGATGTTACTTCATTGTCTATGGTGCCTTTTAGCAGGATGTAGTTTCCTTCCTTATCTCTTTTGATAAGATCTATTTTTGCTTTTGCTTTGTCTGAGATCAGGATTGCTACTCCTGCTGTTTTTTACTTCAGCTGAAGCATAATATATTGTGCTCCAGGCTTTTACCTTTACCCTGTATGTGTCACTCTTTTTCAAATTTGTTTCCTGTAAACAACATATTGTAGCATTATGGTTTTTAATCCAATCTGATACACGCTTCCGTTTTATGGGAGAGTTCATCCCATTCACATTCACAGTTATGATTACTATCTGTGTCTTTTTCTCCATCGTTTTCCCCTTGTTTATGCTTTTATTTCTCCTTTCTCCTTCCCCCCCCACTAGTGTTTTGCTTTTGACCACTGCCTCCTTCAGTCCCAACTCCCTTCTATTATCCCTTTCCCTTTTCTTCCTCTTTACCCTTACTGCTTCTTCCCTCCTTTCTATCCCCCCTCCCTTTTCTTTCCCCTTTTCTCTCCTACTGCCTATAGTGCAAGTTAGATTTCTATACCGAATTATGTTATTCCCTTCTTGAGCCAAATCTGATTAGAGTAAGGTTCAAACTATGCTCATCTGCCTCCCTTCTTTCCCTCTGCTCTAATAGGTTTTTGTGTCTTTTCCTGTAGTGTAATTTATCCTTGTCTGCCTCCTCCTTTCTCAGTATTTTTCTTAACTCAGACTAGTTCACTTAGTTGGGTCCATTTAACTCACTTGATTAGATTTTTTTTTATCATTACATCAAAGTCAACTTATATCCACCCCTTTTATGTGTACTCCTTGAACATGGTATAATAACAATACAGTTCTCAAGAGTTGCAAGTGTCATCTTTTCTTGTAGGGATGTAAACATTTTGCCCTTATTAACAACATATTGTATCTTTCTGTCCCATTTACTTTTTTATGTCTCTCTTGAATCTTGTACTTGAAGAACAATTTTTTTTGTTGAGTTTTGGTCTTCTTGTCAGGAAGGTTTGGAAGTCCTCTATTTTGTTGAATATCCATCTCCTTCCCTGAAAAATCATGCTCATTTTTGCTTGGTAGTTAATCCTTGGCTGCAATCCAAGCTTCTTTGCCTTATGGAATATCATGTTCCATGCCCTACAGTCTTTTAATATAGAGGCTACAAGGTCCTGTGTAATCCTGACTGTGGTTCCATGATATTTAAATTGTTTCTTTTTGTCTGCTTGCAGTATTTCCTCTTTAATTTGGTAATTTTGTAATTTAACCATTATATTCCTTGGCATTTTCAATTTGGGATCTCTTTCAGGTGAGGAGTGGTGGATTGTTTCTATAGTTATTTTGCCTTCTGGTTCTAGGACTTCAGGGCAGTTTTCCTTTATGATTTCCTGAAGGATATTGTCTGGGCTCTTTTTTTCATCACAATTTTCAGGTAGGCCAATCATTTTTAAATTGTCTCTCCTGGATCAATTTTCCAGGTCAGTTGTTTTTTCCCCTGAGGTATTTTACGTTTTCATCTATTTTTTCTTATTTTTTTGTTTCTGTTTGACTGATTCTTACTCTCTCATAGAGTCATTAGTTTCCATTTGTTCAATTCTAATTTTTAACATATTGTTTTCTTCTGTTAGATTTTGTACTTTCTTCTCCAATTGGTCAATTGTATTTTTAAGGGATTTGTTTTCTTCAATGCATTTTTTCCAGTTGGTCAATTGTGTTTTTTAGGGACTTGTTTTCTTCAGTGTACTATTTTCCCAACTGGCCAATTGTACTTTTAATGGACTCCTCTATCTCTCATTTGACTTTTAAAATCCTTCTTGAGTTCTTCTAAGAAGGTTTTTTGGGCTTCAGAACAGTTCATATTCCCTTTTGATGTTGCAGATGTGGGTTTGATGACAATGTTGTCCTCTTCAGAATTTCTGTCTTGATCTTCAGTCTTCTCATAATATGAATCTATCATATGTTTCTTTTTAATCATGGTATTTCTTCATTCCCTGGCCTTAAAGAGATTATGCTCTCCTGCTGGGGAGCAGAGGGCACTGATCCAAGCTTCTTGTGTTGGGAGCCTAGGTCTTGGTCACTGGCTTTGTGTTCTGGGGCCTCTTAAGTTGGAAATTGTAGGCTTGTAGGGTTCAGGCAGCTTACCTGGTGCTGTATTGGAATCAGCAAGTCTGGGACTTTCAGGAAAATCTAGGTTGCCTGCTTTTTCTTTCCTTTAGCTTTGTTCAGCTCCTTTCAGATGGGTGCTGCCAAGTATTTATCTGCCTGGGACCCCTTGCAGTCCTGCCTCCCTTAGTTCTGTTGAGGCACTGGGAGACTCCTTTGCTGTAGAATGCCGAGGCACCTGGTGGTTTTCTGAGCTGGTTTCCACCAGTTCCCCTGACCTCACTGAGGCACTTGGAGGTCCAGCTGTTGGTGTTTGCCTGCTTGACCACCTGGGCTTCAGGATCTCCTCCTGGTTGGCAGTTGGAGGCTGTAGGGTTCTGACAGCATACCTGGTGTTGGGCTGGAATCAACAAGGCTGGAACTTTTGGGCAACTCTAGGTTGCTTTCTTTAGCTCCTTTTAGACAAATGCTGCAGGGTGCTTATGTGCCTGGGGCCCTTTGTAGTGCTGCTTCCCTTATTTTTGCTGAGGCACTGGGTGACCCCTTTTGCTATAGAATGTGGAGGCACCAGAATATCTTCCTGGTGTGCTAAAGTGGGTCTTTCCACTAGCTGGCTGGGTGACTCCTGGTTCCGTACTGCTCCCCTTCCCCCAGGGTAAGAGGGGCCTTTCCTGTTAATCGCTCTAGCTACCTGGGCTACTACACTGCTGCTTCCCAACTTTCTTCTGGTTCAGCTGTACCAGGGTTTTTTCTGGGGTGATATTTTCTGGGTTTTCAGAGGTTGATAGGGGAGGGTGAGAGCAACTACCTTTTTACTCTGCCATCTTGGCTCCTGGAAGCCCATCCTGTTTTCCAGTTTTCCCAGCAGTTTTTGTTAAACAGTGAGTTCTTATCCCAGGAGCTGGGGTCTTTGGGTTTATCAAACAGTAGATTACTATAGTTATTGGCTATTGTGTCTTGTTTACCTAATATATTCTACTGATCTACCACTCTATTTCTTAGGTAGTACAAATAGTTTTGATGATTCCTACTTTATAATACAATTTAAGGTCTGATGTGGGTAGGTCACTTTTCTTTTCCTTAATATCCTTGATATTCTGGGCCTTTTGTTCTTCCAGATGAATTTTATAGTTTTTTGTAGCTCTATACACTTTTTTTTGGTACTTTGATTGGTATGGTATTGAATAAGTAAATTAGTTTAGGTAAAATTGTCATTTTTACTATATTAGCTCGGCCTACCCATGAACAACTGATTTTTTTTCTAGTTATTTAGATCTGACTTTATTTGTGTGAAAAATGTTTTGTAATTGTGTTCATATAGTTTCTCGGTTTGTCTTGGCAGGTAGACTCCTATATATTTTATGATGTATACAGTAACTTTAAAGTACAGTCACTTTTTATCTTTTGCTGTTAGGCTTTGTTAGTAATATAGTAATGTAAAAATGCCAATGATTTATGTGGTTTTATTTTATATCCTGAAATTTTGCTAAATTTATTTATCATTTTAAGTAGTATTTTACTTGATTCTTTAGGATTCTCTAAGTATACCATCATATCAACTGCAAAAGGTGATAACTTTGTTTCTTCTTTGTCTATTCTAATTTCTTCAATTTCTTTTTCTTCTCTTATTGCTAAAGCTAACATTTCTAATACAATATTGTATAACAATGGTGATAATGGACATCTTTTTTCACTCCCAATCTTATTGGAAATACATCTTGCTTATCCCCATTATGTATCACGCTTACTGATGGTTTTAGATAGATAATACTTATGATTTATTCATATGCTTTCTAGTATATTTAACAGGAATGGGTGTTGTATTTTATCAAAAGCTTTTTCTGCATCTATTGAGATAATCATAGGATTTCTGTTAGTTTTGTTGTTGATATGGTCAATTATGCTGATAGCTTTCAATTTATTGTTTTTCTATTTTTAGTTGCCTGTCATATTTATTAATTTGCTCATTCTCTTTCATTGATGAAAGCATGTAAAGAAATAAGTTCTCCCATAAAGATTACTGTAGCTATATCCTAAAATTGTTTGTATAATGTGTCATCATTATCTTTAATGAAATTATTGTTTCTATAATTTTTCTTTGACCTACCCATTCTTTTGGCTAAAATTATAGAATATGGAATTAATTTTAAATTACTTCATTAGTTACCCTTTGTCAAATATAAGCTTAGTACATTGTGGTCTATAAAAATGTGTTTATTTTTTCTGCATTTGTTTATAAAGTTTTTTTATGCCTTAATATGTGGTCATTTTGTGTGAAGGTACTATTAACACCTGAGGCATATTTATTGCTTTCTAGCCCCATTATTAAACTGTAGAATTTATATCTGTAAACATTCATCAAAAAATAGAATGAGCGTATTTTTCATATCTAACTTTTCTAAAATTCTATTCCAGCACTTCTATTTTGTTTATTTTTTGGTAAGATTTATTGAGATATGAAAGCAACAAAATGAGGTCCACCTCAGTTATAATTTTAATGTCTATATCTCCCTGAAATATTTAAACTTTTCTTTGAGTATTTAGATGTTGTGAAATTTGGTGCATGTAGGTTTAGTATTGGTGTTGCTTCATTGTCTGTGGTGCCTTGCAGTGAAAAATAATTTCTCTATTTTATGTCTTTCAATTAAAATTATTTTTGTTGCTGTTTTGTCCAAGATCATGATTGATATTACTGACTCTTTACCAGTTTATTCAACAAGTTAAAACTCATGTAAATTTACCATTTTGGTGCCATCATACACATAAATAGTTCATGTGAAAATACCATACTTCTAGGTTACTGAACTGAAAAGAATTACTTCCTAGGAGGAGGAGGTCTCCATGATTCCTATTGGCTGGATGATACTATCCTGTGGGTCAATTAAGCATTTGTCAAGAGTATTATAGAGTAACCTAAACACTGATTCTACTGATTCTCTCTCTCTCTCTCTCTCTCTCTCTCTCTCTCTCTCTCTCTCTCT
>NW_020954556.1:54036710-54063792 GCF_900497805.2 Vombatus ursinus
TGGTATGGTATGGTATGGTATGGTGTGGT
The DNA here is from genome assembly GCF_900497805.2 of Vombatus ursinus. Taxonomy (NCBI): domain Eukaryota; kingdom Metazoa; phylum Chordata; class Mammalia; order Diprotodontia; family Vombatidae; genus Vombatus; species Vombatus ursinus. The sequence continues at coordinate 54,036,740 of NW_020954556.1, forward strand.
ATGGTATGGTATGGTATGTTATGGTGTGGTGTGGTGTGGTGTGGTGTATGTGTGTATATAAGTATGTATGTATGTGCATATGTATGTATCATCATAGCTGCCAAAAAAGGACTAAGAATAGATGCTATGAGGGGCTTTGAGGTAGAAAGATAAATAGTGAGTATCCAACCACTGACAAACCTGGAAGCTATTAGAAGAAAGATGCCAATTCAGAAGAAATGATGAACCCCAGGCACTGGAAGTTGGTCAAAAAGTCAAGACACTTTGGAAACATGGATCACAAGGAAATCAGGGAATACTGAAAGATTTTTTTGGAAGTGAAACAATTCACAGGGCACTGAGAATTTGAACATGTGGAGCCATTTAAGGAGAAAAGAACCCAAAGGATTGGGGACCAAAAAAAGGAACATACACTTAGAATTAAAAGGGGTCTCAAAGCCCATCTAACCCAATATCTTCATTTTAGTTATCCCTAAATCCCAGAGATTGACTAATTTGCCAAAGTCACATAAGTGGTAAAGCATCAGATATGAGATTTGAACACAATCTCTCTGACTACAAAGCCAGTGTTTTGTCCACTGCTATGTGATACTTTAAAAACTAGGATATCAGGCTAAAGAAGTCCTTGTCCTATCATAATGTGATATAAGCCACCTGTGACAGAAAGGGAAAGGGGATGATATTAGTACCTCTGTATCAGAGCAGGGAAGGGAAAACTAGTGGAAAACATTTTAAAATGTAGGAAAAGCACCTACTATGTGCAAAGAAATCTGCCAAATTCTTTGTAAATATTATCTCATTTGATCTTCACAACAATAATACGATATAATAATACAACAGATATTATTATGATCTCCATTTTACAGCTGAGGAAATTGATGCAAATAGAGGTGAAGTGCTTTATCCAGGTCATATTGCTAGTAAGAATCTGAGAACAAATTTGAAATATGATCATCCTGACTCCAGGCCCAGAGCTCTATCCACTGAACCACCTGGGGAGTAAAGTTTGTTACAGTAAGGGAAATAAAACCATTCCCTATGGGATGGTTCAAATCCAGAACCTCTTGGTAAAGACTCAAGATAGCTATGGAGATTCTAACTATCAACAGAGCCCCGAGATTCCTTTGTCAACCAGGATCAAGGAGCAACTACATTAAAGGGTATTGAAAATTGTTCTTAATGATGCTGTTGTTGTTGAGCAGACATTCTGGACAAATACTTTAAAAAATAAATTTGGAAAAATTGAGAAGAATTAAAGGAATTTTTTAAGTTTTTGGCTGGTACTGAGCATCTATAGATACTTTTTTTAAAAAAAATTTCCCCCACATCCCTAAAAACAGTTTTCTCTGTTAATCATATTTCGTAAAATTTTGAATAGTAATTCTTATTTTTTATTTAATATGGTACTTCGGCTTCAAAAGAAATAGATTGAAATTATATCATGATGGATTTACGTAAGACACAAGGAAGAACTTTTTAATGGTACAATATGACAAACAATGGATTGGATTGACACAATACTATATTTTATTGCTTTTCCCTGTGATGCTATAAAAACAATCACATTTCATACCTTCTCCACAACATGTCTGAGATGTGAACCTACTTAAAGAAAGAAAGTAAAATAAATGACTTGTCATCAGATCCTATAGCCCAGTGATTCTAACAAAATGAGTCCTCTTCTTGTTTCCCAAACATCCCATCCTAAAAGGGATAGGTAGAAAATAAAGTTGATAGGAATTTCACACAAAGGTCATTTGTCATTGGACATTTTCTCTGTCTTCTATAATGTTCAAGCTAATGTCTGGGAATTGCAAAGCAAGCCTAGCCTTTTTGAATCGCATACTAGATAACATATCTAATGGGCAAAAGTCTGATCTCTGCAATATTGCCATAATTTTACAATCCTTTCATCTGTCTATTAAAGAACCATGATGGTGCTATTCAAGTTTATTTGTTTTGAAGTTACTGAATTACTTTGGAATTTCTTTGGGGATTATTACTCTCATTCTCCCACTGACTTGGAATTAGAAGATCACTATAATATGAGAATTGGAATGAAAATTGGTTTTGGAAGTGAAAGAGTTCACAGGGCACTGAGAATTTGAACATGTGGAGCTATTTAAGGAGAAAAGAACCCAAGGGATTGGGAGCCAAAAAAAGAAAATTAGAATACCTCAAGGATGCCTAGGTTCCAGACTCAGCTAATGAGTTACAAACAGGAATCACAGGAACATACACTTAGAATTAAAAGGGGTCTCAAAGCCCATATAACCCAATATCTTGGTTTTGGAAGCAGATGACCTGAGTTTCCAGTCTATCTTCTGACACTTACTCACCGTGTAACCCTGAGTAGGTTGCTTTATGTCTCTGTTCCTCTATTGCTTCATCTGTAAAATGGGGATAAGAATATTTGTACCATCTACCTGCAGGAATTTTGTAAGAAAAGTAGCTTGTTACACGCAATATATACATTCCATACATTTCAATTATTGCATAAAAAGAAAGAAATAGGGTGCAAGCACAAGGGCAGAGAGAGAGTAAAATATGTCCTTTGCTGCTGACTATTCTTGGTTTCTTGCTGGGCCCCACTGGGATATTTTCAGAATCTGCCAGCAGACCGTATGTTCTCAATTACTTAATAGTAAAAGCTGTCTTGTCTTTCTTTATTTAAATTGATATTTATAGTTCTCTCCATTCTATATGTGAATTGTTAACTATTTGTCCATGATCATTTACATTTATTCAAATGTTTCCATTAGTTTGCCATAGTGGAGCTAGTATTCCCAAGTTACATCTCTAAGGGAGGTATTTATCACTTACTGTTGTTTTTGTTGTTGTTATCTTTATTATCATCATCATTATCATAGGGAGTCCTCAAATGCATTGATTTTGTCTTATTTTCATAATGTGAAAGTGATTGTTGATCAAGCATTCAGAGATTTTTCAGAATGTGATTGTACTAAATATGTTAGAAAGATCCTGTTGGAATAATATTCCTTTTCCTTTGCAATGCACTTTATAATTGACACCAGGTTTTCATATCTCTGAAGTCATTTACTCCTTACAACAATCCTAGGAAATGGTCAGAAGAAGAATTGTTATCCTCTGGTGTTTTTGTTATTGTTGTTCTGATTGTTTAGCTAGTTAGCTTCTTACTCTCAGTAAGAAAACTCCCTCTACCAATGTGCATTATTAATTATTCTGCCCCTTATAGCCTTAGAGTGTTGTCTAGGATATTCATAGGGATATTACTACCCTGTCAGTGAGGGATATTTTTTCTCACAAAACCCATACAGGGCAGATTATGCCATTATTAATCCCATTTTACAGATAAAACAACAAAGGAAGAGAAGGAGAAAAGAATAAGAATTTATAAAGCTCTTACTATGTTCCATGTTCCATGTTCTATGCTCCTTGCTTTATAAATAAATATCTCATTTGATCATCACAACAACCATGTGAGGTAGGTTTGCTGTTGTTGTTGTTTTGTTAATCCACATTTTGCAGCTGAGGTAACTGAGGCAAAGAGATGTTAAGTGCTTTACACAGGATCACATAGTTAGTGTCTGAGACCAGATTTGGATTTACATGTTCCCGACTTGATGTCCAGCACTTTCTCTGCTGTACCACTTACCTGTCCGGTAACAACACCACCAAGCATTTGTATATCACTTTAAGGTTACTTAAGATAATATCTTACTTGATTGTGATCTTGCAATTCTCTCTGTTCACAATAGAGGAACAAAGAGATAAATAGGTAGTTTCTTAAGTACTGATGGACCTATATGTGAGTCCTTTCTGTGAATTACAATGTGGAAATAAAATTCTTCTCTATTTTGAGTCTTGTGAGCCTAATTATAATGGTGTTCTAATTAGTTTCTTTGCAAGGACTAACTCTCAATCAGTTGTGCCATAGGGAACATGTACATTCCCAAGGGTATCCACATGCTGCCCTAACAGAACCACAGCTTTAAAATATGGGATTATTTAATTTACATATTATAGGTCACAGAAAAGACTCACATCTGAGTCCATAGTCAGGAGATACCCCTTGATGAGCCCTATATAATGTCTGTGACTGAGTCCTATCTAGGGACACATTCTTATTATTTGTGCACATTTTGTAACCCTTTGTAGAAAGCAAACTTATGGAGTGCAGAAATGCCTTTTTTTCCTTGTGTTTACATCATTCTGTACATTGTAGCTACTTCATAAATATTTGTATTTCAGTTGAGTATCAATATTCAGTTTAGTATCAATATTCAGTGGATTTCCAGTGAATTAAAGAGACCAATGATGTCCTTTTTTTTAAAGTTGGCATCTATTTTTCTTTTACTCGAGGGTAACAAATTGAAATAAATACTATTTGCATAATAACATATCAATAATGCCAGACAGGAGTGAAGAAATAAAAAGAAAAAAAAAGAGAAAGAAAAAGTAGTTGGGTTGGAAGGACAAAGAAGAAATGGAGCAGCTGTACTTCCAGGCATTTTAGACTGTCTATAGTTATTTTAAATAGGGTATCTTTTATTATCTCTTCTTGAAATATTTTGTTTGTGACATATAGGAATTTTAATAATACCTTATGCTTAGTTGATGGTTAATATGTTTATTGAATTAAATAAACTTGAATTGAGGACAGAAAGGAATGTGCCTACATACTAGAAGGGTGGTTAAGCATCATCAAAGTAAAATGACTTTGGGTGTCACTGAGTGTCATGCACAATGTAGGCTCATTGACTGACTATTTATAATCAGACTTTGCATTGGAAATTGTGCTGAAAAATCAACAAGATGTGACAAACATACACTTTCTTTTGGAACTTATTCCTAAGCTGCCTTTAGCATGGAAGGCAAGTTAAATGACATTGATTTGATGGAAACCAAGAACAGTCTTTGAAAGTGAACATGGAAATGGTTTTCTATTCCTTTTCAGAACACTTGCCCTGTTTCGTGGACATGGCCAAGGTTTAGTAGAGTTTTTATTATTTAGACCTTTTAAGGATCAGGTTATACTCTACACAGAGACCTAGCCTTCAAATTTTCTTTGAGGTTAGTGCTAGCAACCCCTGACTATGTCCCCAGTATGTTCTTGTCTTTTTTCACCTCTGATGAACCAATATTCTCCATCTCTCAGTTTCCACTTGATTTCCTAATGAGCAGAGAAAATGGACACGTGGAGTTTAAAGGTCAAGTCTTAGCTATTACCATTATTGTCTGGCAAATCTGTCTATTATCAATCTAAAGCCTCTCTACCTCCTTACAGAACCACAAATCAACAGAAAACTCTACTTAAAGCATCTGGGTCTTTGGATTGATTTATAACTGAAAGGCCCAATGGGAATAAAAGAACCCACTCCAGGCTTTGTCACCAGCTGTTACACATGGGAGCTTCAGCAAACCACACACTCTATTATTCTAATTTTTCATCTATAAAATTAAGTGGCTATTCTCTAAAGTCACTTCCAGCTGATACTGTATGATTCTTTTCTGTGCAGGTGTATAATTAGATTCTAATAAATATATTGGTATAGGTCCTTGGAGTTTACAAAGCATTTTACCATACAATATCTCATCGGACCCCAGTGACAATCATTTGCTATGGACAAGGGAGGTATTACTATTATTGGAGTTGTTTTACTTATGAAAAACCAAGGATCAGCAAGCTTAAGTGTCTTATCTGAAGGAAATGGCAGAGACAGGACTAGATCTCTGGCATTCTGCAACTTGCTCCAGCACCTTTCTCATTAAATACTCCCCTGCAAATTCAGGTAGTTAATGCAGACCCTAGAGATGAACTATCACAGAGTATAATTAAAACTGGCATTTTTGAAGGTAATCCAACTTTCCAGCTCTTTTTCAGGCAAAGGGAGAAATGATGATGATGATGATGATGATGACGATAAAAATGGCATTTATATAGTGTTTGAAAGTTTTCAAATCATTCATTTTGCATATATTATCTTATTTAATGATTCTTACAACCCTGAGAGATAGGTGCTATTATATTCATATACAGATGAGGAAACCAAGGTTGTGATGTTAAACATTTGCACAAGGTCACAAAGTAAGTATCTGAAGCAGAATTGAAACTCAGGTGTTCCTCACCCCAAGGATTACCCCAAATTGCTATAATTTGCCACATTGTTTCTTGGCCTGCCATTATGGGATTTTTTGGTGGATATCACTCACATCTGTCACTATCAGTTCTCAAAGGACTCATTCCATAGCACCATGAGTAGACTGAATTCCACACCTGATGAAATCCTTCATTTTCAGGTTCTCAGTTTGAAATGGCAGAAATATACTCATTTTGATCTGTCCTTGCTAAATTAATATCTATTTCTGTCACTGCGTTTCTCTCATTAGATTCATTCGTTACCATTTCTTTTTACATCAGAACCATTTTTAATATACCTCAGGCCTCTTTTGATGGAAATGAACCCTCCCTTTTAACAAAGAAAAACAGTTAAACAAAAACAGTCAATATCAAATCATAGGGGTTAGACTTACTCCTTTTGGCCATAAAAGACAGAAGTAGGAATACAAGCTAGAGGTTCTAAAGACACCCATTTGGATTTGATGATATCAGAGAAAACTTTCTATCAATTAGAGTTATCCAAAGGTGGAATGGGGTGCCTTGAGAAATGGTGAGCTCTCTCTCCTTCACTGAAGATATTCAGAGGCTGGATTATAGCTTGTTAGGTATGTTGCAATGGGCTATGAATTGATCAAGGTATCTGCCAAGGTTTTTTTTTTAATTTCCTTTATTGTATTTATCTTACATATTAATTTTATTATTCTTTTCCTCCTGGCATCAGATCATACACATCTTCCCATATTTCTCTGAATTCATCATATTTCTTATTTCTTATTTCACAATACTCTATTGCATTGTTATACCACACATTCTTCAGCCTTTCTCCCAATTGATGGTCATGCATTTTGTTTCCACTTATTTGATTCCACATAAAAGTACTGATGTGAACCTTTTAAAGTATATTGGAACTTTCTTTCTCTGTTTGACCTTCTTGTTATAAAAGTGTTTCCCCAGAACATACAGAGGGCATGTGGCTTAATCTCTTCATAAATAAATGGATAACAATAGGCATGTCAGTAAGATCACAAAATAACTACTTAAATAAATCAAAGGCATTCAGTTTTGTTAGTGAAGACACCAGAACAGACCACAAGACTTCACATTTGGGGAGAGGCTTTATGAGTCACTGTTGTCAATAACAGCCATTGCCTAGACCCCAACCTTCTGGTGATTATCTTCTTCCAAATTTCTAGGAGAATACTCTTCTAGGAGATATACAGTTCATTGTCAAAGCTTTCACAACTAGGTAGGATATGCTGACATAACCTTTGAGTTCAATGTCACCTCCATACCATGATAGTGCATCCTAGGAGGTACATATGGAGGTTTTAAAAGGAATGAATGGTTTTAGTTACTTTAGTACATCAAGGATAAAATATAAACAACTCTGTTTAGCTTTTAAAACTCTCCCCAACCTGGCTCCAACATCTCATTCTCTCCCTTTTTCATACTACTCTCCTTCCTATAGTCTGTTATTCAGCCAAACTGGGCTTCTTTCTGTCCCTCTTTATTTCCCATCACCATGTGTTTGAACTGGCCATCCATCACTTTTGGAATGGACTCCTCCACATCTCTACCACAGAGTCCCTCTTTTCCTTCAAGATGCAACTAAAGCAACCTCTTCTGCATGAAGCATATCCTTATCCTCCAATTGCTAGCACCCTTCTCAACTGCCAAGTATTTAACAACTTCATATTTAATTGTGTTCTCTTTATGTTTATTCTATGCCCCCTCCCCATTAGAAGTAACTTATTGGAGAGAAGAAGTTGGTTCATACTTTCTATTTGCAACCTCAGAGCCTAGAAGAGCATCTGACATACAGTAAGTTCTTAATAAATAATTGTTGATTGATTAATTTAAAAACTTTAAAAATAACTAAGACATTGTGCCATTAAAAACCTGAATAATTTTGTAATAATAATTATCCAATAGATGAATCTTTTAAAGTACTGCTGATAATTGCCTTACACTCCCACACAACAACACCTCCATATTATCTTGAGCTTTCATATGGGCCAGATGGTTTTGTCTTCTTTTCTGAATAAGATTTGCGTCAAGTAGTCTAGGCAAAGCACATGATCTGCTCTATGATGATCTCATTTACTTGTTAATCATTAATGGCACCAAATTAGAAAAAAATATATATATAGTTATTCAATATGCCCCAATTATTTAATAACACTTCTGTGTATGTTAGTAGTCCAATTAAGTTCCTTGTTTTGTTTTTAATATAAGTATAAATTTAATTACAATTGATGGGATGTACTTGTTTTCAATAATTGATTCTACTTACTGATGAGTTTAGAATTTAAGATTGAGTAATAACTGCTACATTTACATATTTAAAAAAAAAGCATCCCTTGAAATACTGGATATGGGTTTCAGTTCAACAGAAGTACCAGATTCATAGAGACATCTGCTAGATTCCCCCCAAAGGTCTAGGACTGATGTATGTATGTATGGATGTATGCATGCATGTATATGTGTATATATATATATATATGTATCATATATGTATACATGTATGGTATAAATGTATATCTACACATATATTTATGTGTAGATATACATGTATACGTGTGTGTGTGTGTGTGTGTGTGTGTGTGTGTGTGTATTTCAGTCATTGGTATTGTTCAATCATATATGACCCTATAGACCATGCTGTCCATGGAGTTTTCTAGGTAAGGATACTGTAGTAGTTTACCATTTCCTTCTATAGGATTAAGGCAAACAGAGGTTAAGTGGCTTGCCTAGGATTACACAACTAGTAAGTGTCTGTGGCTGGAATTGAACTCAGATCTTTCTGTCTCTAGGCCTAGTGCTCTACCCACTTGTTTTTTTGTTTTTTGATATAAATATAAATTTAATTACAATTGATGGGATGTACTTGTTTTCAATAATTGATTCTACTTACTGATGACCTTAGAATTTAAGATTAAGTAATAACTGCTACATTTACTCATTTAAAGAAAAAAATATACCTTTAATACTGGGTTATGGATATCAGCTTCAACAGCAGAAGTACCAGATTCATAGAGACATCTACTGGATTCCCCCTAGAGGTCTCAGCCATCTACATGTCATTCTTTGATTCTATGAAATGCAAAAATTTAACTAGATAATGAGTAGACTGTTTCCTGGCCTGTCACTTTGAGTAGCCATAGAGAATATAGAAGAATATCATCTTTTTCACTGGTGTATAGTATAAGGAGTGCTGGACTTGTAGTGAGGGACCCTAGGCTCAAATCCTATCACCAGCAATGAATGCTTAAGTGACTCTGGGCAAGCCATCTAAACTCTCTGAGATTCAGTTTTCTTAAATGTCAAATGCAGATAGCAATTAAATTACCTGCATCATCTGACCATTGTAGTCAAAGTCAAGATTCAAAACACTATATGTATGGATTATCATTTTTTGTAGTCAGTACTCTGACATGGTAAATGATTAATAAATTCTAATTGACTGAGGGACTGCTGTGGCAGGAGTTGCCATTATTCCTTCAAATGAAAGCCTGTTTCAGAAGAAATTGAATTAGCCTATACCAGAGAAGCAGAAGAGGGGTCTTGCCCCAAGCTACTCCACCCAAACCAGTAATCCTTAACTTAAATAAGTAGAATTATGAATTCAAAGGAAACTAAATTGTTCTCTGTAAAAGAGGATTGGAGGTCTGCAAAAAGACCACTACACCCTGATTTCAAAAAAAAGACAGAATCAAGAGAGGATATGATGAAAGAAACCACAGGAGCCACATTCACAAAATATGTTAATTGACACTGATAAGATGATACAAATAAATAAAGCTAATTAAGTAATCCAGACATCTGCTCTATTTAAACATTTTATCCTGTTTGGAGTCAAGATGGTGGAGTAGAGGCAAGGACTCAACTGAACTCTCCCCCAAACCCCTCCAAATCCCTTTAAAAATGACTTTAAACAAATTCTAGAGCAGCAGAAAACCCCACCCCTCCAAAAAGAAGGTGGAATGAAACAAATTTCCAGTACAAGACAACTTGAAAGGCTGGAAGGAAAAGTCTGTTGCACCAGAGAGTAGCACATAACAGGGACCAGCAAACTTGGAGCAGGCTTCAGGGCCACTGAATCAGTGGCAGCAGTGGCACTTTCCAGACATCTCAGCCCACAGACACCAAAGACAACTTACAAGGTCAGCAGAAATGTCTGTTGCTAGTTCCACTTCCTGGAGCCAAGATGGGGGAGTAAAAAGGTAGTCACTTTCACCCTCCCCTTTCAACCTCTGAAAACCCAGAAAATATCACCCCAGAAAAAGCCCTGGTACAGCTGAACCAGAAGAAAGTTGGGAAGCAGCAGTGTAGTAGCCCAGGTAGCTAGAGCGATTAACAGGAAAGGCGCCTCTTACCTTGGCGGAAGGGGAGCAGTACAGAACGGGAGTCGCCCAGCCAGCTAGTGGAAAGACACACTTTAGCACACCAGGAGGAGATCCTGGTGCCTCAGCATTCTACTGCAAAGGGATCTCCCAGTGCCTCAGCAAAAATAAGGGAAGCAGCACTACAAAGGGCCCCAGGCACATAAGCACCCTACAGCATTCATCTGAAAGGAGCTGAAGAAAGCAACCTAGAGTTGCCCAAAAGTTCCAGCCTTACTGATTCCAGCCCAACACCAGGTAAGCTGTCAGAACCCTACAGCCTCCAACTGCCAACCAGGAGGAGAGCCTGAAGCCCAGGTGGTTGAGCAGGCAAACAGCTGGTTTACTGAGTGCCTCAGTGAAGGCAGGGGACCTGATGGAAACCAGCTCAGAAAACCACCAGGTGCCTCGGCATTCTACAGCAAAGGAATATACCAGTGCCTCAGCAGAACCAAGGGAGGCAGCACTGCAAGGGGTCCCAGGCAGATAAACACCCTACAGCACTCATCTAAAAGGAGCTGAACAAAGCTAAAGGAAAGGAAAAGCAGGCAACCTAGATTTGCCTGAAAGTCCCAACCTTGCCGATTCCAGCCCAACACCAGGTAAGCTGCCAGAACCCTACAGTCTCCAATTTCCAACATAAGAGGCCCCAGCACACAAAGCCAGTGACCAAGACCTGGGCTACCAACACAAGCAGCTTGGGTCAGTGCCCTCTGCTCCCCAGAAGGAGAGCTTAATCTCTTTAAAGGCCAGGAAATAAAGAAACACCATGAGTAAAAAGAAATGCATGATAGATTCATATTATGAGAATAGTGAGGATCAAGACAGAAATTCTGAGGACAGCTTTGTCAACAAACCCACACCTGCAACATCAAAAGGGAATATGAACTGTTCTGAAGCTCAAAAAGCCTTCTTAGAAGAGCTCAAGATGGATTTTAAAAGTCAAATGAGAGAGATAGAGGATTCCTTAAAAAATACAATTGACCAATTGGAAAAAAAGTACACTGAAGAAAACAAGTCCCTAAAAAACACAATTGGCCAACTTGAAAAAGAAGTACACTGGAGAAAACAAATCCCTTAAAAATACAATCGGCCAATTGGAGAAGAAAGTACAAAATCTAACAGAACAAAACAATATGTTAAAATTTAGAATTGAACGAATGGAAACTAATGACTCTATGAGAGAGCAAGAATCAGTCAAACAGAAACAAAAAAAATTGAAAAAAAGATGAAAATGCAAAATACCTCCTAGGTAAAACAACTGACCTGTAGAATCAATCCAGGAGAGACAATTTAAAAATTATTGGCCTACCTGAAAATCATGATGAAAAAAGAACTTGAACAGTATTTTCCAGGAAATCATAAAGGAAAACTGCCCTGAAGTCCTAGAACCAGGAGGTAAAATAACAATAGAAAGAATTCACTACTCCCCACCTGAAAGGGATCCCAAATTGAAAACACCAAGGAATATAATAGCTAAATTCTGAAATTACCAGATTAAAGAGAAAATATTGCAAGCAACCAGAAAATTGTTTAATTAAACAATTTAAATATCATGGAACCACAGTCAGGATTACACAGGACCTTGCAGCTTCTACATTAAAAGACTGTAGGGCATAGAATATGATATTCCATAAGGCAAAGGAGCTTGGATTGCAGCCATGGATCAACTATCCAGTGAAAATGAGCATGATTTTTCAGGGGAAGAGATGGATATTCAATGAAATAGTGGAGTTCCAAACCTTCATGATAAAAAGGCCAGAACTGAACAAAAAAATTTGATCTTCAAGTACAAGATTCAAGAGAGACATAAAAAGGTAAATGGGACAGAAGGATACAATATGTTGTTAATAAGGGCAAAATGTTTACATCCCAGAAGGAAAGATGACACTTGCAACTCTTGAGAACTGTATTGTTATTATACCATGTTCAAGGAATATACATAAAGGTGGTGGATATAAGTTGACTATGATGTAATGAAAAAAAAATCTAATCAAGTGGATTAAATGGATCCAAGTAAGTGGATTAGTCTGATCTAAGAAAATGTACTGAGAAAGGAGGAGGCAGACTAGGGTAAATTACATTACAGGAAAAGACACAAAAGCCTATTAAAGCAGAGGGAAAGAAGGGAAGGAGATGAACATTGGTCAAATCTTACTTTCATCAGATTTGGCTCAAGAAGGGAATAAGATAATCAGATAGGTATGGATATCTAACTTGCTCTATAGCCAGTAGGAAGGAAAAGGGAAAAGAAAAGGGAGGGGAAATAGAAGGGAGGGAAGAAGTAGTAAGGGTAAAGGGGAAGAAAAGGGAAAGGAATAAAAGAAGGGAGATGGTACTGAAGGAGGTGGTGGTCAAAAGCAAAACACTACTAAGGGGGAGAAAAGAGAAAGGAGAAAGAAAAGCATAAACAGGGGGAAAAAAGGATGGAGAAAAAGACACAGAGAGTAATCATAACTGTGAATGTGAATGGGATGAACTCTCCCATAAAACGGAAGCATGTAGCAGAATGGATTAAAAACCATAATGCTACAATATGTTGTTTACAGGAAACAAATTTGAAAAAGAGTGACACATACAGGGTAAAGGTAAAAGCCTGGAGCACAATATATTATGCTTCAGCTGAAGTAAAAAACAGCAGGAGTAGCAATCCTTATCTCAGACAAAGCAAAAGCAAAAATAGATCTTACCAAAAGAGATAAGGAAGGAAACTACATCCTGCTAAAAGGCACCATAGACAATGAAGTAACATCATTACTAAACATATATGCACCAAATGGTATAGCATCCAAATTCTTAGAGGAGAAGTTCAGGGAGTTACAGGAAGAAATAGACAACAAAACTATACTAGTGGAGAACCTCAACCTCCCCTTCTCTAAACTAGATAAATCTAACCACAAAATAAACAAGAAAGAAGTTAAGGAGGTGAATAGAACATTAGAAAAGTTAGGTATGATAGACCTCTGGAGAAAACTGAATGGGGATTAAAAAGGAATATACTTTTTTCTCAGGCACATACACAAAAATTGACCATGTACTGGGGCATAGAAACCTCACAATCCAATGCAGAAAGGCAGAAATATTAAATGCATCCTTTTCAGATTATGATGCAATAAAAATTATATGTAATAAAGGGCCATGGAAAGATAGACTAAAAAATAATTGGAAACAAAATAATCTAATCCTAAAAAATGATTGGGTCAAACAACAAATCATAGAAACAATCAATAATTTCATTCAAGAGAATGACAATAATGAGACAACCACCAAAACTTATGGGACGCAGCAAAAGCAGCTTTTAGGGGAAGGTTTATATCTCTAAATGCTTACATAAATAAAATAGAAAAAGAGGAGATCAATGAATTGGGCATACAACTAAAAACACTAGAAAAAGAACAATTAAAAATCCTCAATTAAACACCAAATTAGAAATATTAAAAACCAAAGGAAAAATTAATAAAACTGAAATTAAGAAAACTATTGAGCTAATAAATAAAACTAAGAGCTGTTTTTTAAAAAAACCCAACAAAATAGATAAACCTTTGGTTAATCTAATTAAAAAAAAGAAGAAAACAAATTACTAGTATAAACAATGTAAAGGGTGAAGCTACCACCAAGGAAGAGGAAATTAAAACAACAATTAGGAATTATTTTGCCCAAATATATAATAAATTTGACAATCTTAGTGAAATGGATACATATTTACAAAAATATAAATTGCCAAGATTAACAGAAGAGTAAGTAAAATACTTAAATAACCCCATCTCAGAAAAAGTAATTGAACAAGCCATTGATGAACTCCCTAGGAAAAACTCTCCAGAGCCAGATGGATTTACATGCAAATTCTATCAAACATTTAAAGAACAATTAATTCCAATACTATATAGACTGTTTGGTAAAATAGGTGAAGAAAGAGTCTTACCAAATTCTTTTTACAATACAAATATGGTGCTGTTACCTAAATCAGGAAGAGTCAAAACAGAGAAAGAAAATTATAAACCAATTTCTCTAACGAATATAGATGTAAAAATTTTAAACAAAATATTAGGAAATAGATTACAGCAACTTATCACAAGAATAATACACTATGGCCAGGTAGAATTCATACCAGGAATTCAGGGCTGGTTCAATATAAGGAAACCCAGCAGCATAATTCATCATATCAACACCAAAACTAACAGAAACCACATGATCATCTCAATAGATGCAGAAAAAGCTTTTGACAAAATATAACACCCATTCCTATTAAAAACACTAGAAAGCATAGGTATAAATGGAATGTTCCTTAAAATAATAAATAGTATCTATCTACAACCTTCAGCAAGCATAATGTGTAATGGGGACAAGCTAGAAGCATTTCCAATAAGATCAGGGGTGAAATAAGGATGTCCATTATGTTGTCCACTGTTATTAAACATTGTACTGGAAACATTAGCTTTAGCCAAAAGAGAAGAAAAAGACATTGAAGGTATTAGAATAAGCAAAGAAGAAACAAAGCTATTACTCTTTGCAGATGACATGATGTTATACTTAGAGAACCCCAGAGAACCAAGTAAAAAGCTACTTGAAATAACAAACAACTTTAGCAAAGTTGCAGGCTATAAAGCAAACCCACATAAATCATTGGCATTTCTCTATCTTACGAACAAACCCCAATAGCATGAGATAGAAAGAGAAATTCCATTTAAATTTACTGTAGATATTATAAAATATTTAGGAGTCTACCTCCTGAAACAAACCCAGGAACTCTATGAACACAATTACAAAACACTTTTCACACAAATAAAATCAGATCTAAATAATTGGAAAAACATCAGTTGTTCATGGGTAGGCCAAGGTAATATAAGAAAAATGACAATTCTACCTAAGCTAATTAACTTATTCAGTGCCATACCAATCAAACTACCAAAAAATTATTTTATACAGTTAGAAAAAATAATAACAAGATTCATTTGGAAGAAGAAAAGGTTCAGAATATCAAGAGAACTAATGCAAAGAAATGCAGGGGGAAGTAGCCTAGCCATTCCAGATCTTAAATTGCATTATAAAGCAGCAATCATCCAAACTGCTTGGTACTGGCTAAGAAATAGAGTGGTGGATCAGTGGAATAGGTTAAATATTCAAGACACAGTAGTCAATGACTATAGTAATCTATTATTTGATAAACCCAAAGACCCCAGCTTCTGGGATAAGAACCCACTCTTTGAAAGAAACTGCTGGGAAAACTGGAAAAGAGTATGGCAGAAACTAGGCATAGACCAAAATTTCACACCATATACCAAAATAAAGTCAAAATGGGTTCATGATTTAGATATAAAGGCTGATACTATAAGCAAACTGGGAGAGCAAGGAGTAGTTTACCTGGCAGATCTATGGAGAACAGAAGAATTCATGACCAAACAGGAGATAGAGAACATAACAAAAAGCAAAATAGATAATTTTGGTTATATTAAATTGAAAAGGTTTTGCACAAACAAAGCCAATGCAACTAAGATTAGAAGGAAGGTAGAAAACTGGGAAAGAATTTTTACAACCAGTCTCTCTGATAAGGGCCTCATTTCTAAAATAAATAGAGAATTAAGTCAAATTTATAAGAATTTGAGCCATTCCCCAATTGATAAATGGTCAAAGACATGAACAGGCAGTTCTGAGATGAAGAAATTAAAGCCATCTATAGTCATATAAAAAATTGCTCTAAATCACTATTGATTGGAGAAATGCGAATCAAAACAACTCTAAGGTACCACATCACACCCATCAGATTGGCCAACATGACAAAACAGGAAAATGATAAATGTTGGAGAGGATGTGGAAAATTGGAACACTAATGCACTGTTGGTGAAGTTGTGAAATGATCAAACCATTTTGGAGAACAATTTGGAACTATGCCCAAAGGGCTATAAAAATGTGCATACCCTTTGACCCAGCAATAGCACTTCTAGGGCTATATCCCAAAGAGGTCATACAAAAAAGAAAAAGACTCACATGTACAAAAATATTCATAGCAGCTCTTTATGTGGTGACAAAGAATTGGAAATTGAGAGAATGCCCATCAATTGGTGAATGGTTGAGCAAGTTGTGGTATATGAATGTGATAGAATACTATTGTGCTATAAGAAATGATGAGCAGGCTGACTTCAGAAAAATCTGGAAAGACTTGTACGATCTGATGCTGAGTGAAGTGAGCAGAACCAAGAAAACATTGTACACAATAACTGCCATGTTGTGTGATGATTAATATTGATAAACTTAACCCTTTCTGGCAATACAAGGATCTAAGACATCTCCAGAGGCCTTGTGATAGAAAATGCTATCCACATCCAAAGAAAGGGCTATGGAAGTTGAATTGCTATTTTTTTTCTCTTCTGTTGAGCTTTGTTTCCTCTTTCTGATGGTTATTCCTATTGGTTTTAATTTTCACTTAAAATGTCATTAATGTGAAAATATGTTCAAAATGAATGTAAATGTATAGCCTATATCAGGTTGTGCACCGTCTTGGGGAGGGTGGTGGGGAGGAAGTGGGAGAAAAATTTTAAACTCAGAAGCATATGGAAGTGATTATTGATAAATCAAAACAAATTAATAAAAAAAGGAAAAAAAAGAAAAAAAAGAAAACCGGAAAACAGTATAGCAGAAACTAGGCATAGACCAACATCTTGCACCTTATACCAAGATAAAGTCAAATTGGGTACACAATTTAGATATAAAGGCTGATACTATGAGCAAACTGGGGGAGTTGTTTACCTGTTAGAATTATGGAGAAGGAAAGAATTTAGACCTAACAAGGGATAGAGAACATTATGATATGAAAAATGGATGATTTTGATTAAATTGGAAAGGTTTTGCACAAAGAAAGCCAATGCATCAAGATTAGAAGGGAAGCAGAAAGTTGAGAAATAATTTTTACAGCCAGTTTCTCTGACAAAGGCCTCATTTCTAAAATACATAGAGATTTGAGTCAAATTTATAAGAATACAAGTCATCCCCCAATTGATAAATGGTCGAATGATATGAACAGGCAGTTTTCAGAGGAAGAAATTGAAGCTATCTATAATCATGAAAATAATGTTCTAAATCACTATTAATTAGAGAAATGCAAATCAAAACAACTCTGAGGTACCATATCACACCTATCAGATTGGCTAACATGACAAAACAGGAAAATGATAAATGTTTGAGCAGATATGGGAAAATTGGAACTCTAACACATTGTTGTTGGAGTTGTGAACTGATCCAATAATTTTGGAGAGCAATTTGGAACTATGCCCAAAGGGATATAAAGCTGTGCATACCCTTTGACCCAGCAATAACACTTCTAGGGCTATATCTCAAAGAGATCATAAAAATAGGAAAATGACCCATGTCTACAACAGTATTTATAGCAGCTCTTTTTTTGTGGTGACCAAGAATTAGAAATTGAGGGGAGGCCCATCTATTGGAGAATGCCTGAACATGTTGTGGTATATGACTGTAATGGAATATTATTGTCCTATAAGAAAGGATGAGCAGATGGACGTCAGAAAAACCTGGAAAGACATATGAATGATGCTGAATGAAGTGAGCAGAACCAGGAGAACATTTTACACAATAACAGCAACATTGTTCAATGACTAACTTTGATAGACTTATCTCTTCTCAGCAATGCAAGGATCTAAGACAACTCCAAAAGACTCATGATGGAAAGTGTTATCCACATTTAGAGAAAGAACTATGGAGTTTGAATGCAGATCAAAGCAAACTATTGCACTCTCTCTCTTTTTATTTTGTTTTATTTTGTTTCTTCTTTCTTGTGGTTCCTCCCATTGCTTTTAATTCTTCTTTACAACATGAATAACATGAAAATATGTTTAATATGAATGTATATGTTGAGCCTATATCAGATTGTATGTCATCTTGGAGAGGGCGTTAAAACTTAAAATCTTATGGAAGTGAATGTTGAAAATTAGAAAATGAATAAATTAATTTTAAAAAAAGAAAGAAAAATAAGTTATTTATCCCCAAAGGGGAAGGGGACAGGATTTGACTATAAGAAATTTTCTCTTGAACATTTAAAGAAAATTAATTCTAATAGTACATGTTTAAAAAAATAAAAAAATAAGGGGTCATGCTAAATTTCTTTTCTGACACAAATATAGTATCAATAACTAAACCAGAAGACTGAAACACAGAAAATAAGAAAAGTGAGAAACTACTATCTCTCATGAGCATTGATACAAAAATTTAAAATAAAATATTAGTAAGGAGACTACAACAACATCTCAAAGACTGTACAATCTTTGATCAGACTGTATTTATACCAGGAATGCAAGGCTGGCTGAATATTAGGGAAACTATATACAAAATTTTGTATATTATTATTATCATTATTCAATATAATACTAGTTATAGAGACAGGATAAGAAAAACAAACTGAAGGAATATGCATAAATATAGAGAAAAAAATCATCACTTTTTGCAATTAGTTTACTTAGAAGATCCTAGAGTCAACTACAAAATTAATTGAAATTATGTCAATGAGTTTTCAGTATATAAGATAAGCTCACATAAATCATCAGCATTTTTGTATATTACCAAAAATTTTTTTTATTTAAATTAACTGTACAAATTATAAAATATTTAGGAGTCTACCTAAAGACACACAAAGGAAATATATGAACACAATTACCAACCGCTCTTCACACAAACAAAGACAGATCTAAATAATTGGAGAAATATTAGTTGCTCAAAGGAGACTGAGTCAGTATAATAAAAATGATAACAATACTAAAATTAATTTGATTATTCAGTTTCATACCAATCAAACTGCCTTAAGATTACTTCATAGACCTAGAAAAAACAGTAACAAAATTAATTTTGAGCAAGAAAAGTTAAAAAATCTCAAGGGGATTAATCAACAAAAAGTTGAAAGGAAGATGAGTAGCAGTATTAGATTTCAAGCTACAGCAATGAACAGAAAGAAACAAAATAATTTGTTACTGGTTAATAAATAGAAGAGTTGATCAGTGAAACTGATTAGGTATACAATGTCCAGAAGTAAGAAAGCACAGTAGTCTAGTGTTTGATAAACCTGAAGATCCCAGCTATTGGGGCAAGAACTTATCTACTGGAAAAAAAAAAACATTGGGAAAACTGGAAAGCAATTTGATAGAATCTACATACAGACCAACATTTCACATTGTTTACTAAAGTAAACTCCAAATGAGTGAATGACTTAGACATAAAAGGTCACATCATAAGCAAATTACAAAAAACAAGGAAGATATCACCTGTCAGATATATAGGGAAGGTAAGGGATCGGGACCAAAATAGTGACAGAAAGAAATATAGAAATTTTGATTACATAAAATTAAACATTTTCCACAAACAAAACCAATGCAGTTAAAATTAGAAGACAACCAGGCAAATAGAAATAAAAAAAAATTGTGGTAAGTTTCTCTGATAAAGTTAGTCAAATAGCATTTATTAAATTCATACTATATACTAGGCACTGTACGCAAAGAAAGTCCTCTTCTCAAGGAGCTCATATTCTAAAGAGGGAGACAATATGCAAATAACTAACTATAGACAAGATATATAGAGGATAAATTGGGATTGGTCACAGAGGGAAGACACTATGTTAACAAGAATTGAAATAAGAAAACAGCAGTAAAAAGGACTTGAGGTCCACAACTCAAAACTTGATAATAATAATATTAAGCTGCTAAAAATTAAGTAAGACAAATTGAAAATAAAAGTCAGTGAGCAAAGGAAAAAGAACCTGACCATTGATAGCTACAGTGCTGTAAATGAAGATCTGAGTTCATATTTAGAGGAAAATAGTGAGGTTAAAAAAAAAGCCACTCCTACCCTAAAGAATAATGTCAAATGGTCAAGGCCAAGAAGAAATATTGGAAGAATTTAAAAAGGAATTCAAAAATCAAATTAGGGAGGAAAAATTTAAAAAAATCAAAAAAATTTATGAAAAGACAGCTAATGAGAAAAAGAAACAAAATTTTAAAGAAGAAAATAACTCCTTGAAAACTAGAATTGGGCAAGTGGAATAAAATGATGATGTAAAACAACAGGATATAATAAAACTAGAAAAACCAGAAGAGAATCTGAAACAACTAATTACAAAAAATAACTGGTCTGGAGAACTGATCAAGGAGAGACAACATAAGAATTGTCAAACTTCCTGAAAGTTATGATTAAAAAAAACTATAATACCACAAGAAATTATTAAGGAAAATTGCCCTGAAGTTCTAGAACAAGAAGGTAAAGTAGAAATAGAAAGAATATACCAATCACCTTCAGAAAGATATCATAGGAAGAAAACTTACAAGAATATTATAGCTAAGTTTCAAAATTCCCAGGTTAAAGAGAAATATTGCAAGCAACAAGAAAAACAACAACAACAACAACAATAACAACAACAATTTAAATACTGTGGGAAAATAAGCAGGATTTCACAAGACCTAGCAGCTTGCAAACTAAAAGACCATAGGCCTTGGAATATTATTTTTCAAAGAGCAAAGGATCTGAAATTTTATCCAAGAATAATTTACCTAGCAAAGTTGAGTACAATCCTGAACAACAAAAAAATGGATATTTTATGAACTGAAAAACTTTCAAGTATTTGTAACAAAAAAACCACAACTCAATGGAAAATTTGACATTAAAGATCCAGAAGAAATATAAGGAAATCATTAAAGACTAATTATAAGGCATTGATAAAGGTTAAACTGTTTACTTATAATATGTGAAAATGTTATCAGTATTCTTAAAACTGTCATCATTACAAAGGTATTTTGAAAGAAAGGTTGTGGTTGAGTTGTATTTGATGAGGTGATTCTAAAAAACAAAACTGGTAAGGAAAAGGTAAAAAGGAGCAATTATCTTTAAAAAAAACAGGGCATGAAAAGAAGGACTAATACAGAGGAAATAGATGGGGGTGGAAGGCTGGTAATGTTGGAACCTTACTCTCATCTGGGTGGAAGAATAAACAAAGTGTACATCTGAAGAGGTTTAGAAGTCTTCTGAACTTCAAGGGAGGTGAGAAAACTAGGGGATAGGTTGGGGGACAGACTTTTAAAATGTTATATAAAATAAGATTAAGAGGGTGAGGGGAGACAATAAGTGAGGAAGTTTGAGGGGGGTGGGTAAAATAAGGGATAAAGGGATGAGGGGAAAACATAAAGTAATAGGGATGGAATAAAAAGAGAGACTGAGAAGGAAAATAGTGAGTAAAAATAAAATGGAAGGAAATTCACAAATAGTAATTAGAACTTTGTCAAATCTATAAGAATCTGAGTCATTCCTCAATTGATAAATGGTGAAAGGATATGAACAAGTAACTTTCCAATAAAAAAAATCAAAACAATTTATAGTCATATGACATGCTCTATATCATTATTGATTAGAAAAATGCAGATTAAAGCAACCTTGACATATTATTTTACACCTACCAGATTGGCTAACATAATAGAAGAGGAAAGTGACAAATGTTGGAGAAGATGTGGAAAAAATTGGGACACTAATTCATTGTTTGTGGAATTGTAAAATGATCCAAGCATTTTGGAGAGCAATCTGGAATTATGCCCAAAGAGTTATTAAAAAACCTATGCCCTTTGGGTATAATAAGAGAATATTGTATACAGTAACAGCAATATTGTTTTAAGACATACTTTGAATCAATAAGTTATTTTGTCTATTTGAATACCAAAATCAACTATAAAGAACTTATGAAGAAAGAGGCTACCTTCATCCAGAGATAGAATTGATGAATAGAAGTATTTATAGAAAAAATTTACATGTATATGTATATGCATATATTTGGGCATATATGTATATATACATACAGACGCATGGATAAATAGACATGCAATACACATGTACATATGCATACACATATGTGCACATATACATACATGCATGCACACACATGTGTGTGTATGCACACGTGTGTGTGTTTATACACACTCATTTTTGTCTCATGGTAGCCATCTCTGGTTGGGAAGAGAGAAGAGAAAATAAAAAATTTACATGATAAATTTATTGTGTATTCCAAAGGGATAGCAAATTGTGTATACTAGATATACAGTTTTTTTGTGCAATCATCTTTTTTTTGTACTATGTTATGGAAATGCTTGTTTTATTTCATAAATTAGAAATAAAATAAAGAAAGAAAGAAAGGCTTGTGAAAGGGTTCTTGCAGATGTACAGGCTTTGGCTGAGTCTTGAAGGAAGTTAGGGATACTAGGAAATGTAAAGGAGGAGGGAGATTGTTCCAGGCATGGAGACACTGGAAACAGCTAGAGAAAGTGTTCAGAGTCAGAAAATGGAGTATTTTATTCCAGAATGAGAAGAAGGCACAAGACAATGTTTGGGGACCCTCACATTTAGTAGGTATAATGTGTAAAAAGATTCAGCAAAGGAGACATTTAAGGATCATCCAGTCAGGTAGGAGCAGAGCCAAGATAGAGCAGTGCGATAAATACTTATAGAGAAGAGAATATGAAGGCATACAGAATACTTTACTGTAGAAAAGGCTGTAGAGGATTAAAAAGCAATGAGGACTGAGAAAAGGTCATTACTTTGAAGATTATGAGATTATTAATAATGGGGATAGAACAGTTTCAGTTGAATTATGAGATCAAATGCCAAATTGTAGAGTTAAGAGAAAGAGTAGAGAGGAAGTAGATCCATTGATTATATGTGGACTTCTCAAGGACTTTAGCCATAAGCAGGGATGGATGGATCAAATAGAGTTTTCGAGGATGGGGGAAACATGGGCATAATAAAGGTTTCAGTTCTAATATAAGTAATTAATATGAGTTTATAAAGCATAACAAATGATAATTGTTCTAAGGATATGAATCGTCAGCTTTCAAAGAAAGCAATCCAAGCTATTAATAGCTACATAAAAATGCTCCAAATCACCAATAATTAGAGAAAGGCAACTTAAAGAAATTTTTAGTTTCCACTTTTCATCCGTCAAATTACCAAGGACAATTATTGCATTATTGGTGGACCTGTGAATAGGTTCAACTATTTTGGTGTCTAGGCTCTTTATGGTTGTGGATTTCAGATAGTTCAACAATTCTTAAATGATCTCTCCTAGATCTATTTTCCAAGTTGGTTAGTTGTTATTCCAGTGAGACATTTCACATTTTGTTCTTTTTTTTTCATTCTTTTGACTGTTTTATTGTTTCTTGAAGTCCTATGAAGTCATTAGATTCCACTTGCCCAATTCTAATTTTTAAGGAATTATCTTCCATAAGTTTTTATACTTCATTTTCCATTTGGCCAATTCTGCTTTTTAAGGAGCTCTTTTCTTCAGTGAATTTTTGTGCTTTTTTTTAAACATTAGATCACTTCGGTCATTTAAGCTTTTGTTTTCTTCAGTATTTTTTTTTGGTGTCCATTTTACCAAACTGTTAATTTTATTTTTCCTAATTTTATTGCATCACTCTCCTTTAACTTTAGAACTATGCCCAGGTCCCCTGCTTTCCTGCAGCCACAAGCACTAGTGCTCCTCTGTGCCTTGGAGGTGTGGCCAGGATCCCTGCTTCCTTGTGACCAATCAGAAGTATTCCTTTCCACCCTGGAACTTTGATCAAGAATTGTGTTTAGGCAATAGTGTTGCCAATCAGCATCAGCTTTACCCAGTGCCAGTAAAGGGTCCCCTATAATCTCTTTTTGACCAGTCATCCAATCCTCTTACTGTCTTTAGGCTGAGAGCTGAAAAAGCTGCTGATGCTGTTGTAACTGCTTCCACGGCTCTCCATAGAATTTGATGTGCACCAGACGAGTCCTCTGGTTCAACCATTTTGGAAAGAAAATTTGGACTCAGACACTACATGTTGCTAAAATGGTACACGTCCTTTCAACCAGTCATATCATTGTTATGCTTACACCCAAAAGAGACAAGAGAAAGAGAAAATAGGTCCTATCAGTACAAATACATTTATAGCATCTCTTTTTGTGATGGCAAAAAAAAAAATAAACCTGGTCTTTAAGAAGATCCCCTTCAACTGGGGCTCAAGTAAGTAGAATGAGAATGTACTGTAACATCAATATTGTACTATAATATCTATATTATAAAATTTTGAAACTTTTATAAACTGATGGAAAATTACATAAGCAGAAAAAGAACCACAATCCTGTGAAGCCAAAGGTTTGGAAATTGTAAAAACTATGGTCAACAATAGATCAAACATAATTACAGAGGACCTCCTTAAGGACCTACTTCACTTCTGGTACAGGCTATCCCATGGAGGAGAGAAATTGTGCAGTAAAGGCAAAATAGAACAGGTGAATTCATATGGTTCAGTCACAGAGTGAAAAATTATTGTGCCAATGAGAATCTTCTTTTCTCCTGATTTCATGTCATTGACATTTTCAATTCTCTAATTAGTATGTGTGCTGACTGAAAGTACACCTACTGGGGGGAAGTCAAGATGGAGGAGTAAAAGCAGTGACTTGCTTGAGCTCTCCCCCAAACCCCTCAAAATACCTGTAAAAAATGACTCTAAACAAATTCTAAAGCAGCAGAACCCACAAAAAGACAGAGTGAAACAAATTTCCAGCCCAAGACAGCCTGGAAGGTTGATCAGAAAGGTATATCACATGGGTAGAGGAGCATAGCTCAGCATATGCGCACAGGCAAAACAGGCCTCAGTGAACATGGAGCAGGCCTCAGAGGACTGAATTAAAGGCAGTTGTGGCATTTTCCAGACTTTGCAAACCACAAACGTCAAAGACAATTCAGAAGGTCAGTGGGAAAAGTCTGTGACTACATTGAGAGAGAGAAGCTAGGTCCCAGCCACAGTCCAGGAGTGTGGCCCCAGGGCAGCTGCTGCCTCCTGATCTTCTGGCCCATAGACTAAGGTTTTAATCTAGTGGCTATAGCAGGGATAGCAGGGATCTCTTTGCCAGTGTCGAGGCAGGAATTTCTTGCTTTGCCCTTGCTTGGATCTGGGTCACAGTTCTGGGGGGCAGTCCTGGGGTGAGGAGGAGTGTTAGTATGGTGGGGCTTGTACTGGTGGTGGAGAGGAAATTCTCTTCACAGTTCAAAGGCAGAAAGGAGTGCTTGTGATCACTCATAGACCAGAGCACAGGCCAGGAAAGCAGTAAACAACTTGCTCCTTCTCATACCACCTTGGAAGAATGGAAAATTTATAGGTCCCTAGAAGTATCTCTGAAAACAGGTGCACAAAACCACTGAAGCTTGGGACAATACATCCTCCAAACTGGAAGCAGACCCTTACCTTAACAAAGAGTGTATAACTCAAGTAATTGACTAAGATCATGACCAAACCACACAAAAAATGTCAGACCATAGAGTCTTTCTTTGTTGACAAAGAAGATTAAAAACATACAACCAGCAGAAGACAACAAATTCAAAGCTCCTATATCCAAAGCCTCAAAGAAAAATATGAATTGGTCCCAGCCCACAGAAGAGCTCAAAAAGGAGTTTGAGAAACAAGTAAGAAAAGTAGAGGAAAAGCTGGGAAGAGAAATGAGAGTGATGCAAGAAAGTCATGAAAAGCAAGTTAACAGCTTGCTAAAGGAGACCCAAAAAATACTGAAGAAAATAACACCTTAAAAAATAGCCTAACTCAAATGGCAAAAGAGGTCCAAAAAGCCAATGAAGAGAAGAATGCCCTAAAGAGCAAAACTGGACAAATGGAAAAGGAAGTCCAAAAGATTACTGAAGAAAATACTTCCTTAAAAATTGGAATAGAGCAATTGGAAGCTAGTGACTTTATGAGAAATCAAGACACTGTAAAACAAATCCAAAAGAATGAAAAATTAGAAAACAATGTGAAATATCTCATTGGAAAAACAACTGACCTGGAAAATAGATCCAGGAGAGAGAATTTAAAAATTATTGGACTATCTGAAAGCCATGATCAAAAAAAGAGCCTAGACATCATCTTTCAAGAAATGATCAAGGAAAAATGCCCTGATGTTTTAGAACCAAAGGGCAAAATAGAAATGGAAAGAATCCACCAATCTCCTCCTGAAAGAGATCCCTAAAGGAAAACTCCTAGGAATATTGTAGCCAAATTCCAGAGTTCCCAGGTCAAGGAGAAAATATTACAAGCAGCCAGAAAGAAACAATTCAAGTATTGCGGAAACACAATCAGGATAACACAAGATTTAGCTGCTTCTACATTAAGGGACTGCAGGGCATGGAATATAATATTCTGGAGGGCAAAGGAGATAGGACTGCAACCAAAAATCACCTACCCAACAAAACTGAGTATAATTCTTCAGGGGGAAAAATGGACATTCAGTGAAATAGAGGACTTTCAAGCATTCTTGATGAAAAGACCAGAGTTGAATAGAAAATTTGACTTTCCAATACAAGACTCGAGTGGAACATGAAGAGGTAAACAGGAAAGAGAAATCATAAGAGACTTATTAAGGTTGAACTGTTTACATTCCTGCATGGAAAGATGATATTTGTAAGCCATGAGACCTTTGTCAGTATTAGGGTAGTTGGAGGGAAAAATTATATGTATGTATAGATAGATGGATAGATAGATAGATAGATAGATAGATAGATAGATAGATAGATAGAT
>NW_020954556.1:54063802-54065661 GCF_900497805.2 Vombatus ursinus
GATAGATAGATAGATAGATAGATAGATAGATAGATAGATAGATAGATGGATGGATAGAGGGCACAAGGTGAGTTGAAGATGAAGGGGTCATATCTGGAGAATGAAATTAAGGCCTGAGAGAGGATTATACTAGGAGAAGGAGAAAAGGAAAGGTAGAACAGGGTAAATTATCTCACAAAAAAAAAAACAGAAAAGAAAAGGCTCTTACAGTGGAGGGGAAAGGGGGAAGGTGAGAGGGAATGAATGAATCTTATTCTCATAGGATTGGACTTAAGGAGGGAATAACATACACACTCAATTTGGTATGGAAATCTGTCTTACCCTATAGGAAAATAGGAGGGGAAGGGGACAAGAGAGCAGGGGGATGATAGAGAGGAGGGCAGATTGGGAAAGGGGATAATCAGAAGCAAATACTTCTGAGGAGGTACAGGGTCAAAAGAAAGAATAGAATAAATGGCAGGGTATGATAGGATTAAGGGAAATAGAATTAGTTTTTCACAGCATGTCTACTATGGAAGTGTTTTGCATAACTGCACATATATAGCTTAAAAAAAATAGCCTAACTCAAATGGCAAAAGAGGACCAAAAAGCTAATGAGCAGAAGAATGCCTTAAAAAGTAAAATTGATGACCTCAGACACATGAAACTTAGTAGCTGTTTGACCCTGGGCAAGTCACTTAAACCCAATTACCTCACCAGAAAAAGGCAAAACAAACAAACAAAAAAAAATGAAAAACAAAAAAACAGGAAAAAAAGCAAAATTGGACAAATGGAAAAGGAAGTCCAAAAGCTTACTGAAGAAAATACTTCCTTAAACATGAGAGTAGAGCAATTGGAAGCTAGTGACTTGCTGAGAAATCAAGACACTGTAAAACAAATCCAAAAGAATGAAAAAATAGAGGACAATGTGAAATATCTCATTGGAAAAACGCCTGACCTATAAAATAGATCCAGGAGAGAGAATTTAAAAATTATTGGACTATCTGAAAGCCATGATCAAAAAAAGAGCCTAGACATCATTTTTCAAGAAATTATCAAAGAAAACTGCCCTGATGTTTTAGAACCAAAGGGCAAAATAGAAATGGAAAGAATCCACCAATCTCCTCTTGAAAGAGATCCCTAAAGGAAAACTCCTAGGAATATTGTAGCCAAATTCCAGAGTTCCCAGGTCAAGGAGGAAATATTGCAAGCAGCCAGAAAGAAACAATTCAAGTATTGTGGAAACACAATCAGGATAACACAAGATTTAGCAGCTTCTACATTAAGGTACCACAGGGGATCGAATATAATATTCTGGAGGGCAAAGGAGATAGGATTACAACCAAGAATCACCTATTTCAGGGGAAATATTTCAGGGGAAAAAATGGACATTTAGTGAAATAGAGGACTTTCAAGCATTCTTGGTGAAAAGACCAGAACTGAATTGAAAATTTGACTTTCAAATACAAGACTCAAGAGAAATATGAAGAGGTAAACAGGAAAGAGAAATCATAAGAGACTTATTACGTTTAAACTGTTTACATTATTGCATGGAAAGATGATATTTGTAACTCATGAGACTTCAGTCAGTATTAGGGTAGTTGGAGGGAAAAATTATATGCATGTATATATATATTTAGATTAGATAGATAGATAGATAGATAGATGGCACAGGATGAGTTGAAGATGAAGGGGTGATATCTGCAGAATAAAATTAAGTGGTGAGAGAGGATTATACTGGGAGGAGAAAGAGAGAGGTAGAATGGGGTAAATTATCTCACATAAAACAGACAAGAAAGGCTTTTACAGTGGAGGCAAGGGGGGAAGGTGAGAAGGAATGAGTGAATCTTATTAACATTGGATTTGACTTAAGGAGGGAA
>NW_020954556.1:54065671-54088475 GCF_900497805.2 Vombatus ursinus
TAATTAGAAGCAAACACTTCTGAGGAAGGACAAGGTCAAAAGAGAGAATAGAATAAATCGGTGGTAGGATAGGATTAAGGGAAATATAGTTAGCTTTTCACAACCTGACTACTATGGAAGTGTTTTACATAACTACACATGTATAACCTCTATCTAGTTGCTTGTCTTTTCAATGAGGGTGGGTGGGGAGGGAGGAAGGGAGAAAATTTGGAACCCAAAGTTTTAAAAACACATGTTAAAAATTTTTTTCACATGCAACTGGGAAATAAGCAATACAGGAAATGGGGCATAGAAATCTATTCTGCCCTATTGGAAAATAGAAGGAGAATGGGATAAGAGAAGGGGGGCAGATAGAAGGGAAGGTAGATTAGGGGACAGGGTATTCAGAATGCATGCTATCTTGGGGTAGGGGAGGGGCAAGATGGGGAGAAAATTTCAAACTCAAAATCTTGTGGAAGTGAATGTTGAAAACTAAAAAAAAAAATAAATCAAACATGAAAAAAACCTACTTTTCATTTTCTATCTCTAAGTAGAAAACAGTGTTAGCCTTGACGTTGAACACTATTGAGATACATTCTGTAGTTCTGGACAGGGATCCTTTCTTCTGAAATATATATTGTTTTTATTCTTATGGCCAGAACAAAAGCTGAAGTCCCAGGGGGCAGCAAACAGAATAAATACTTTGTTTGCCATACCATTAAAACTAAAACAACAATGAAACAAACAAAACCTAGCAATAAAACTAAATATCTTGACTATCTGAGTGTGGGACTGTGCCTCTATATCTTTTTTTTTCATGGTTGACATTTTTATTTTATTTTTAATGGTAATTTTTATTTATTTTTTTGTTTTCAACATTTACTTCCACAAAATTTTGAGTTCCAAATTTTCACCCCATCTCACCCCTCCCCCCACCCCAAGATGGCATGCATTCTGAATATCCCTTCCCCTAGTCTGCCTTCCTTTCTATCTCTCCCACCCTTTTCTTATCTCCTTCCTCTTCAATTTTCCTGTAGGGCAGGATGAATTTCTGTGCCCCATTTCTTGTATTTCTTATTTCCCAGGTGCATATGAAAACATTTTTTTAAACATGTGTTTTTAAAACTTTGAGTTCCAAATTTTCTCCCTTCCTTCTTCCCCACCCACCCTCATTGATAAGGCAAGCAACTAAATATAGGTTATATATGTGCAGTTATGCAAAACACTTCCATAGTAGACATGCTGTGAAAAACTAACTCTATTTCCCTTAATCCTATTCCACCCACCCCATTTATTCTATTCTTTCTTTTGACTCTGACCCTCCTCAGAAGTACTTGCTTCTGATTACCCCCTTTCCCAATCTGCCCTCCTCTGTATCATCCCCCTACTCTCTTGTCCCCTTCCCCCACCCCATTTTCCTGTAGGGTAAGATAGATTTCCATACCAAATTGAGTGTGTATGTTATTCCCGCCTTAAGTCAAATTCTATGAGAATAAGATTCACTCATTCCCTCTCACCTTCCCCCATTTCCCCTCCACTGTAAGAGCCTTTTCTTTTCCATTTTTTTTTGTGGGATAATTTACCCTGTTCTACCTCTCCCTTTCTCCTTCTCCTAGTATAATCCTCTCTCACCCCTTAATTTTATTCTCCAGATATGACCTCTTCATTTTCAACTCACCCTGTGCCCTCTATCTATCTATCTATATCTATATATAGGTACATATAATTTTTCCCCTCCAACTACCCTAATACTGACAAAGGTCTCATGAGTTACAAATATCATCTTTCCATGCAGGAATGTAAACAAGTTCAGCCTTAATAAGTCTTTTATGATTTTCTCTTTCCTGTTTACCTCTTCATGTTCCACTTGAGACTTGTATTTGAAAATCAAATTTTCTATTCAACTCTGGTCTTTTCATCAAGAATGCTTGAAAGTCCTCTATTTCACTGAATGATCATTTTTTTCCCCCTGAAGAATTATACTCAGTTTTGCTGGGTAGGTGATTCTTGGTTGTAGTCCTATCTCCTTTGCCCTCCAGAATATTATATTCCATGCCCTGCGGTCCCTTAATGTAGAAGCAGCTAAATCTTGTGTTATTCTGATTGTGTTTCCACAATACTTGAATTGTTTCTTTCTGGCTGCTTGTAATATTTTCTCCTTGACCTGGGAACTCTGGAGTTTGGCTACAATATTCCTAAGAGTTTTCCTTTAGGGATCTCTTTCAGGAGGAGATTGGTGGATTCTTTCCATTTCTATTTTGCCCTTTGGTTCTAAAACATCAGGGCATTTTTCCTTGATCATTTCTTGAAAGATGATGTCTAGGCTCTTTTTTTGATCATGGCTTTCAGATAGTCCAATAATTTTTAAATTCTCTCTCCTGGATCTATTTTCCAGGTCAGTTGTTTTTCCAATGAGATATTTCACATTGTTTTCTAATTTTTCATTCTTTTGGGTTTGTTTTACAGTGTCTTGATTCCTCATAAAGTCACTAGCTTCCAATTGCTCTATTCTAATTTTTAAGGAAGTGTTTCCTTCAGTAATCTTTTTGACTTCCTTTTCCATTTGTCCAATTTTGATTTTTAGGGCATTCTTCTCCTCATTGGCTTTTTGGGCCTCTTTTGCCATTTGGGTTAGTCTATTTTTTAAGGTATTATTTTCATCAGTATTTTTTGGGTCTCCTTTAGCAAGCTGTTGACTTTTTTTTCATGATTTTCTTGCATCACTGCCAGTTTTTCCTGTACTTCTCTTACTTGCTTCTCAAAATCCCTTTTAAGCTCTTCCAAGGCTTGGGACTGATTCATATTTTTCTTGGAGGATTTGGATGTAGGAGCTTTGGCTTCGTGGTCTTCTTCTGGTTGTTTGTTTTGATCTTCTTTGTCACCAAAGTAAGATAATATAGTCTGACTCTTTTTGTGCTGCTTACTCTTGATCCAGGTCAATTACTAGAGTTTTAAACTCTTTGTTAAGGTAAAAGTCTGCTTCCAATGTGAAGAGTGTACTGTTCGGGGTTTTGTCCAGCTGTTTTCAGAGGTACTTCTAGGGACCTGTAAATTTTCAGTTCTTCCAAGGTGGTATGATTAAGGGAGAGGTGTTTTCTCTCCACCACCCCAACAAGCTCCACCACACCAGCATTCCTCCTCAATCCAGGACCGTCCCTCAGAACTGCGACCCAGATCCAAGCACTGGTAAAGGAAGAGATTCCTGCCTCAGTACTGGCAAAGAGATCACTGCAATCCCCCTCTGATCAGCCACTTGATTCCCCCTCAGTCAGTGGGCCAGAAGCTCAGGAAAAAGATGGGGCCCTGGGCTGTGCTCGAGACTTGTGGCTGAGACCTAGCTCTTCTCTCACTGCAGTCACAGACTTTTCTCATTCACCTTCTAAGTTTTCTTTGGCATTCAGGGGTTGAGAAGTCTGGAAACTGCCACAGCTGCTCATGATTCAATCCTCTGAGTCCTGCTCCAGGGTCGCTGTGGCCTGCATGCCCACACTGAACTGCGCTCCTCTCGCAGCCAGGCAAGATATACCTTTCTGATAAACCATCCAGGCCTTCTTTGGCTGGAAATTTGTTTCACTCTGTCTTTTTGTGGGTTTTGCTTCTTTAGAATTTGTTTAGAGCCATTTTTTATAGGTGTTTGGAGGGCTTTGGGAGAGAGCTCAAGACAGTCACTGCTTTCCCTTTGCCATCTTGGCTCCGCCCCCTATATCTTGAAATTCTATACTGGAGTAGCAAAATATCCCAAATCCTAAATTGTAAAATCCCACCTCATGATCATGACTTTCTCATCCCCAGGCCTATCTTTTTTCCTTATAACATTCAGATCCATTCTTCTTTTACTAACTCATCTCACCCACTATGCTTTCACGTGGCTCTTTAATCATTCAACTCCATGGTCAGCAACTCCAATTATTCTCTTTTGTTCAAAATAAATTCCCTCAACCTCTTGATTTTCTATGTTTTCCCTGCTCTGCTAATGATCAACCCATAGGAATTCCTGCCATTTGATTTATCTATTCCTTCTCTCAAAATTATAAGCATTTCTGGAAAATGTCTGTGAACAATCATATCATTTAATATAAATTAATGCAATATAACCTCAGCTTGGCCTTTCCTGACATTCAGCAGTCTTGTTAATCAACTCTAGTTGACTCTGTTCCTTATTCCCTACAGTTGTTGTTCAGTCATTTCAGTCATATCTGACTCTTTGTAACCCCATTTAGGGTTTTCTTAGCATAGACACTAGAGTGGTTTTCCATTTTTTTTCTCCAGCTCCTTTTACCAATGGGGAACTGAGGCAAACAGGGTTAAGTGACTTGTCCAGGGTCACATGCCCTGTAAAGTGCCTGAGGTCAGATTTGAATTTAGGAAGAAGAGACTTCATGACTCTAGGCCCATTGACCTATCCACTGCACCACCTGGCTGCCCCATTTCCTACAGTAGCTATTCTTTTATCATGTCTTCAAACTCTCCCTGACCTCTCATACTCACAGCAAAGGACTGCCCCCCCCCTTACTATACTGAAGCTATTGAGGCTATTGCTTGTGAGTTTTCTGAACTTCCTAACTCCATTCCTTCTTAATGTTTTTGTACATCTCTCCTTCCTACTTCACATTTTAGTGCACAAAGTAACTCTAATTCCTCAACTAACACTCTTGATTCTGCTCATTCTGCCTCTTCCATGACCCCAATTTATCAATTATCACTTCTATTTCATCTTTCCATTTCTATTCTGTTCTTTGAATCTACCTACATACATGTTGAGGCTTCCCTAATCCTTTAGAAGCAAACAAACAAACTTAAAACTGATATTCTTTTTCTCCCCTCCTGTTCAGTGCCACTTTTGAAAAAAAAATCTACTTCCAATAATAATTAACATTTAGGGATCACTTAAAAGTTCCAAAAGCAATTAGTATACATCATCTTTCTTCAACTTCACAACTCTGTGACATAGATGCCACAGGTAGTATTATCTCCATTTTATGATGATTAAACCAAGGCTTGGAGAGATGCAGTCACTTGTCAATAACTCACTTGTGTTAGAGGTGGTATTTGAATCTTATCTCTTCCTTCTTCATGCCCTAAATCCTATATACTCCACCATTCTTTCTTCAGTTCCTTATTATCTACATACTCCTCAAACCACAACAATTTGACTTTTGTTTCCATCATTCAAATGATAATAGTTCCCACAAATTTCTTCTTTATTACCAAATCACTGTTTTTCTTTATAGATTTTTCTGTAATATTGACAATGTTGATTGCTTTCTCACACTAGATCTTAAATATTCTCACTTTTTATTTTCCATGATACCTTATTCTCCTGGCTTCATTTCTATCTTCTCTTTCTTCCATCTCTAGCTATTTTATTAATTCCTATTACTATTCTTAGCTTTACCCCTTAAAGTGGGCATTCTAGGAGGTTCTATTATCACCCATATTTTCTTTTCTCTGTAGATATTGTCCTTTGCCAGTCTGTGATTTCCATGTCTTAAACTACAATCTCTATGTAAATAATTCTTAAATCAATCTTTCTAATTCTGATTGCTCTTTTGAGTAGAAGATTACTATCCCCCAAATCCCTAAAGGTTATGTTAATGGCTTGTGAGAACTTCAATTTCAACATACACATGATCTATTTCCTTAATCTGCTCTTCCTTTTGGTTTAATATTCCTATCATGAATCCAGATTTCATTATTTCAATAATATATTAGAGCAAAAGCCTAAGCCTAGGGAAGTAGACGTAGTTATGGATGTTTAAAAAAATAGACAATTTGATTATCAAGTCAATGCAAGGCTGTTTAAATATGTAGCTATGAATTTGTAGCTATAACCATGACTCTTTTTCCAATGTGATAGAAAGTTTAGTACTGTTCCCACTGTAAGACTCATCTAAGAGAGGATTCTGGGAAGATGATGGAGTAGGTAAGAAAAATCCAAGTTCTCCAGATTTCTCCCATAAACAAGATAAAATAACACCTCAGGACAAACATAGAGTGGTAAAAATAAAATAAGAGTAGGGACAGAACAGTGGTCCTCATGGGATAATCAGAGAAGATTTGAAGAAAAATCCCAGGATAAGGTTTGGTCCATATGAAGAGTAAACACCTCCAGGCTAGGTCCACTTAAACAACAAGTGGCAAGCCCTGGGGTTAACTGGGTTGGGAGGCTGCCTTGGCTCCAGCCACTGGAACTTTTACCCCCAGGACAGTGAGGGGAGTTGGGTGTGAGCCAGGGAAGGTCAAGGGAACCTCTGCTGACAGGAATGCCAGACCCAGCTGGACTGTGGAAATGTGGCTGGGGGTGAGAGGGAACCAGCACGCACCCAGTGATTGTGGAAGCAGTGGAGTAAGGACTCCACTGGCTGTGGACACTTATAGGAGGCTGGAGGTGATGATTTCAGTTCTAGTCCAGAGGGGAGAACTAAAGGAGGATCTGAGACCAGAGGGACCACGCCTCTCATATCCAAGCACTACAGGGGATTATAAAAAATTAGCCGCTACAAATAAAAAAATGAACAGGCAAAGGAAAAAGAATTCAATCACAGGAGTTATTATGGGCTGGGGTTGACCTTCAGAGGAGGATACTGAAGCAAAAAAAAAAAACCTTTTCTACCCCAAAGAGTAATGTCAAATGATCACCTTTCCAAAAAGAATTCATGGAAGATGTTAAAAGATTTTAAAAATCAAATGAGAGAAATTAAGGAAAAACTAAAAAAAAATTAAGAACAATTCAAGAAAAACAAGACCATTATGAAAAGAAAGTCAGCCAATTAGAAAAGGCAATCCAGAATCTTAAGGAAGAAAACAATTTCTTGAAAATCTGAATTGAGCAAGGGGAAACTAGCCAAGTTATTAGAGATCAAGATATAAAACAAAATATAAAGAATAAAAAAAAATAAGAGAATGTGAAACATCTCATAATAAAAACAACTGATCTGGAGAACAGATCAAGAAGAGAAAACAAAAGAATAATCAGACTATCTGAAAGCTATGATTAAAAAAAGAATCTTGATATAATAATACAAGAAATAATTAAGGAAAATTATCCTGGAGCATTAAAACAAGGAAGGAAAGTAGAAATAGAAAAAATCCACTGATCACCACATGAAAGAGATCCTATGAGGAAAACCCACAGGAATATCATAGTGAAATTCTGAAACCCCCAGATCAAGGATAAAATATTATGAGCAACAAGAAAAAAAAAATTAAATATGATAGTGCTACTATTAGAATCACATACTACTTAGTAGCAGTGACACTAAAAGAATGCATGTCTTGGAATACTATATATCAAAGAGCAAAAGAACTGAGCTTCTGGCTGAAAATAGCATACCCAGTAAAACTAAGCATAATTCTGGATGAAAAAAGGAAACTTAATGAACTGTCAGATTTTCAGGATTTTGTTAAAAACAAACAAACAAACCTGAACTTAATGGAAGGTTTGACATACAAGAGCCAAGAGAAATATCAGGTACATACTAAAGACTAATTACCAAGGGACCCAATAAGGGCAGAATTTTTACCTTTTATGTATGTAAAATGTGACTAAGATTGCTATTAGTTAATGGCAAGTTCATAAGAAAGATTGGGGTAGATCTGATTATAATAGGATTTTAAAAAGTAAAACCATTTAGGAACAGCTAAAAAGAGTAACTATCTTATACAAATGAGATACAAGAGGAAGAATAGACACAGAGGAATTAGATGGGGGAGGAGAATTGGTAGTTCTGGAAACCTAATTTCATCAGGAATGGGTTCAAGAGGGATCAATGCATATATATTTAGAAGAATTTAAAAGTCTTCTGAATTTAGAAAGAAAATTCTAAGGGAATAGGAAAGGGAGAGAAAATAAGAGAGGGATTTTTAGAGGGGAGGGTGAGGGACTAGGTTAAAGGGGGACATGGAAGGGTGTTTATAT
The DNA here is from genome assembly GCF_900497805.2 of Vombatus ursinus. Lineage (NCBI taxonomy): Eukaryota > Metazoa > Chordata > Mammalia > Diprotodontia > Vombatidae > Vombatus > Vombatus ursinus. The sequence continues at coordinate 54,073,569 of NW_020954556.1, forward strand.
CAAATGAATGGGAGGATAAAGGAAGGATCCTTGGAGGGGGGTAGGTTCAGTAATAGAAGGGCAAGGTACCAGGGAGAAGTAAAGTAGAACAATCAGGAAGGATAGGAATAAGAGATATGCACAAACATAAAATAAAGATCAAGAGTAGAATTTGTTAGGGAAAAGGGAGCAGGGGTGGTAATCATGATCTTGTTTTTGTTTGTTTGTTTGTTTATTTTTTTGGCTAGGCAATGGGGTTAAGTGACTTGCCCAGGGTCACACAGCAGTAAGTGTTATGTGTCTGAGGCCAGATTTGAACTCATGTCATCATGAATCCACGGCTGGTGCTTTATCCACTGCACCACCTAGCTGCCCCTAATTCTGATCTTGGGCAAAGCAAAGGCTAAAATAGATTTAATCAAAAGAGAAAAATAGAGACACTATACCAAGTGTCAGCCATATTTATCAATGTTGTTTTGGAGTATTTAAAACAACTGGACAGTATAAAGTGTGTATATTATTATCTTGTAGGAAATGACATATTGGTGGATTTGGAAAAATATGGAAAGATTTGACCTTATGAAGGAAGAGATTATCCACCCTCAGAGAAACAGAGGATAAATAAGTATAGTATGATCCTATTGATATCTAAGTATATTCATGTGTAGATGTATGTATGTATGGATATATGTGTGTATATGTATATTTTTGTGTGCATATGTTTATATATGTATGTGTGTATATATGTATATGTGTATTGTATCTCTATCTATCCATCTATCTATCTCTCCATCCATCTATGTATCTATCTATCTATCTATCTATCCATCTATCTTGCTCAATTGTAGCCTTAAGAAAAGTTACAAGGAAGCAAACAAAAGATGGACAGCTCTCAATGCATGTAGTATTTATTATATAAGGTTTCTTGAAATGGAAATTCATTGCTGTACATTTTGAATCCTCTCTCAAGTTCTACCTGGCACATGGCCATGTTTTCTTTTCTTTCCTTATTTTGTATTATATTAGTTTAGTATTTAAGTTTATTTTTTCTTTTCTTATTTTGTATTTAAGTTTGAAATAAAAAAACACAAAAAAGACTTCTAAATATAAATAAATCTTCTAGTGTTTCCTAGTTTAAAGAATTAGCATAGAATAGTGTGGATTAGAAAGAGTGGTCATCTCCCTAAATAAAAAAAAGAAACACTAAGAATCTTTAGCAACATTGGGTATTCTACGTTAAGGCCAACCTCTCATGGTCCACCTTCTCATTCTTCAAGTAACATTATGGAGAAGAAGCCACTGGCTAATCATCCAAATTTGGATTCTGGGAAGGTGCTGATGCCAACATTTTTACTACGTGCATTTGGATGGGTCAGATAACAGCAGAGCTCTCCTTCTCTGCTTTCTTCAGTGGCTAATTTTAGTTTCAAGTAACTGTTCTTTGACTATAAACAACTACTGACAAAGCAACCCAGAGAAGGCACTTTCATTGAATAACAGAATGAAGATAGTTAAGTTTCATGCAATTAATTACAAGGGAGTAATGTGTGCAGATGATAAAATGATGTTTGACTAAGGAAAAGATTTTCTCTTCTCTTCATACACTCCTGAGCCACAGCATTTCAGAAATGTAAATGTTTCCACATTTTTTTCAAATAAACTTCTGATATTTAAATAACCAAAAAAAAGTCACCTACAGCAGCAACCTAATAGGAATTGTTGTCCCTTTCTCCTCTCCTATATTTCACAATAAACCTAATCATATCTCTCCCACTTATATATACATACCTATATTCCAAATTCCTTTACCTTATTATGCCAGCTTAGACTTTTGTAGCTGCCGCTTTCCAGGTCATTCTGGCTTTGCTCTGCTCTGCTTGCTAATCCACCCTTCATATTGCTGGCCAAATAATCCTTATGCATATTTCTGACTATGCCTCTCTCCTGTTCAAAAATCTTCAATATCTCCCTATTGACTGCAAAAATTAATTCAAACTTCTCTGCCTGCCAATATTACCTTTCCAGGCTTTTTTAATGCTGCTCATCTCTATTAAAGCTTTATTCCTGAAAAACTGTACTAATCTCTGCACCCCACCTTCCCTTTGGGAAAATAAAGGTATACCATACTATTACAACTTTGCCAAACCTTTCCATTTTAGATCCAGCAAAAACCTATTTGACTGGTAACTGAAAGTCCTATGTTTCAACTATTATGGAGACAACCCTTCCTCCAGTCACTTGCCTGTGCCTCTTACTTGACATATATAGAACTATATTTTCTTGGTCCCTACCTTTCATTCCTCATTCATTTTTAGGCAATGCAGAAAATACTCTTATTTCAGTTATCTAGCCTTTCCTACTGCTTTGCACCATGGGTGGTGGCATTGTGTTCTATTAGTGTCATGTCAGCACTTTGTCTAAAACTCTATATAAGTTTGAGACTTGGGTGGTTTACGGAATATGGATTGGAGTTTGTATGTTTGAGCCACTAGTCCATCCAAGGAGCTGATGATGAGAAAGAGAAGCAATCCTCTTTATTCTTCTCTATTCATGCCTATTTTCTCCAATGGTTGACATCTTGTGTGGCAGGATTACTCTTGCACAACAGTTCTCTCTCCTTTTATTATGCACCACTATACTTGGAACATCTTTCTTCTTTTATTTTCTTGGTGAATTCCTCCCTATCACTTAAAGTTCAGCTAAAATTTCAAGTCCTCCAAAAAGTCTTCCCTGAGATTTTTAGTCTATAATTCCCTTCCCCTCTCAGACTTCACATAGTATTTTTTTTCTGTAGCAGTTTTCATGTAATAGTGCATATTATAGCTATTTGTGTTGGTGCCAATATTCTCTTATAAGATGCAGAATCAAGACTTCAGGCTCATCTTATTTTATTGCTCTTCTAGAGAGCCTGATATCACTGCAAAGGACTACAGGTAAATTTAATATTGCTCTACTCAAGGCCTATGAAAAATCTTGCTTTCTCTGTGAAGAACATACAATGACTTGCATAAAATGCTTGGGAAACTTGCTATAATTAATTATCCATTAATATTTTACCTTTTTCTGAATAATCTAATATTTCCCACAGGGATATTGAGCTTCATTTGTTTGGCCTTGAATACATTCATTAATTATGACTACACTTGTATACATTCATTAATCTCTCACATTTCTATATTATTGACTTGTCTGCATCCATGACATGATGCCTCTCCTTAGTTGATTTTGCTTTCCTAAGATTATTATAGTGTTATGTCTAGCTCAACCAAGTAAGACTTTTTTCATAGTACCCCAGTTTTTGAGGATATAAGAGTGCTTTCCCTTGTAGCTATAAGATACTAAAGTAGCATGATTTGATCAAGTAGGTAAACTTAGCACTAGTGGTCAGCCATTTTTCATCAACTCTAAACTCTCTGAGAGCATAACCCACATTTTATTTAAACTTTGTATCTCTTAGTGACTATTATAATGATCTGCACAGAGTAGGCATTTTAATAAATGCTTATTGTTCTTCAGTTTTGCCCTGTACTATGAGAACTTTCATACAGAATCGAGATTAATCTTGGTCATAGACCTCTCTGATTGGCTCATTCCACCATAGACACTGTCTCTTTATTGCCTACCAAATAATGACCATACTCTTAAGCCTGCCATTAAATACCCTCTACCACCTGATACTTCTTTACCTTTTAAGCCTTGTTTTCTACTACCTGCTATTACATGCTTTGTGATGAATCTTCCCTTTATTCACCTATTGTAGTATTTTCCTATTTTCATACTTCTACATATTCCATCCACTATGCCTCTAATGCTTCCATCTATATCTATATCTATATCTATATATCCATATCCATATCCATATCTATATCTATATTGAAATCTCATCTGTCCTTCAAGGTCCAGTAGGATGCTGACTCCCTTTGTAACAACCTTTGTAAATAGAGGTTTTGTTCCCCCCCCCAAATTTCACCTTTTCATAATTATTGATTCACAGAATCATAGATTAAGAATTGAAAGAAACCTCATTGTAAAGATGAGGAAGGTGAAATCAGGAAAAGATTCTGATTTTCAAAAAATAGAGAAGAGAATGGAATTGGAAAACTATAGGCTCTTCATCTTGGCTCTAATTTTTGGATCATGAGATAAAACATATTAATGACAAACTTCTGGCCAGGGATATTGAGAACTAATAATATTGTCTATTGCCTTGCAAATTCAATGGGAAAAAACCAAACTTCAAATTAAAATGGATTGGGGAGAGAGAAAACTGTCAATGGATATCTACCATGAGGCTATTAAAGAGTATCTACTATTATATCTTATATATTATTATATCTACTCTTATCTAGAATAAATCCTGACTGCAATGAATAAAGAAGACTAGCCTTTGAAACAACTTGAAATTGAAAAGGAGACAAAAACCCACTAATTCAAAAATCAAAACAAAATGTCTAAAATTAAGACATTGAGCAAGAAGAAACTAGTATAACTATCCTAATTTCAGAAGAAAAATTTAAATTAATAGGTATCACTGAGCCTTTGGGGCAATGAACTCCATGATTGGGATATGACTAAATGGGTGTACCTGGATAAAAGTGATAGAAGTAAGTGGGGTGTATGCGTGTAGCATTGTTTATTATGAAGGGAGATATGAGAAAATGCAGCACCTAGAGGAGGGAAATATGGTGGAATATTTGAGTGAAGAGTAATTACTAGATAAACAAAAGCAATTGAATTTGAAGTAGCCAACAGACTACTTAGTTTTTGTTTTGGTTGGGCAATGGGGATTAAGTGACTTGCTCAGGGTCACACAGCTAGTAAGTGTTATGTGTCTGAGGCTGGATTTGAACTCACGTCCTCCTGATTCCAGGGCCAGTGCTCTATTCACTGCACCACCTAGCCCACCCACACAACAAGCTACTTAGAAAGAAAAAGGAAATGGCTGAGGAGTTCAAGAAACACAAGCCTGGCATAGAGGCATGATTATGGTAGTAATGGTGAACATCACTGATCTGGAGATCTTTAGTTCTATCTTTCTCTGTCTCTGTTTCTTGGTCTCTTTCACTGTCTCTGTATCTCTGTCTCCATCTCTTTGTGTTTCTCTGTCAGTCTCTCTCTTTGCCTCTCCAAATGTCAAGCATTTTTTGATGTACTTTAATGATAATTTTAGTCTTCAAAGGGTGAAAGAATCAACAAAGGAAAATTCTATTCTGAATGTCATTCTCACCAAGAAGAATCACTTAAGTGCACTTAGTGCACTCATTAAAGAGTACACTAAGGAATGCACTTAGTTGCTGGTACTAAACCTATGATGCTATGATCCTGCACAGATGGAGGTGTTGCTCTTAGAAAAGGGAAAGGACAGACTCCCCCCCTCAAACAGGAGGCATGATTAAAGACTCTTTAATGACAGAGAAATTTAGTAAGAGGAAGAACATTGAAGGCAGAAGCTCATGTCTCATGGCTTTGATCATTTAAGTAAAGTAGGAGAGGAGATATGAAACAGAGTCAATTAGAGAAGAAGAAAAGTTTTGGTAAATATTATCAAGATTTCATGAAGGTAAATTGCATCATTTTATGTGAAAATATTTGCCATGATTTTGATTATAATGAGGATGTGTGGGATTTGATTTAAATCAAGGCTTTCCTACTTAATTTCTGTGTAAATGTGATCAAGTCATATAATCTTTTTGGGTCTTTGTTCCTTTATTTGCAAATTGAGGGGATTGAACAAGATGACTTCTAAGGTTGCTTCCTGAACCTGATTTATTATCATCCTATGAACTAAGATCATAATAAAAAAAGAAGCACAAATTCAGAAAGTATGAAAGGTTTTCTTTTTTGTTTTTAAATGGATTAATTTTTGTAGTGTAAACTGACCATCTTTCCCCAGATGTAGCTCTGATAATAAGTAAATCAGTTATAACAGTTTCTCTTAGGAAGACATATAATGATGAATATTAAATCTGTGATTATTTTATCTATGATTATACAGAATCATCGCAGTAATGATATGTGGGTGGGCCTTCAGAGGGATTGTGACATAATTCAGTTTTCAATGTGCCCAATGGGAAATCTACTGATGCTAAATCAACCAAGGGAAATAATCCTGGGAAATAAAATTGAGGCTTTCATCTCACACAAGTCCTTAAGCCAGATAGGAAATGAGTATATCAAAATGCTCCAATTTCCAACTGCCAGAACCAATGACTTTGATGAATTCACTTAAGAGAAGTTAGTGCGATTTAAGAGAATTTAGTTGCAAAACTTAAATAAACCCCTTTTTTCAGGTAAAGAGTTTGAAATTACCAGTAAAGATATATTTAATTTTTTCTTTGTACCAAAGGAAGAGGGGAAATTTCTCAGTAAATGGATGAAATTGACTTTATACAGTTAACCAAAAGTGAATAGATGCCTAGATTTGCAAGATGAGTACAGTACACTTTGTAATTTGTTATCATTGTTATTGTTATTATTATTATTATTTACTGAGGCTGTGGGTGGGAATGGCAGGTAAGCCATTAGTTTACTTATCTCAAATTTGAGGAAATATGGAATAGATTTACAGAGGTGTGGCACAGTGGCTAGGAGGAATGATTTGAAAACAGGAGAACATGAATTCAAGTCCCATTTTTGAGACATATTAGCTCAATGACCTTGGGCAATGACTTAACATTTCAGTAATGTAAGCAGTTCTCTCATTATAAATTATAGAGAAAATGGTGATTTACATTGGATAATATTTTCATATACAAATGAAATGAGAAGTTCAGTGTATATCCTTATAGAATATATTTCATGAGCTAGGAAATACTTTGGCAATGAATTCTATTATCAGTTTTCAATTTGGTGGGAGTAAAATGAGAAAAATGTGAAAAGTTTCAGAAAAAAATGCTTCTGAGAATTCATAAAACTGTTGAATTTTTATTTATTTAGGCTAGGCAATGTGGTTAAGTGACTTGGGTCACACAGCTAGTAAGTGTCAAGTGTATGAGGCTGGATTTGAACTCAGATCCTCCTGACTCCAGGGCCGTTCCTCTAGCCACTGTGCCACCTAGCTGCCACCATTTTTATTTAATTCAAAGAAACTATGAGCATCTATATGTCATATTTAGTATAGTATATTTATTTCAGACTATGTAATTAAAATATAATCAGTAGAACATTGTGATCTAAGAGTCTGTCTTTGGTTAATGTTTTCATATCGCAATCTGAAACAAGTAAGTTAGAGAAAGATTCAGAATGAAGACCAGTAACTGAAGTGTCCAAATTACATGCATTTGCAAAGAACCTTGAAAATAACATATCATATGCATACAAATTTCCAAGCCTTGAGGGGTGAGAGAAGAGGAAGAAAAAGTGAGATATTCATCCTCATCATCCTCATCACAGTGAAGAAAAACACTTTTCAAACAATTAAGTCTTTTGCAGTACCATTCTTAACATAGACTTTTCATAAAGTAAAATGAATGACAAGATTATCACTGTCATTACTATTATAGTCATTCATACTATTATGAGTGGCTGTTCCTTGTCCTTCTTTCTCAGAGAGGATCATGACATCAGGAAGGTTATCCCACGGCTGTGAATTGGATTTAAGTGAGGGAGTACAAAAATCCCCAACCTCACTTTCTCCTCTGGAGCCATCTGGGTTCAGTGGCAAGATAGATCAGAATGACTGGAGATAGCCCCAGATGCAGTGGTCTTTTCAAGCTAAGGTCTTTCCCAGGTCTGGGTTTGACTGAAACAGTGTTCATTCAGTGATTAAGGTTAGGTAAGAAATGAGGCAAAGAACAGCCTCTTTTACCTAATTGAAAAAAAAAAATCATTCTGGGAGGGGCCAAGACAGAAACAATTGCTATTTGCATTCATTCTGAACCATTAAGGACCAAACAAGGACCACTAAATGGGGCTTGGGTTGGGACCTATTGTTGGCCAATCAATGAGAACCAGAGTGAATTGAGTTTAAGGCATGGTCCTTAAGAATGAAATCTAGCCTATAAACCCTAAAATATCTTTCAAGATTTCAGGGATTAAAATTTACATTCCTTTAGGCAGAGCACACTTTCTCCTCTGGCTCCAGAGACAAGATATAGATCAGGACAATTGGAGATGCCCCATATTATGAGTGCTATATGGCACATGGCAGATAGAAAGCTGGCCTGGAAGTAGGAATACTGTAGGTTCAAATCCTATCTCTGACCCATCCTAGATGCTGTACACTAGATAAATCACTTTACCGCTCAGTGTCTCTAGGCAAATCCTTAATATTATAAATTACAGACAATTGGACAATCTTATCAAGCAATATGTTACAGTCATGCTGTCTCCACTCCAGCCAAAACATCAATTCTATTCTCTTTAGAAAATTATATTTCAACCTTGGAACAAACCTAGGCTTTTATAGATTAACTTTGTTTTTGTCTTGCTTAGTTCTAAGCATCCACATCACTTAAATGGTATATCCGGGCATGCTTACACATTTGTACCTTTTTTTTTCCTTTCCAGTTCACCTCTCTTTTATGCATTATGTTTTCATATTAGAAATATTAAAGCAAACATGCAAATCAACAAACTTGATGACAGGGTCTGTCTTGTTTGTTTTTATTTGTCTCCCTAGTACTTAGCACATTGTCTGGCACACATTATGTGTTTAATATCTATCTATCTATCTATCTATCTATCTATCTATCTATCTATCTATCACTTCCTTTCGATCTAATCTGTCTATATATGTATCTTTCTAACATACATCTCCATTAGTGGATGGAGCTTTTACAGTAATTGTCTCATTTGATAATCATAATAGTTACCTGTGGTATAAGATTTTCTCTCTTCAAAGCCAACTCTATAGCTACCATTCAATTCATTCATCCATGAATACAAACATGCACACAATGTGTGCATATACATATGAATATGTAGTTATGGATACGCATATGTGTGTAATAAATATATGCCTTATGCACGATGCACAAATGTGTGTACATGTATGCATACACATGTTCATATATGTAATGTACTTTGGGGAAACCCTGATATTTGTATGCATGTATATGTCCATATATACACATAAATTTACATGCATATGCATATATACATGTATGCATACATAATGAATAGAGAGCTGACCTTAGAAACAGTAAGATCTCTGGACCTTTCTTCACAAAGGTAATATGATTGCCAAAGAAATGGTTTGCATAAAATGCCTTGCATACCTTAAAATACTACAGAAATATGTTAATTATTGCCAGCATTGTTCACATATGTTACATATATACACATATGTGTAGCTATACACACACTTATAAACAGACAGACAGACACACACACACATACACATAGCTTGAAAGATATTTGGACACATTGAAGGTTTCTTAAAGATAAGGGAGACTTGGCAAGTTTGATGGTAATATGGAAAGAACAGGTAGCTAGAGAGGTTGAAATTTAAGAGCAAGGGAAGGGAGAATTGAAGATATAATATAATGTCAGGATCCCCAGACCAAGATTACTCTTCTGTTTTTACTTCTCTCTTTTTACTATTAGGAGACACTCAATTTTCCAGAGCTAGGGCCCAGCAAGCAAGCTGTGCCCTGAGCTTGGCATAATAACAATCATTTGTAGTCACCCTCTGGATGAACTCTGCCACAGCAGCAAAATCCCAAAATTGTTTTGCACCAGCCCCAGGTGGTTTTTGAGCTCAAACACCTGCAGGAACCATATTCTGGTTGTGAAGCCCTGTTATGAATCAAATGTGTCCCATTGGTGTTGTTACATATCGTTGTGAAGGCTACATCTTGCTGTGTAGCTATTGCTATAAGTATTAAGATTTGGCCTCACTAAAGCAGGTGTCCTTCTAGAGCAAGCTCCAGCACATGTGTCTAGTTTTCTTCTTCAAATGGAATAAAGAAAGCTTTTGCTTATGATCACCGTTATTTCTTTGTTTTTATTTTATTTATTAGAGTTAATTTGCTGCTTTGATAACTGGTGTGAGCTCTTTGATGTTTTCTTTTTCTTTCCCTGAGTTAACTGTGGTTGTGATAACCTGTGTGAGCTCTTTGGTATTTTCAGAGTTAACAGCAGTTGCATAACCTCTGTGACTTTTTGGTCATCTCTTTTCAAATTTGACAATACTGTTGAAGACAGGAAGGGATGGAATCAAGTACATGTATAGAGTGGTTTATTTGGTAAGGAAAAGGGGCACCTCTTTGTCAGATTGGAGGAAAAAAAGGAAATGATGTTTGAGTAGTTTTGAATAAAGAGAAGTGGGAGTTCATATCGAATGACCTAAATTTTCTCAAAAGAATCCAAGTCCTCAACTGAAAGAGATGAGGGAGACTTCAGGAGGGAGAGGAAGTTTGAAATCCTGCAGGGTGACATTGGGAACCAATTAGGAAGGAATAAAAAGACTCATTTACTGCCATGACAATCAAGTTGAGGTGGTAAAATATGGATTTGTAATGTATGCAGTCAGCACTGCACATCAGGAGAATGACTCCCCTAAGTGTGCGAGTCCACTGATTTGACTTGGTTTCCAGAACAAAGTACCCTTTTGGGATCCATTGCATGCACACTGATACCACTATGCCCTGGAGCAAGGTCCAGTCCCCTTTTCCAGAAGTCATTAAGTTAATGAGCTGCATCTGGGACTAAAGCCAAAGGTGGGTTGGTAGTATTCAATCCCCAGGGTTTTCATTTACCCTCAGTCTGGTTAATATGGTTTGTGCCCCATTTTACACAACTGGAGACTCCAGTGGAAGAGTATCTCCTTGGTTTCTCCTGGAATCATCTGTGTGTGTGTGTATGTGTGTGTGTGTGTGTGTGTGTGTGTGTGTGTACACAATCAGAAAGTTTTCCTGCTACATCCAGAGAAACTAGTGCTTGGCCCCTCTGTCCTTTCACTTTTAGAGGATAATGGCTGAGGCAATGAAGAAAATTTTTACCTCTTTGGTGAAGGAGCTGTAGAAGGAAAAATGAGAGTATCCTATGTCTTTACTCTTTGTGCATTTCTTTTTCCTTTCTTGGTTTAAACATTTCCTCCATCTTTTTTTTTTCCTTTCCTATGGTCCTTTGGCTGGGTGTCTCCCTTGGTTTTAAGAGGACAAGCTAGTTAACATGATAAATTTTTGGTAAACTTTTAGACTTGAAGAGATACTTCATGTCACAGATAAAGAAGAAATTATCTAGAGAAATAATTTTAGTTTAGCCTGATAAACAATTGTTTAATGAGAGATTTTTTGAGTTCTACCAAGTAGAGACCCAGACATAAGGATCTGAGCTCTCTAAAATCTTGCTTATTTTCCAACACACAAGCAGTGAGAGAAATTGCTACATCTAATGGTAAATACTGCAATAAATTTCTTATTATCAAATTGGTTTTATGATTTGTGTTGCTTAGCCACATCTGACTTGCAGCTGCTTAGTTGCTTCACAATTAAGACTGCTTGCAATCTTAGTTTTAACACTGAAAATGTACATCTTATATTAGTTCCTGAGGGAAATTTCAAGTTGTGGGCCAAAGGATTTTGTAACACAGTCATATCCCTAAGCCATAGTGAAGTCTTCAACTTTGAATGATGATTTTCATTTTCACAAAGATTTGAAATTAAAATTTAATCCAATTATTAGCATTTATTGAAGACCCATCAATTTCGGTGCCGAGTGCTGTGAACTAAAAGTTGAAAAACAGAATACATCTTAACTTCAAAGAATTTACAGTTCATTAGGAGGATAGGATATAACCCAATAGACTATGAGCTCCTTGAGAGTAGGGACTTTTGGGTGGGCCTTTATAATCCTTTGTATCTGTGGTCTAGTGATACTGGCTTGCAGTAGTTTGAGCAAGACCCTCTACCTCATGACTCTGGGCCTGCAATTCTTTTTCTCCTCATCTCTACTTCCCAGTTTCTGTGACTTCTAAATTTCAGCTAAAATATCACCTTCTACATGAAGTCTTTCCTCTTCCCCTTTAATGTTAGTGTGTTTCCTCACTTAGTTATCTCTAATTTATCCTGTATATATCTTATTTGCAAATAGGTAATTGCGTGTTTTCTCTCCCATTAAATTATGAGCTCTTTGAGATAAGGAACTATCTTTTCCTTTTCATCCCCAATATATAGCACAATGCCTGACACAAAGTAGGCACTTAAAATACTAGTTGACTGACAAACTGAGAATAGGTAGACAAATAAGTATAAAAGTAGTAGAATGTAATAGGGGCAAAGGGGAGATCTAGACAAAAAAAGTATATGAAAATTTTAGATGTCCCTTTAATCTGGGGACAAAGAATGGGGACTAGTAATGGATTCATGGAAATAGAAGCATCTGAACTGAGCCTGAAGTAAAGTGGAAAATTTTAGTGGGGGAAGATGAGAAAGGCATCTAGGCATGGAAAATGTAGAATTTCCTGTTAATGGAATGGGTAGGTTGATAATAGTTACTTATTCAGTTTCCAATCTATAAGATTAGGTGATATCACCAAGAAAAGAGAATAGTGAGAAAAAAGAAGGCAGGAGAGAGAAGAACTTTAAAGGTAAGAGAAACTAATGTGAATGGAGTATGTAGAAGATCTATTGAAGGACATCAAAAAGGAACAGTAACATAAGCAAGCGAACCATAATCTGATTGTATTTCAAAAGTTAAAGGAGGAAAGTATGTGTAGAATAGGTTGGAAGTCAGGGAAGATGACTACTGAGAAAAGACTATGGTGAAAGTAATCTCATTAGAATGAAGAGAATGAGATGAAAAGATGAATAGAAAATAATTTATTAAATGTTTACTATATGCCACGCATTCTGCCAAATGGGGATACAAATTGGAAAAAATGAACCAGGTCTTCTTAAGAAGCTCATACTTATGTCAAGAAAAATATATTTCAGCTTCAGTGTAGAGGGAAAAGCCTCTAGTCCTAAGAATTCTGTGGTCAGGCAAATGGCAAAGATCAGAGGTCCTTAGAATGGTCCAGCAGGTGAGATGATACTACCTAGGGTACTGTTGGAAGTCATAAGAGCATGGCAGATAGTAAGGAACTTTGGCCACAGTGTCAGGGTAGATGGTAAGGCCTTGTGGTGCTCCATCACACTGAAATCCCTGTAGTTAGTGGCTTCTGATAGTCCAAATGATATGAACAGTTATACCACTCTTTTCATGGTTGAAAGAGAGGGGAAGGGTGAGTCCTTTAGGACTCAGATTTCTGGAGGTGGCAGAGTGAGTGAATTATATATGTAGAAGTAGTGTTATAGGAGGTCTTCAAATCCTCCACTACTTAGTGATGAGATAGGCATGATGATTAGCACCATCAACCTCCCACTCGGGGTAATGTTACATGGTGTCAAATTGACTCTCTTGCAATTATGCAGTTAACAACTGACATTTTCCAGGAAAAGGGAAGTAGAAGAACCCATCCCTCACATCTAACTCTTAACAGAACAGGAACTTATCTTAGTGAATTATCAATTGAGGGGTAGCGTCATATGTGCAAAGTTGAAAAAAGTTAAATGACACATGTTTTGGGGGCTATTGGAAATCAGTGAATTAATGCATTATCGGTGGATCTAGGAATTAGTACAGCTATTCTAGAAAGCAATTTGAACTTCTGAGGAAAGTGTTACTAACTAAACTTTGCATTCTTTTTTGATTGACGTTATATATACATATATAGAGGAGAGAGAGAGAGAGAGAGAGAGAGAGAGAGAGAGAGAGAGAGAGAGAGAGAGAGAGAGAGAGAGAGAGAGACTGAGAGAGAGCACAAGCACCTGGGTTCTGAACAAAGCTCTCATGCTTTCCCAATCACCAATGTAGTGAAACAAAGCTGTGTGCTTGCTCCTATGCTTTTTAGCATGATGTTTTCAGCCATGTTATAAAACATCTTGAATGAGGATGAACATGGCATCAAGGTCAACTATTGCATTGATGCTAAATTCTTTAACTTGAAAAGGCTACAAGCCAATATCAAAGTGGTTGGAGTGTTGGTACATGGTTTTTTGTTCGCAGATGATTGCACACTCAATGCAGCCTCTAAAGCTGAGATGCAACAAAGTATGGATCATTTCTCTGTTGCATGTGCTAATTTTGGCCTAATGATTAACACCACCCACACATGAAACCTTGGGTTACAACAAATGGAGAAATTTTCAATGCTGTAGATCAGTTCTCTTACCTTGGTAGTAAACTTTCCAGGGATGTACACATTGATGATGAGGTTGACTCACTCATTGCCAAAGCTAACTCAGTGTTAGGAGGCTCTCAAGGACAGTGTGGGATTGAAGAGGTGTTAGACTGAATACCAAGCTGAAGGTCTACAGCACCATTGTGTTGACCTTATTGTTGTATGTCTGTGAAACCAGGATAGTATACCAGTGACATGCCATGCTTTAAATTGCCATTTGAATTATCTTAGGAAGATTTTGAAGCTCACCTGGTATGATAAGATATCGAACACTAAGGTCCTTTTTTGAACTAAACTTCCAAGCATTCAAACTCTACTGCAGAGAATACAACTATGTTGGGCTGGCCACATTATTCGAATGCCAAATATATGTTTACCTAAAAGACTATTTTATGGAGAACTCACACAGGGCAAAAGCTCACATGGTGGCCAGAAGAAATGATACAAGGACACTCTCAAAGTCTCTCTTTAGAACTATGGAATTGATTGTGTGACATAGGAGACACTGGCACAGGACTGCTCAGCACGGTGTGTTGTGATCTGTGAGAAAAGCATAATCGAAGTAGCTCAAAAGAAACATGAGATGCAGAAATTTAGAGAATCTATTCCAAATGTTCACGTGGACTATTTGTGCACAACTTGTGACAGAACATTCTGATTTTGTATTGGTCTGATCAGCCACATTTGGATGCATTGTAACTTGACTCCAATGTAGTGATGTAATTTTGGTCCTCTTTGAGAACAAAAGCAATATATATATA
>NW_020954556.1:54088575-54141507 GCF_900497805.2 Vombatus ursinus
ATATATATATATATATATATATATATATATATATATATATATATATATATATATATAATATATGTGTGTGTGTGTGTGCGTATATATGTGTGTGTGTGTATATATATGGGTGTGTATATATGTATAATACATATACATACATAGTTACAGTTCTTTTGTAGTGTCAAAAATTGGAAAATAAAGGGGTACCCATCAATTGAGAAGTGGGTGAACAAATTATGGTTGTATGAATGTAATTGAATACTATTTCTACCATTTCACCATAAGAAATGATGAAGAGGATGGTTTTAGAAAAGTGTGGGAAGATTTTTATGAACCAATGCAGAGTGAAATGAGCAGAACCAGGAAAACGGTATAAACACTACAAAACCAGGCAAATTTGAAAATCATAATTCTAGTCAATGCAATGAACAAACTTTAATCCAAAGGACCAGTTAGTGAAATATGCCATCCTCCTTCTGACAGAGATGGCAGATGTAGAGTGCAGAATGGGACATAGTAACACTTGTTAACATTTACATAATGCTTTAAGATTTTTACAAATATCAATTTTATCTTCACAAAAACCCTGGAAGGAAGGTACTATAATTATCAGCATTTTGCAGATGAAGAAACTGAGGTTAAGTGACTTTGCCCAGGGTCACACAACTAGTAAGTGTATAAAGACACACTTAAAGCCAAATCAAACACTCTTGACTCCAGCTTCAGTACTCTGTCCACTACATCACCTGGCTGCCTCTCTATTGCACAGACACACACACACACACACACACACACATTATGCACTATGAAAGTGACTTATTACACTTTATATATGATTTTTGGATAAGGAGAAGACCAGGGCAAGTGCATTAGTATCTTTCCATGAGTAAACATGTCAGGAGGGATCAAGTGACATGTAAGCTCAATACAAATCCAAATGAAACCTACTGATCAATGTGGCCTAAGAGTAAACCTGAGTAAAACCCAAAACCAAGAAATTGCAAGACAGAAAATAAAGTATCAATAGAAAATAATGATCAGAATTCACAAACAGTGGGTTAAGAAGTAAGGAATTGAACTGAAGCAGGTTTGAGAAACTATGATGGAAATAATGGACTTAGAGGAATATGTATGAAGCATAGAGAAAACAAGTTATTGTGCTTGAGATTCAATTTGAGGTCATGCCATTTTAGCAACTTTGGGACTTGGAATACTATAAGCCTTTTTCAGTAAGATCAATGGTAACTCTTGAGATTTATTTAGCATTCCACATAGGGAAACCAGTCATATTAAATTTTTGTATTACTAGTATTATGATATGAAGTTGAATGAGAAGTTCATTGATTTACTCCATATGTACTCATATATTAGACATTTGATAATTTGGGTCTGTTATATGAAAGGAAAAAGAAAGTGAGTTGTGTTACAGTTGTGAAATTGTTCAATAATTTCAATGATCTCAAGCTGCTTTGGGCTGCAGAAGTCCATTTCTTTAAGATCAATGATTTCCCCTTAAACATTATTTCACTATAATCAAGGGATAAGATTTATCTCAGGAGACTTAAAGGGCAATCAAAAGACACAACATATTAGATATAATATATCATAGATCAGATACCACATGTTACCAACCATGTTACCAATATCACGTACACGTTGTAAGTGGCATATCATCATATACATCTATGATGAGAAAAGGAAGAGCCAACTTGAGTCCTACACTGATATATGAAATATTAAGAAATCTAGAGCAAGATTTCTGGTGCATTGGACAGAATGTGAAAAATTATTCAAATAGATTTTAAAATATTAAATGCTTACCTGGGGCTAGGCACTATGGTGGATACTAAGAATACTTAGATAAAAAAAAAGTGAAAAAGCCATTGTCCTCAAGGAACTTATCATTTCCTAGGGAGAGGATCATATGCACTCATAGGTCAATTTAATGTATATACTAAATAAATACAAACTAATTTCAAGGAGATGGGGAAGTAGGGAAGTAAAAATCAATATCTGTGAAATCAAGAAAAGTGTCATGCAGAAGTTAACTCAAATTGATCCTTGAATGGAACTAGGGATTCCAGGAGGGTAAACATTACAGGTATAAGTTACAGCCTATATAAAATCTCAGCATCAGGATACAGAATGTTATATACAAGGAATGTCAAGGAGTATGATTTGCTTGGAATATACAGTGCATGAGGGGGAATAATATGTACTAGTTATGAAAAAAGTGAAGAACTTGTATAGGGCTTTAAATGCCAAATGGATGAGTGAAAATAATGATAGTAGCAATAATAGTAAAAATAATAACTGACATTTATTTAGTGATTTATGATTTGCAAAATGCAAAGTTTCTAATTGTCTCTTAATTGCCCAATCTAATGGTGTTTTCTTCTTCCTCATCCTTCTTGAACTCTCCTTAACATTTGGGAATTGTCTGTCTTCTCCTCCTGGATATCTTCTCCTCTCTAGGTTTTCATGACCTTGATCTCTCATATTTGTCCAGCTATCTCTCAGTCTCTTTAGCTGGCTCTTTATCCTGGTTATGTCCTCTAAATGCCCACTAATTTCAAAACTCTGTCCTGTAACGTTTCTCTTTACACTCATGCTTTCTCACTTAGTGATCTCATCAGTTTCCATAAATCCAATGATCTTTTCTATGCATATGATTCTCAAATCTACTTATGAAACTGTAGTTTTTCTTCTGAGTTACTGTCACTCATCATCAGGATTTTGGACATCTCAAACTGGACATCCCATAGGCATCTCAAACTCAAATGTTCAAAACAGAACTTATTATTTCTCCCACCAAAGACCTCCACTCCTCTAAGTTTACCTCTTACTGACAAGAGTATAACTATCCTCCCATTCACTGAGATTTAGTCAGTCATTCAACCAGCTACTATATACCAGGCTTAGCACTAAGTGCTACTTTAGCTTCATCCTTGATATTTCACAATTCATTGGCACCTCTTGTTTCTACATTTAGAATATTTCTTGGATATGTTCCCTTCTTTACACATAACCCCAATTCAGTCCTTCATCACCTCCCATCTAGGCAATTGCAATACCATTCTAACTGTTCTTCCTCCCTCAAGTTTCTCCTAACCTCAGTTGTCAAAGTGTTATTCCTGATGTTTAGGTCTGGCCATGCCATCTCCCTATCCCCTCAATGTGCTATAGTGACTCCCTATTACCTCCAGAGTGAAATATAACTGCTGTTTTTTCATTTATATCTCATCATAATCAGGCCCCTTCTTACCTTTCCAGACTTTTTATATTTTAATTCCCTCTGAGTAATAATAATAATTTTCATTTAAATGACACTTTAAGGTTTGCAAAGCTCTATGTGTGTTAATTCATTTGATCCTCATAACAACCCTCTGCATTAGGCACCATTATTATCTCCATTTTATAGAGGAGAAAATTGGGGCACAGAGAAATTACATGACTCACTCAGGATCACATAGATAATAAGGGTATGAGGCAGAATTTTAATTCAGATCTTCCTGACTCCAAGTCCCATTCTCTATCTGCTGTGCTTCCTAGCCTCTATTCAATGGTCTAGCAACACTGACTAACGTGTAGTTTCTCAAGCACAAACATTTACATTAGCTGTCTCCCATGCCTGGAATGTTCTGCTCCATCACCTCTGTCTCTTAGTTTCCCTCACTTCTTTCAAGAATTGACTGAAATCTCACCTTAAAAAGGCACTTCCCAGTTTCTCCAACTGCTATTGCCTTTTCTCTCAGATTTTCATTATTTATTCACTGTATGTCTTATATACGCATCTACTTTTATGTATTGCTGCTCCAATTAGAATGTAAGCTCTGCAAGGGCAAGGACATTTTTTTTGCCTTTCTTTGTATCCTGAGTCCTCATTATAGTGCCTGACATATTGTAAGTACCAAATAAATTCTTGTTGCCTAATTGACTGTTCTTCATACATCATATCATTTAAGCCTCAAAGCAATGGTGCAATATAAATACAAGTCATATTATCCCCACTTTACAGGAAATTGAAGCATAGAGGTTAATTGACTGCCCAAGGTCACTCAGCTCAGGGACAGAACTGGGACTAGATTCAGGTTCCTCCACAAGTTTCTGATTTCATTAAGGATGAGAGATATTGTTTCCTACCCTTTTATAAGCCATCTGATTGCTGAACTGTTTGAATGCAGATAGTTTTTCTTTATGGTTTCATTAAGCCAACTCCATACTTGGTTGTATCCCTATCCTAGCTGGACCATAATTGATATCCCATATTGCACTTCATTAGTATTCAAGAAAGCATGGATGTGGCTGTTAGAAGCCTGAAAGAAATAAAGCATTGAACTTCAAAAAGTGCCAGCAATGATTCCCTTCCTCCCTCTCATTTCCTTCAGGAAGTTTCGCCACCTTCTTGACCTGGATGTCAACTAAAAGAAACCTGAGAAAGAAACACTCAAATGAAAGTTAAAACAAACAAACAAGCAAGCAAGCAAACAAACAAACAAACAAACAAACAAACAGATATAGTATCAGGAATGTCTACCTAGCAATTGTTCTGTAAAGGGTACTTTTACCATTATCTTCCATTCCCTTGTGCCTCTGTGGTGCTGATGGATTTCTCTTATCTTTTGGAATGATGCATATTTCCATGGCTCAGCATTTCTGCCCCTAAAAAGAAGGAAGATGCTGTGCATACTGCAGATTTCCCCTGGATATACCATGTGAAGCAGAACAAGTGTTTTTGTTTTTGTTTTTTGTTTTGCTTTTATGCCTCTGATTTTCCTTCCTTTCTTCATGTATGTCATAAGCTGTTTAATTATACATTGCCTTCATCTCACTAGTCATCATTTCATTTCAAATAACATGGTGGTCCAAGCTAAGGAAATGATTCATCTCCATAATATAGTGGAAACTATTCTTTGACCAGATTTTTTTAGTAACCAGATTATAATTTTATGTGATTGGAACATATCTTTAGAGGCTAAAATTAATGGTGATAAGAAGCTTATGCAACAGGCAAAAAGAATCTGAGGCCAAGTAAAAAATAAATTCTTCAGTGGCTCTTTTACAGTCAATGAGGCTGCAAGTGCATTTAACATTTGGCTACACACTCAAGGTTATGAAGGAATCTTGTGCAGTGCAGATATACTAAAGAAAGCCTCCAACCCTGTAGCCTTGCTCTTATCTTCCTGTTTCACCTTTCCTCACCCTCACTGTAAGTATTCATTCTGTGATGGAGGTAGAGGGAGGATTGTCTACATCTAACAAGATGAAGAAGGGAAGATAAAGTCTTGAGTTTCTTATTAGTGTCTTTTGCAAAATGTGCTTTGACAGTACCTTGTCAAGTTCTTTATTGTTCAAGGAGTACAGGAGAAAGGAAAGTAGCTCCAGAAGATTTCATATCTTACTCAGTATGAGAGATGCCTTATTGCTGGTTTAGTGCATAAATTCTCTCTGCAGAACCTCATAAGCACAGAATAACCAGGTGGTGTCAAAGGAACAGAGAATGAAGCAGGGTCTGTCAGAGTCATCATGTTAGAGCCTAATTCATTGGAACACAGATGTGGCACATAAGCATAGATGCAGTTTTAACAAATGATTGTAGTGAATTCTTCAGTGTCATTTCACTGCTCATTGAAACTCTGGCATAGGACTTAAGAGATTGATGCCAAATGGCCACTGGCATAACTCCCCAAGGGGTTTTTGCCTAAATAATGACAGGCAATGACTAATCATCAACCTCCTCTGACAACTTCTCATCAGAAATCACCAGATAAAAGGGTCATTTTTTTTATTAGTGTTACATGTCACTGCTCAAAATAAGCTAACTTTTCTTTACCTTGAGTGTAGAGGCACAGAATGGTGCTCCCAAATTTGACTGTGCTGACAGCATGTCACAATCATAAAGAAATGCTGCATTTCAATGCAGCTTCCCTTCCACTCTAGAGATTTCTATTAGACTCATTCAGCAGTTTCTCCAGGATCAATCTTGATCATTCCAATTGTACACTTCGAATAACAATTCTCCCCTAGATATAAACCAAGAAGCATCAAATGAAAGATAGGGAGTCCTAATAAAGTATGTGTGAATAAACTTCCCAGATTACCATTTCATTTTTAGGTGACAACTTGCTCAAAGGCTTCAGTCACAAGCTCACTCTATCATTTCAATTACAAAAACTGCTGCCATTTATTGTTTGACTAGTCAAAGAATGTGGCATACAGAGGTATCAAACAGAGCTAGAATAGGAACCAGGAACTTTTCTAAGTCCTTTCTACCTCTGAATCCATGATTCTCTAATAGAATGTGTTAGCTACTATGCAAGTCTATGAGATACAAGGACAAAAACATCACAGTCTATGATCTCAAGTGCAAGCAACTAATGTTCTACTAGGGGAAAGTAAGATAGATAAGTGAATACAAAACATTTCCAAAAGAATTAAAAAGAAAATTGGTGGTGAAAAGAAGACAAATAACTAAGAAAATTAGGACAAGCCTCTTGAGGAGGTAGTGTTCAAATTGGCAAACATGGAGGAAGGTACCATGAAGGTGAAGAGTATTGATGGCAAGCAAAGTTCCAGGTGTATGGTTGTAGAAAAAATTATGAGTCTGTAAAAGCAGGGTAATAACCTTACAAATGCTGTGGAAGCTATTCCAGCTTTTTACTTGATTCCTCATTGCTAATCAGCTGTTCTTCCCAGATGCCCAATGGTTGGGAACAGCTTTGTATGCCAGCTAGATACTGTTCTATTGGAACAGCAGAACACACGGCTGAGATTGCCCTATTTGACAGAGTTTTCACTGCATCGCATCTTTCTGAATGACACTTAAAACTTATTTTTCAATCAAGTCACAATGTTTAGGGGATAAGAACATGGGTAAGGGTAAGCTATCATTTCGAAGTTTCCATTTGGAGAAACCCAAGAAAGAAAATTTTTCTATAGGTGCATCTCTACCCTCCCCAACCCCAACACTACATCAGTTTGTGGAGCATCTTATAGGAGCTTTGATCAGAAGATCATATATTTAGAATTGGAAGTGACCTTACAGGATACTGAGGTCAGTTCCCTCATTTTATAGATAGGAAACTGAAGCTAAGTATGATAAGTTATTTGCCTAGAGAGAAATGGTACATTTTCAGGTAGGATTTGAACCCTAGTCATCCAGGCTCCCTGACCAGTTGTACATCGTTTTTTTGCCATGGTTTCTCTCAAATAACTGTTGGCGGAGGTGGGATTACGTTTTCTCAGAATTTTAATGTAACTTAATGAGCTTTTCCACCCCTCCTCCAGCCACTTGTTGATTCTTGAGTATAGGATGGTAAAACTCATCTCTTAGAATTCCTTTGTATTCTTTGTGTCATGTAATAGAAAGAATGCTGGGCCAAGAGTCACTTAACCTGGTTATGTTTCTCCTGGAGAAGAGAAGACACAGAAGGTGCATCATTACATTGTATATCTTCATTACATTGCATACATTACATTGCATATCTTCAAGTCCTTGAAAGGCAGTATGTGGAAAAGTGTTAGATTTTTTTCTGCTTGCCTCTGGGGATTAGAACTAGGAGCAAGAGGTGGAAATTTCACAGAGGCAAATATAGATTTGAGAACAGCAAGAGTTTAGTAACTATTAGAGTTATCCACATAGAGAAACAGACTTGTTTCAGGAATGAGTTATGTTTCATTGAAGGTCCTCGAGCAAAGGCTGGACCACAAGTTGATGGGTATGTGATTCTTTTCCAGGCATGAGCTGGACTCAGTGGCTGCTGAGATCTAGATTAGATGATTCTGTGATTTGAGACCTGGATCTGCTACTTACTAACCTCAGTATCTTCATCAATGATATAGGACATGCTAATCCTCATACCATCTGCCCCACTTGGGTTGTCATAAAGAAAACACATTGCCTTCTGTAAAGGACTCTATACAGGAAAACTGCCATCATCTTATTACCATTCTGAGTATCCAGTGAAATGTTGTGTACCAAATATATACACACACATGAATGGAATGACCTTATCAAAGGGAACAAATAGAACTGTTAGTGTTGGAGTGAAAAATAAAACAGGGTTTAGAAGCCCAGGCAAGGGTACTGGAGCACGCTGCCAACTGGAAATGCCAGCTGCGGTAGAGCTTTGTCTGCTATCTCTGGGCACTGGTGCCAGAAGCTGCTGGGCTCTCTCTCGTAGAATTACTCTTCCTGTTGCCTATAATTTTAGTGCTTTCCACATGAAGATATAGCCAAAGATGTGTTGAGAACAACATAACAAAATAAAATCAAGATGGGGGTGGCGAGTAGGCAAGAGGGGTGGAAGATGAACTAGACTCCAAGGAAATGCTGATTTTGCATCAACATCTGAAATATTCTTTCTTGTGGCAGTTATTGCAGATGGAAGGATGAATGAGATGTGTAGCCTTAAATGATTTTTTTTTCCTTCAGAAAAATGGCATTGAGCTACAGTAGATTAAAATGTAATGTTAGATTCTATTGGAAAATGAATATTACTCTCGAGAACATGTTAATAGCTTTCTCTTTTTTTTCCTGGAATTGAAATAAAATGTCCCTTACTTTCTCTTCCCTATATGTTTTCTTCTAAAATAGGAAAAAAATTACTTCCCAAAGCACTTTTACACTCCCTTTTTATACAGACGGATAACTGTGAGAAAGAAAAGGCAAACGTGAGGAACAAACTCAGAGAAAACCAGAAACTGAAGGTTAAATGCATCTTGAAGGTCATATACTCCAGATATCTCTAGTGGACTGCTTTTTTTTCAATTACATTTTGGTGTTTTCTTAACCCCATTTCCTCTTAGTTCAATTTCCCGTTTCATTCTCATTTTGCTTCTTTTATTCATTCCCTTTAGGTTTTCTATGTGTGTGTGTATATGTTTTTTTTTTTTTTTAGTTTGTTGAAAACATTGTTGTGGTATAGACACTATTTTCCCTTCTTTGTCATTTTTCTCTAGGTATTGTACTTTTGGTTGGCTTTAGAATGAAGGGACATCTTGAGTCAATCCTGATCTCCTTCTCCATTCTGTTTCCTCCACTCCAATTAATGTGGGATGGAGTTTGCCAATTCACTCCCCAACAGAGCACTAGCAGCCTTAACCTCTTGTCCCCAGTCTGTTATGACCTTGATGATAATGCAGAGAAAGGGTTACTGTGGGTACTCATGGCTGTTAGAAACATCTCTACTGCTGCACTTCACTGACAATTCAGTGGCCTGGGATAGGAGTAGGTTGGACCAGACAAGATAGTGATGGTAAAAAGGAGTAGCAGATAGAGGTTGGAATGTTTGGGGTTCACACAGAAATGAATGAGAAATATAATTTGCTTGAATAAAGATAGTGATTGTAAGGGTTTTTGCATGTGTATACCTTTCTGAATAAAGGTTTACCATCAAAATACCATCCTCTTAATTGCACAAAATGGCACATGCCCAAATAGCTAGCTGTCACTCCAGGAGAAGCAGATAATTAGGAGAAATCAATGTTCTGCGTGGTCTACTGCACAGGTAAAATAGTGTTTTGGGGGCAGCTAGGTGGAGTAGTGGAAAGAGCATCAGAAAAGAGCCAGAGAAGGTAGGGATGGTAAAAAGCAGCAGCAGGTACAAGTTGGAATGATTGGGATTCACACAGAAATGAATGAGAAATATGATTTGCTTGAATAATGATAGTGATTATAAGAATTTTTGCATATACAAACCTTTCTGAATCAAGGTTTGTCATCAAAATGCCATCCTTTTAATTGCATAAAAGGGCACATGCCCAAGTAGCTACCTATCGCTCCATGAATAGCAGATAATTAGGAGAAGTCAACATTCTGTATGCAACATTATACCAGGCGAAATGGTGTTTGTAAGAGAGAACCTGAGTTTAAATCTTCTATCTAGTTCTTACTACCTGTGTGACCTTGGGCAAATAACTTAAACTCCCTTGGCCTCATTTTCCTCATTTGTAAAATTATGAAGTTGGACCAGATGGTCATTGAAGTCCTTTCCAGGTCTGGGTTTATGAGTTCCTTATCTAGGTGCCACAGAGCAAAGAGTGTTGAATTTGCAGTCAGGAAGACATAAGTTCATATCCTGCCTCTTTCTTCTTAGTGGTGTGTGACCCTCTGTGTGGCCACTTAACCTCTCTCAGGCTCAGTTTTCTTATATATAAATTGGGGATAATAATAGCACCAATATACTGAGGCTATTGTGAGGACAAAATGAGATAATATTTGTAAAGTGGTTTGAAAACTGTAAAGAGCTATATAAGTGCTAGCTATTATTAGTATTACTCTCTTTGTAGAAAGCCTTACCTAATCCATTCACAATCCTTCAGATGTTTAAATTCTAGTAATCAATTAAAGGAGGGAGGGACAGAGTATGAGATATATGCCAAGGGCAAAAAAGCAGGGTAAGAACTGCTTTCCTCATTCTGCCCTATTTTTCTGCTTCTTGAAATCCAGTTGCTAATCACCTCAGATTCCAGCTGCTCCAAGAACAGGGGACAGGAAGATTTATCCCCAATGTGCAAGGTAAGTCTGTTACCCTGGCTGTATGCTTGGCTCTTTCTTATGGGGATGAGAAAGTTGGCCTCAGCTACATATTTAGGTGCCAAATTGGTTCTGGAAATTCTACTACACCAGGTTTTAATGATGATGAAACAGGAGAAGAGGAGGAAGTCCAGAAGTTGGGAAAATGCAATTTTTTCAAAACAAATCTGAATCTGAAAAGTACCATTGTAGCCTCCATCTTTAGTACAATATCTGGCATATAGTAAGCACTTAATAAAGCTCCCTGTCTCTCTGTCTCTCTGTCTCTATCTTGGTCTCTCTCTGTCTCTATCTTTGTGCCTTTGTCTCTATCTTTGTATCTCTAGCTCTCTCTGTTTCTTCCTCAGAAATTGGGCAAATGTTTGGGAAGACTGCCATTTCACAAAAAAAAGGAAAAAGAAAATGTGAGTTTAGTGCCTTGCTCATAGTAGAGACAGT
Source organism: Vombatus ursinus (assembly GCF_900497805.2). Taxonomy (NCBI): domain Eukaryota; kingdom Metazoa; phylum Chordata; class Mammalia; order Diprotodontia; family Vombatidae; genus Vombatus; species Vombatus ursinus. The sequence goes on from NW_020954556.1 coordinate 54,099,533, forward strand.
GAATTTTTTTGATATGATTATATTTAGGCCTTGTAAGAAGCTTGCTAGCTAGTAAAGTTGTGTAAGATGCTTTCTCACTCTACAGGAGGTAGCTCCTGAGAAACTCTGCCTAGTAGCTTGAAATAATGGAAATAATTTATCTTGCATCTGAAAGATAACAATTCAGCTCAGATATAATGTCAGGCAACAATGTAAAGGAACAAATGGGGATGGTCAAGTGGCCCTAAACAAAGTAATGGCTATATGGATCAGAGTAGAGTAACCAAACACTTTAGTTTTATCAAGCTTAATTTTTTTTTTGGCTAGACAATGGGGTTAAGTGACTTGCCCAGGATCACACAGCTACTAAGTGTTATGTGTCTGAGGCTGGATTTGAACTCAGATCCTCCTGAATCCAGGGCCAGTGCTCTATCCACTATGCCACCTAGCTGTCCCTATCAGGCCTAATTTTGACACCCTGGGTAGGATGGGAATGGATCTCAGGGAGAGTCCTTAGTAGTTTCTCCTTTGTTATAGTTCCAAGAGATATATGTATATGTATATGTACATGTACATGTACATGTACATGTATATGTATATGTATATGTATATGTATATGATGTATATGTATATGTATATATGTATATGTATGTATATATGTATATGTATGTATATGTATATTGTTATAATTATGTAGTTAGTTATATATAGTTATACAAAGTTATCTATATATAGTTATACAGTTTTATATATAGTTATATATATATTTCTTTGTATGTATATTTCTCTATATATCTATCTGTATCTATATCTGTATATCTATATCTATATCTATATCTATATCTATATCTATATCTATATCTGGTTGGTTTGTTGGCTGTTATTCTTCATTCTCCAAGAGGACCAAAATGACATTATTATGCTAAAGTCAAGTTTCAGTGTGTCCCACTGTGGCTGATCAGACCAAAACAAGCTCAGAATGCTCTACACAGGTTGGGCACAAATAATCCATGTGAACATTTGGGGTGGATTCTCTAAATTTGCACATCCTGCATTTCCTTTGATTAGTTTCAATTCTTCTTTGTTCATAGAGCACAGCATTTTCTCTGATGGGGCACAGCCATACTGAGTGTCACTGTACCAGTGTCTTCCATGTCACGCAATCAATCCCAAAGTTCTTAAGAGAGACCTTGAAAGTGTTCTTGTCCTTCTTCTGACCACCCTGTGAGATTGTGCCCAATGTGAGTTCTCCATAAAATGGTCTTTTAGGTAAACATGTGTTTGGCATTCAAACAATGTGACCAGCCTGTCATGGTTGTGCTCTCTGAAGTAGAATTTGAATGCTTGGCAGTTTAGTTCAAGAAAAGACCTCAGTGTCTGGTATCTTATCCTGCCAGATGATCTTCAAAATCTTCCTAAGACAATTCAAATGGAAGCAATTCATTTTCCTGGCATTTATATATATATATATTCAACTATTTTATGATTACATTGCCTAGATTTCCACTTCTACCCTTACCAATACCCTTCTCAAAGAACTATGCTTTATAATAAAGATTTTTTTAAAAAAGAAGAAATACTGTTCAACATACTAAAAGAATCTAGCATTGCATGCAAGTCATCCAGTCAACTAGCATTTATTATTTACCTGTGCTAAGGTTGAGGCACTGTGCTAAGTATTGAGGTTACAAAGAAAGGCAAAATGACTCCCTATCCTAAGAGTGATCACAATTTAATGGGGAGAAATACAAAAAATAACTATACACAAACAAGATATATAAAGGACAAATTGGAGACAATCAGAGATGGAAGTTACCACCATTAAGAGGTACCAGAAAAAGCTTCTCAAAGGAGGTGGGATTTTAGCTGAGATTGAAAGGAAGCCAGTGAAGCCAAGAAGTAGACACAAGGATAGACAGCATTCTTAGCATGGGAGACAAGTGAAAATGCCCAGAACAGGGAGATAGAGTGTCTTGTGCTAGGGGCAGGAAGGAGGCCAATGCCACTGAATCAGAGAGTAGTGATAGTGAATATGTTGTAAAAAAAAAAAAGATGGGGAAGATAGAGGACAAGTTATAAATAACACTGAATGTCAAAAAGAAGATTTTATATTTTATTCTGGAGAAAATAGAGAGCTACTAGAATCTGTTGCATAAGGAGGTTGTCATGGTCAGAATGCCCATCAGGCAAACATCACTCAAGGTTGGAAACACACCCCACCAGGGTTGGTCAGTTGGTCTTCCAATCCATTGGAAAAGGAAATGGCAAATTACTCCAGTATATTTGCCAAGAAAACCCCATGGATAGTATGCCCATGGGGTGATGAAGTGCTGGGCATGACTGAAAAATGAACAACAACAGTTAGAATAGGATTTTAGGATGATCACTTTAATAGCTAAGTGGAGAATAGCCTGAAATTGGGAGAAATTGAAGGCAAGGAGACCAACCAGCAAACTAGTGTAATAATCAAGAAGAGAAGAGAAGACAACATATACTTGAGATTTTGGGAAAGAAGAATTGATAGGACTTAGAAAGAGATTGGATATGGTTGGTAGATTCTCCACCTCTTCAATGGAGTGAGGAGGAGGTATATTCTTCTTTTCCTTCTTTTAGGCCAAGCTTGAACTTTGCAATTTCACAACATTAATGTTTTATTATTTTGTGATCATTTTTTAAATTAGCATTGCTTTGGTCATTGCATATATTGTTTTCTTGGTTCTTCTTACTTCCTTTTGCTTATGTTCCTCTATGTCTTCCCATACTTCTCTGTGTTCATCATAGCTGTCATTTCTTACAGCACAGTAATATTCTATTATATCAATATACTACAATTTGTATGCCAAGCTCAGAGATTTTATAGAAAGAAAGTATAAGAGGCTTAGGTAACCCATTCCACAACAAACATGATTGGAAACCCCGGAAGTTCTTGAGATATAACATAGTACCTTTTCTCCCAGTCTGAGAGCAACTGTGAAGAAAAAGTCTTTTCACTGACAAAATAGACCTGAATATATCAGGGCATTCCCCTCACTGTACTCATGGCTAGGCTGTATCAACATAATAAAAATGACAACACTACCAAAATTAATTTGAATAGTTAATGCTATACCAATAAAATTACTAAGGGGATACTTTACAAACTCAGTAAAATAATAATAAAATTTATTTGAAAAAAAAAACTCCAAAAGATCTAGAGTATCAAAATGAAAATAAATATAGATGAAGGGGTACTAACACTTCCAAATCTCAAATTATGTATGAAACAATGTCAACAGATCATTTGGTATTGGTTAAAGAATTGAGAGATAAATCAATATAACTGACTAGACAAGGTAGATTTAGGAATAATAGATAGAACTCAATAACCCAGTGCCAGATAAAGTAAAACATAAGTTGCCTAGGGAACTAGGCATCTATCTATCTATCTATCTATCTATCTATCTATCTATCTATCTATCTATCTATCTATCTCTACCTATGTATATCGATATTTAGATAGATAGGGATAGATAGAGATAGAGATATAGAAATATAGATATAGCTATATAGCTATGTAGATATAGATATACTTAGTGAAAGAAGGGATAAAGGCAATCACAAAAGTTAAAATCAATAACTTTGATTACTTGAAACTGAAAAGCTGCTGAATAGAAACATTAATGCATATAAGATAAGGAGGGAAGTGATTTAATGGGAAAAATTGTATCATATTTCTCTGAAAAAAGTTTCATGTTCAGGAGCGATAGACACACATTTGTGTGTGTGTGTATGCACACACACAGATATGAAAAAAACACTTCTCAAAAAACTACAAAATATTAACTACCACATGAAAAAATGCCCCACATTATTCATAAGAAAAATGCAAATTAAAACAACCCTGAGGCTTTACCTCATACTTTGCAAGTTGGAAAAATGAGAAAAAATGATAGTAGTTAATCTTGGAGGAGTTATGGAGAGATAAGCATATTAAGTCATTACTGATGGAGCTGTGAAGTCACTCAGCCATCTTGAAAAACATTAGAATTATACAAATAAAGGGATGGACTGGAGAATCTATTATTGGGCTTGTACTCCAAGGAAGTCATAGATAACAAAAAAGAATTCTACATATTTCAAAATATTTATAGCAACATTTTTTTATGATCACTAAGAATTTCAAACAAAGTAGATGCCCATCAATTGAGGAATAATTAAACAAATTGTGTTACATTAATGTAGGAAACACTGTTCTACTATAAGAAAGGATGTGTATGGTGAATACAGAAAAATGTGGAAAGAACATTATGAATTGATACAGAATAAAGTAAGCAGAGCCAAGAAAATAATATACAAAGTACCAACAAAAATGTAAGTAGAAAGAACAACATATCAAAAATAAAAAAAAAAATAATGAAACCAAATTATAAAGATCAATTGGTACTTTAATGAAGAGATATGAGAAGAAAATTCTATCCGCCCCCTTCATGGAGTTGGAAGGCCAATAGGTGTTCCCCATTACACAAGTTTTCAGACTTTCATAATGAATTGATCAATTGTTTTGACATTTTTTTTCTTTCTAAAAAATATTCTTTTTCATAAGGGATGGTTCTCAAATGAGGACTAGATGAGGGACATATGAGATGATATGACGATATAAGAAACAGAAAATATCAATAGAAACATACAAAAAATCCGTTACCAGAAAAAGAGCCTGGACATCAAATTTCAGAAAATCAATATAGAAGACTATTAAGATCTCTTAAAAATCAAAGGACTAAGTGGAAATAGAAAGGATACACTGATTACCTCCTGACAGAAACAAAACAAAACAAAACAACACAAAACAAAATGAAAACTCCCAGGAACATTATAGCCAAAATCCAGAATTTCTAGGTCAAAGAAAGATACTGCAGTCAAAAAGAAGCAATTCAAGTGCTAAGAAGTCAGAATAAAAGTGATTTAACAATTCCTACTGTAAAGGAGCAGAAAGATTATAATACAATATCCCACAAAGCAAAGATATAATCATACAACCAACCATGAAATTCCTACCAAAATTAAGTATAATCTTACAAAAGAAAAATTGATACTCACTGAAATAGAAGTACTTCATTCATTCCTGATGAAAGATACTGGACTGGTACGGAAGCTTAGAAATGAACATTCAGGAGTGAAGAGAAATATAAAAAGGTAAGCATATCTACATTCTAATATAGCCGATTAAACTTGTCCCCTCAGAATCCTAGCAAGAGCAAGTGTCATGAGGAAATCTAAATGAACAGAAGGCTTGGAAATGCTATTTTTATGTTTTGTTGATCTCAAATGAAGATTGAAAAGGGGGAAGAAAAAATTCACAAGAGGGCAGAAATGGAGATGAATGTTAAGGGAAATTACCTTACATAATTGGTGTGCTCAAAAAGAAGTCTATACAAATATGGAGGAAAGGGTGAGATTTCTCTGGTAAGGTGAGGAAAGAGTTCAAGCTGACTCTTGAAACTCGTTTTTGTCTGAACTGGTTAAAGAGAGAAAGAACACACATAGTTGGGTACAAAAATATGTCTCACTCAATAGGGAAGGTAATTGGGGAAAGGAAAAGAAATTGGTCCTAAGCGAAACAAGCTGTAAGGTTTCATAAAAGTATTTTAGTAGCTCTTCTTGTAGTGACCAAGAATTGGAAACAGAAGAGGTGCCTGTCATTTGGGGAATGACTGAATAAGTTATGGTATGTAAATGTGATGTAATACTATAAAGATGTAAAATGATGAAGAGGATGCCTTCCAAGAAACCTGAGAAGACCTGTATGAACTAATGCAAAGTGAAGTGAGCAGAACCAACAAAACATTTATACAATGACAACAATATTAAAAAAAAAGTTTGACTATTATTTGAATAAATGACCACATACAATTAATTCAGTGTATGCTAATTAATTTGTTATTTTAGATTAAGAGAAGGAAAGACAGTACAAAAAGGAGACAAAATTTTCCTTGACTCATGCTGAAATATGGATGAACTGATTAGAGAGAGAATTTCTAAAATTTTAATAGTGTCTGAGTCTATTCAATATTTAGATGCTTTTGAGCACAAATGCATAAAAACAGCAGTAGCAGTGAGATGTAGATGTTCTCATGTTTATTTGGGTAAAATCTATAAACAGCACCCTGTTATCCAGTCTTTTCCTTTCTTCCCCCAACCAATCCAGGTTACATATTAAAGATGAAGGTACTGAGGATACGTATAGCAGAAGCCTGGAGTTAACTGAACTGATGAACAGAGACATCTAAATGTGGATATCAGAATACTTTGAATGGCCTTACCCTAATAATATGTTCTAACTGCATCTCAATTTTGGGTCCTCACCTACCAGGGGGAAAAAGGTAAAAAATGTGCATATGAAATAGGGAAAATATGAATAATAAGTCATTGAATCTTTAGACAGAAAATAGAGACCATTATCCAGTTAACCAAACAGATGTTTAGAAGCATGTTTTATACATTTCCAAAAACATAAGTCTTTGGAATTAGTAAGCATGATGTAACCAGTAAACAAATCATCTGGACTTGTTGCAATTTAAAAAGAGAGGCCATGTGACTAAGTGGTTTTCTCTGGAAGCAAGAAATCTGCATTCCATGCTGGCTCCAGCCATCAATCCATCCTGTGATGTTGGGGGAAAACCTATTTGTGACTATCTCTATGGGGACAAAGCAAAATGTATTTATTATGTACAGAAACATTGAAGAATTTGGTCCTCTCTACACAAGCATTCTACATTATGTTAAAAATGTCCCCATATCTTTCCCAGAATTCTAATAAACTAGTTTCCATACTTATATAAAAATATTGTATTCCAGAGAAGTCATATGCATGGCACAACTCACTTTTCTAATATAAAATAACTTATTCCTCAATTTTATCAATAAAACAGATTTGTTTAAATCCCTTCTTTGTCTAAAATTAATGGGACTGTCAGCCAAGCTATTTACATCACATTTAAAAAGTATAGAAAAGAAAAGGAGGTCATAGCATAGCCTTGAATGAGTCAAATCTATATTTAGGGAATGAGAAGATGATGGTTATTCAATGAAGAAGAATAAGAAGTGAGCTCAGTTTCAGAGAATTCAGAGGAGCAGAAAGTATTTGTAAAGAAGATCATTAACAACTCCAGTTCTTTTCCTAAAGTGCAATGAGAATGCAGTCATAGAAAAGGCCATTAGAACTGACCAGTTGTAACTATGGTAGATAAAATATACTCCATGAAAGTCAGCCTTATTTTTTTTTCCTTAAAAGATATTGAAACTGTCCTAACAATTGAATTGGCTAAGAAGACCAAAGCTTGGGCCATTGGTATAGCCTTCTGGTGGCCTGAGTATAAAAGTCAAGCTAACTGATGAGAAGGTAGAATTTGTTTTCCTCAGTCTTACCCTCAGTGGCAGTATGATCAAGAGAGAGACAGAGAAGATGAGCACAATTAAATCAACGTTTTAACCTTATTGAACATTCTTTCCATTCAATAGCTTAGGAAACACTTTTTTGTTAACTGTTAAATGATCCACAAATACTTCTTTTAATTTCAATTCTGGGCCTGAAGGTCAGCTTGAATCAGGGCCAGATAACAACATCTGGCAACAGTCATCAGTGTTTGAGCTCAGTGGTCTTATGAAGTGGAAGAAGGGAGATGGTGAGGAAGATGAGTCTTAGTTAGCCTCTGCTCTTCTAATGTTCCTTCTGGCAGTGTTAGACACATACTCTGAATCATTTGTATGATTTCAGGGGGACTAGAAAGTAAAATGTTGGTGGACATTCAGTAACTAGAGATGAATATGAATGAATGATTGGTTGGATGGATGGATAGAAGAAAAAAGTATTTATGTGTTTACCATGTTTACTATGTATATTAAACTATTAAGATGCAAATTTTAGCAAGCAAGATCATCCCTGCCCTCTAGTGTTTATACTCTAATAGGGGAAGACAATACATATAAAGGAGTTGTGGTAACAGGGTAGTGTTTTGGACTACAGTATCTGAGGGAATTTTGATTAGAGTCGTAGGACATTGTGAAGTCTTTTCCAGGAGTAACAATAATTACCATGGACAAAATCTGCCCAAAGTCACTGGTTAATCCAAAGATCTGACAGTTTGTGCTATTGAAGCTGTTGCTTCTAGTGACCTAGCAATAGCACTTCTAGGGTTATATCCCAAAGAGATCATACAAATGGGTAAAGGACCCACATGCACAAAAATATTCATAGTGGCTCTTTTTGTGGTGGCAAAGAATTGGAAATAGAAAGGATGTCCATCAATTGCGAAATGACTGAGCAAGTTGTGTTATATGCATGTAATGGAATACTATTGTGCTATAAGAAATGATGAACAGGCTGACTTCAGAAAAACCTGGAAGGACTTGTATGGTCTGATGCTGAGTGAAGTGAGCAGAACCAGGAGAACATTGTCCACAGTAAAAGCCATGTTGTGCAATGACTAACATTGATAGACTTAACCCTTCCCAGCAATACAAGGATCTAAGACATCTCCAGAGGCCTCATGATGGAAAATGCTATCCGCAATCAAAGAAAGAACTATGGAAGTTGAATTGCTATTTTTTTCTCTTCTGTTGAGTTTTGTTTCTTCTTTCTGATGGTTCCTCCTATTGGTTTTAATTTTTACTTACAACATCACTAATGTGAAAATATGTTTAATAGGAATGTAAATGTATAGCCTAAAAAATTAAAAAATTAAAAAATTAAAAATGGGTTCAAATTCTAATGAGAAAGAGAAAAACAATGAAATTGAAATTCAAATGTGGCCCTTCAACTTGCAGGTCTTATGCATTTTCTACTCTACCTATGATACTATCATTTAAAAAAGACATCAGAAATAAACTAGAATTAAGGAAATAAGCATTTATTAAGTACCAACTATGTGCCAAGCATTATGCTAAATGCTTTACAAATATTATCTAACTTAATCCTCACAATAACCCTGAAAGATGCATAGGTGCTATTATTATCCCATTTTTTCACTTGAGGAAACTGAGGCAGATAGTGGTTAAGTGATATATCCAGGGTAATAGCTGATAAAGTGTCTGAGGCCCAATATAAACTTATCAAAAATATTGACTTTAGGAGCAGGGTCCATACCTAATGGCCTTTACCAAGGTTATTTTATGGCTGCTACTGGCAAATGAATGTTTCATTTATAAAGGTAAAGAATAGTTAAAAAATATAGTACTTGGAGTTATATATTGTAATTTGCGATATACTATCGAAAATTTCTTTCAAGGTCAATTTATCTTTATAAAAAAAACAAAGTTTTAACTCAGACTATAAGGATTAAATTATACCTGTTTACCCCTCTTTCACACTCTCCTATAAAGCATAATATTTCCAGATGTTAACTTTTTTTCATCAAATATCTCTGATGAACCCTTGTCAACTTTCAGGATGTGAGAAAGTGGGAATACTCAGGTTGAATTCAATTTAACTCAATAAATATTCATGAAATTCCTACTTTGTGAAGGGCATTGGGGGTACAGAAATAACAACAACAAAATTGTCCCAAAGTATCTCACAACTAGATGGGACATAAACATGTACATAAAAAAAACCCCATGATACTCAATAGAATGAGACAATTTAATTCAACAAAAAATTGTTAACTGCTATGTGAAAAGTACTGTGCTAGATACTAGAGATGCAAGGACAGAGATAAAATGGACTTATGCTCAAGGTGCTTACATTCCATTGGTGGAGGGAACAATTAGTTCAAAGGAAAAAAAAAAGATTTACATAATATAAACAGCCATGGGAAAGAGATCAAGAAAGGTATCCTGAAGGAGGAGGCATTTCATGAGATTTGATTGAGAAGCCTGAGCATTCAAGGTAATTGGGACAGCCCCCAGAAAGGCATGGAGTGAAAAGATGCTATATGTTACAATAAATAAGCCCATTTGACTCAAATATAGAATGCATGAAGGAGAATAATGTAAAATTTTGAAAGATAAGTTGGACCATATTAAGAAGTACTTTAAATACTGTCTGTAAGAGATGATTTTATCTTAGAGTTAACAGGGAGAAATTATAGCTTCTTTCCCAGGAGAAATGGAGAAAACTGACACATACGAGTGATATGGTAGTAGAATTGACCGGAAACTGATTATGGGATGGTGGGGGGAAATGGAGGGAAAATGGTGATTCTAACATTGAAAACCTGAGCGTCAGGATGAATAAAGTACCCCTGACAGAAATAGAGACATTAACCTAATGGAAGGGGGAATCATAGGAGAGTAATGGAAGGGTTGTCACTTGAGTTGGGCCTTTAACGAAAATAGAGATTTAAACAGAAATTGAGGACGGGGGAGAAGAAGTAGCATTTGCCCATTATGAAGCACACGTATTAGAGTTGAAAAGGGAAGATGAGTGAATAAAAAAAATTGCATATAGTAGCTGCCTAATAAGGGTGGAGTTTTACAAGTCAAATTGAATAGAACAGTTCAGTTTGGCTTAAATGAAGTATATTCATTGTTATTCAGTTGTGTCAGACTCTTCATGACCCTGTAGACCATGGCACATTAGTATTGTCCACAGGGTTTTCTTGGCAAAGATACTAGAGTAGCCTGTAGTCTTCTTCTACAATGGATTAAAGCAAGCAGAGTTTGAGAGGTTTGTTCAGGGTCACACAACTAGTAAGTGTCTGAGGTTAGATTTGAACTCAGGTCTTCCTGACTCCAAGTACAGCACTCTATCCACTGAGCAACTTAGCTGCTTTCAGAGGATATTTATTTACAGGGCAGTAATTAGACATAAGGCAAGAAAACTAGGTTGGAGGCAGGATACAGAGGACCTCGGATGCCCAAATAACTATAGACATCTTTGGGTGTGATTGCATAGTCAAAAAAGAAGGGAAAACTTTACTTCCCTTAGTGGAAGGAACCCTCCATTCAAGATCCACCTGTTTTGAATGACCAAGTTGTCTCCACTCTATGGCTGTCAGTGCTTTCTCAACAGGTTCTGGTGTATCTAAAGGTTCCTCATAGTTACTGTTGTTCAGTTGTTTAAACTTGTGTATAGCTCTTTGTGAACCCATTTGGGGTTTTCTTGGCAAAGATACTGCAGGGGTTTGTCATTTCCTTCTCTGGCTCATTTTACAGATGAGGAAACTGAGGCAAACAGGGTTAAATGACTTGTCCAGAGTCACACAGCTAGTAAGTGTCTGAAGCCAGATTTGAATTCATGAAAATGAATCTTCCATGCTCCAATCCCAGCAATCTATCCACTGTGCCACCAAGCTATTTCCAAAGTAAAACCTAGTTTGGAGATGACTTAGCTTGTTCAAGACTGGCTGAACTCTTTGATACTTTTTGTATTTCAAGCAGTCAACCCAATTTCCCATGGGTAGTGGTATACATATATGAAAATCAAGAAAGCAAAAAAAAATTTTTTTTTAAGTCAATTGTTCTTGTTAATGAAAAGAGTTAAAGATGTCCATCCTGGGCCAGGTGATGGTGCACCCTGTCAGTAGGATACTTTGCAAATATCAGCTTTTTGTCTGCTAGTGGAGAAAGAGTCTGAGGCTCTGAAAAAGTTCTACACCATCTCTTTAAAAGGCACTGACCTGTTTACTGTATTATTTTTTAAACCTCTTATAGAACTAGGAATTTAGTGTTTAGGATACTCTGTGGTTTGCCACATAAAATATTTGCTCTTTGAATGTTTTCTATACTCTAAATACAATTCTTCTTCAAAATCCAAAGATGCTTTTGAAGCTTCTGTTTATCACTGAAACTTTCATCTTCTCTCTGTTCACAAACATACAATGCCTTCTCTCACTGGGAAGAGAAAAATATTAAATAAATAATCTAGTCTTTATGATGCAAGAACTTTTGTAAGTTTGCAAAAGGATCAAATGTGACAATCATTTATAACACAAGTATTAAATACTTCCAAAGTACCTATTTCCATGCCCAACATTAGGGAGAGCTGGGATATTTAACACGAAAAAATGGACAGAACTTCACTGTTAAGAGGCTCACAATCAAAGGCCTTCGCCTCTATTATTTGCATTAACAGAATGTCAAAAGGTAATAGAGTTAGGTTGAGTAAAGCTGGTGTTTAATTCAAAAAGCATTTACAAAGCCAGTTTTGTACTGTTCTAGGCTCTTGAGGCCCAAAGATTGGGCAATGACAAAACAAAAGTTCCCCATCCCAATGGGCTAATATTCTATTTGGGTATGGCCATTTGCTCATAAAAGGCACCATCACCTTTAAGTCATTTATATTCAAATTTGGGATAGTGCAACAACTATTTGGGTCAGGGGGCAGGGTGATGCCTGTGGTGAAGGCACATGAAACTGTCAGTTAAGTAACATGGTATAATAAAAAGAGTCCTTTGGAAGGCCTCCATTCTAAAGTCCTCATCTCCAATCATGTTCCCCATGTATCTAAGACTGGGTGAAAATTCGAGAAATGGAAGGGACCCTTATGATGATCTAATTCAGCTTCTTTAGTGAATAGATGGGGAAACCAAGGCCAAAAGAGTTGAGATTACTCAGGTTACAGAACAAGAGGTAAGACTCAGGATCCTGGTGTAGAGGATTACTCTCTTTCCCCCATGTTGGCCTGCCCTCTGTAGCCTACACTTGGGACTAATGCTTATCCAAGAGAAAATTAACAGCTACAAGAAGACTAGACATTTTCATACAATCACTGAAGAATCATGCCTAGTGTTTCATAAATGAATGAAAAAGCAAATGACAATACAGTGAGAGGTTCATTTCTATAGAATCAATCTTAATTGGATTATGATAGCAGAACAAATTCTATGTGTTACCCCATGACACTTTTAGCAACTTTGACTCCCTAAATCTTAGAAAACTTGATAGCTATCTTCCCCATCATCTAGGATACCCCACTGGGATACCTACTTACCTATCCACCTACCCACTTACCTACCTTTATGTCTATCTCTCTAACTATTTAATCTATCTTTATACCTATCCATCCAATCTATTTATTTTTCTGTTTAATCTTTCTATCATCTGTCTAATCTATCTATCCATTCATTCTTCCATCTCTCTCTCTCTGTCTCTCTTTCTCCATCTCTCTTTCTCTCCTTTCTTAACAAAGGACTCACTAAAAGAGTTGTAAAGTTTTAGACATAACTTTGGTATTTTCAGTGTCAACAAACATTTTTAAAGCCTGCAATGTACAGTTCTTTGTGCATTTTAATTGCTTTAGGTCTCCCAAAGATATAATGTAGATTCATCCCTTCAGAAGTTAATGTTCCAATCAGGCATTATAGCATATGCACATCGAAGTAAAAACAAAGCATGTATCAAAACAAAAATAAAGCAAAACTAAAATTAAAATGAAACCTTATTAGGGAGAGAATAAAAAACAATAGAGCAATCAAGGATGGTTTCCAATAGGAACTGGGTCTGAGATTTCCATAAATGAAGGACAACCTGAGCAAAGACATTGAGGATGGGGTTGGAATGGTGTATATATGGGACAGCAAGCAGGCTATTACATAGTATATGAGGAAGATTAATGTGAAGTAAGTCTAGAAAGGTAGGTTGAAGAAAAGCAAAAAAAAGCATTATATGAGCTGTCTGAGGAGGTTGGACACTGCTGACTAGGGAAATGAGGGAAGACTGTCAAAGAGGTAGCATTAGATTTTAAGGAATGGTAAAATTCAATAGGCAAACTAGGAGGGGAAAGATATTTTCACCATGGGAAACATGAGTAAATGCATAAAGCTAGGAAAGTTTATTTTGGAAAAAAAGAGTAGCTCAGTTGTCGAATTTAGACAAGGACAAATGTGAAATAAGTCATAAAAGGCAAGAAGGATGGTGCCTCATTTTGGAAGAGCATTAAATTCCAAAAAAAGAAGAATTTTAAGTCTTCTTGGTCTCTAATGGGCATTCATGGAAGATTGTTCAATACGGGAGTGATATAATCAAGTTTATGCATAAGAAAGCTTAGTCTATTAATTCTTCACCTGCCCAGAGATTGGGGAATAGACTCCTTTCATGTATTTCTGGTATATATCATGATCCTATATTTAAACATAGCTGTTCTCAACCATTCTTGGTTCCTTAGATATTAGACATTTTCCTACAGCATTTTCTGGAAGTAGAAAGTCAGTTCTTTTGTTGCTGCACTTCATAGGCTCATGGTAAATGAGGTCACAAATTCTGGGGCCATCTTCATAAGAGTTTGAGAGTATGGTAAACAGTTTGATGAAACAGCGAAAGCTGGGCATAGCATATTTATAGCAGCTGCACATTCTCAGGCTGCAATTAATCAGTCATACCTGAGTGAAAGCGTACGCACAGACACATTTGTCTTTATTCAGCTGTTTAACTCTACTTTTGAGGCCAATAAAAAAGTTTAAAATAAGAAAGCTAGGCCAAGTCGGAAATCAATGACTCATGTATTTTATTTTTATTCTTGTTTCATGAAATCTAGGACTTCTTTTCCTGGAGATTATTTTTGAAAGTACTATCCTATTTCATTGTTAAATAGTACATGTTTGTTCATGTATATGAAAAATTCAAAAGTTTTATAACCATAGCACAGTGTCCACCTCAGGAAATCTTATTGATCATACATTCATTCAGAAAAAAGTCTCTACATGAGAATCCAATCATACATTTCCATTAGCTTCAATTTGAAAGAGTCTATAGGGATCTAGAAATAAGAAGTGAGTTGGGTCCTGCTACCAAACTACACAGGAAGAGCCACATGGATGAAGTATGCATATGGTTGTTGAGATGACATGCAGATCAATGGGATGGATCTTGATTTAAGTCCACAATTAAAAAGGAGAAGAATAAGATCAACTGCATTTGGACAGTTGTACAGCTCTTAAAAATAATAGTTTTTATTGATGTCCTTTGTTTTTACATCATTTTGATTTTCAAATATATCCTTCTTTCTTCCCTACCTATTTATACTTTCAAAAAAAGTTCTAAAATTAATTCAGCATAACCGACACATTTATCAAATCTCATAGCACATACAATATCCAACTATAGCTTCCTAAATCTGTAGTGACAGGAGGGAGGTAAATTTTCTCGTCTCTTCTTCAGAGGTTAGTTTGTCATGACACTTCATCTCCTCCTGATCCTCTTTCTGACTTTCTGGGTTTTGTTACATTTTAACTTGTATGACATCCTGGAATTTCCCTTTGTGCATGGTGCCTCATTACCCTGGAACACCTTTCTTTCTCTGTGGACTTTTCATCCTGAGACATTCCTTCTCAATACTAGACCTCTTCTCCCACTAATGAGTTCCTCCTGGGGCCTACACTGTAGGGAGAATGCCAGTTTGGTCAAGCTTTATGCCTCTCCTGACTCTGTTTCTGACTTTCTTGTCTTTGATACCATGCAACCACATGGCAACTTTCCTTTCTTTGCCTTCTCCATCCTATTTTTTTCAGCTTTTTTTTTTTGTGCACCATTAACATTTTCCATTAGAATGTTAGCTTCTTAAGGGCAGAGACTTTCTCTTGCTCCTTTTTTTATTTCTAGCACTCAGCACAGAGATTACAGGAGGTGTTTAAAAATAAATGCTTGTTGCTTTGCTTTACAGTGGTTGATTAAAAAAACACACTTTCAATTTACATTACTGTAATACTTTGTATTACTGTAATACTTTGCTTTTAAATGTAATTTGCTATTGATAAGCACATATTATTCATCTGACACATCTCTTAATTTTTAAGATTCATCCTTCCTTTTGGCAATGTAATATTCCATTACATTAATATATAATGATTTGTTTAGTCATTTCCCAATTAATAGCCACCTACTTTATATTCATTTTGATCCCACAACTGTAATCATTTTTATCTTTTTTTTTAATCTCAGGCCTTTTAATTTGTTTTATATATAAATTTGTATGCTTATATTTGTATGCATATATTATATATGTATATATGTGTTATACACACAGATATAAATATATACACCCCATACACATATGTGTGTGTATGTGTGTGTGTATGTGCAGTTAGGAGGTGCAGTGGATAGAGCATGGGGCCTGGAATCAGGAAGACTCATCTTCCTAAATTCAAATCTGACCTCAGACATTTATTAGCTGTGTGACCCTGGGCAAGTCACTTAACTCTGTTTGCTTCAGTTTCCTCATCTATGAAATGGGCTGGAGAAGAAAATGACAAACCACTGCAGTATTTTTGCCAAGAAAGCATCAAATGGGGTCATGAAGAGTTGGGTATGACTGAAACAACTGAACAACATGTGTGTACACATACAGAGATATATGTAAACACATGATGTTTTATCAAGTTTGTTAGTGTTTCCAAAGAACTTTTTGATCACCTGTATAAATGGATTATACACAAATAAAATAAAATTTGTACATTGTTCTATTATTATCATTATTTTCTCTATCAAGTATTATGTTTTCTATGACTTCATAATTTATTCACTAATTATTTAGGAATTCATTATTGTCTCCATTTAGCCCTGCATCCTTTTCTTGCATTCTTTGTATTAATTAGTATATTGTTATTATTTTTGTGAAATAAGCTAAATATTTTTGCCTAGTATTTCTGCTTTCTTACCTCTTAAAATATTTCTTCTGTGTACTCTTCAACAGTTTCTATGGGTAAAGTCATCATATGATTTTAAAATATATGTATATTCTATATTTTATAACTTCTTTGTATATTTGTTATTGTTAGTGATTTTATTTTAAATTTGTTTTCTTAATTTTTTTACTGGAATTAGCCTTTCCACCACCATGGCAGGGGTAACCTATGAAAAAATCTTTAAAATATTACTTCTATGTTGAATTTGCAAAACTGTAATGGGGTGAGCATAATCTCTTAGCCCACAAGCTGTTGTAGGTCTGGGTTTTCTTCAAAGTTTGTTAATTTGGTAGGGGGGATGTTTAAGAACCATACCTAATGGACCCTGATGGAATTCAGTGCACACAGAAGTCAATTAAGAGCTGCCATGTGGATTTGGTTTTGGCTCTTCAATTCACAGTATTGGGGAGAAGATCAAGGAGAACACTGAGCAACTCGACCTTCACTGGGACTCAGAAAATAATGCATATTTAAAGATATTGCTCTGCTTTACAGTGGTTGATTAAAAAAAAAAAAACACTTTCCATTTACATTACTGTAGTAATTATGTGTAATACTTCTTTTATTTAATATTCATTTAATACTGGGAGAATTCTAGTTGTTATTGTTTAGTTGTGATTAAAATGTGATTAAAAGTTCTCCAATTTGATTTGCTGGGATGATGAATATTTAGCAGGGATAAGAGATATTAAAAGATGGTGATAATGGGAGATACGTTTGAATATAAGTGGTTCTTGGAAATTCCAGCTCTTGGCTATCTTCTGTCTTTCTGTCTCTTTTTCTAGGCACATTTAAATGATTATCAAATCTGCAAATGGATAACTCCAGTTTTGTACATTACCCCATGTGTGATCTTGATCATGAATATCTGGATTGGAGAGTACCTGAGTTCAAGTATAGGACTTTTGCCTCTGTGAGTAAGAGAAATTTCTTGACAATATATTTCTTGTGAGTGGTAGAAGGAGACATCTGCCAAAAGAAGAATCCTTTAGTGCTATGGCACAAAGGAACCAGAAGATCTGGACCTTGCCAGCCAAAGTACCCAGATGTTAAAGATTTGAAAGTGAAATGAAATATCCATTACTTAGACATATAAATTTTCTCTTCCTCCTAGAGGACTATAATGAGCATAATTTGCCATTTTTGGACTTTATTTTTTCCTGTGTATCCTTTTCATCTAATGTGTTTTCTGTGGTGGGTTGAATGAATGCTATCCTTGCCTATTATACTTCATGATATGATTAAGATATAATATATAATAAAATTAATTCATAAATTTTTATCGTTAAATAAAGACAGAACAAGTATCTCTTTAGAATTAACTTCTTTTGTTCAACGCTTAGTTAGTACTTACAATATGAACTATACTGGGACAATTCTAGCTGTTGTTAGCCATGTTATACATTGACTATCTGTATGGCAGTAGCCAGAACCTAGGAACCTGACCTCAAGTATCACAGAGAATTACCTTGAATAAATGTAAATAGCAAAAGGAGCTCCAACTCTCTCATAGGAAAATTTGCTTGTGACCTTGGGCCATCCCCACTAATATACCTTCTCTGCTCTGTTTCTATGTAATGCTTGGACTGGCCTGAGTTTGTTGCAGGCATCCACAATGTCACTTTGTCCTGCTGCCACCCAGAACCACTGGCCTTTTGTGAGTTGACTCCCCCAAATAACCTAATTAACCCTAACAAAAATTGTTAATAACCAAGTTGGTATGAGCCCCTCTTTCTTTGGTATCTCGGTATTCTCTTAGAGATTATGCCACACTACAATTGGCATAATTAGGGCAGAACAGATCTGCCGCCTTATAGTATCTTTGTAGGAGGAGACTCTATGACCTAGGTTTGAAGAAAACCTAAATATAAGTCATATGCAAATTTTCAAAAGATTATTTCCCTAGAGTTTTACTCTGGGGTGAGGGAATAGCCAATAAGAATAACCTACTCCTTGTGGGTCAATCCTCCCAGAATAGAATCTTGTCTATTTGAGCTCAGATTTCTCTGGTCACCCTGGGCCACCTTGATGTTTTCCCTTTATTTACTGATATGTCTAACTATAAGTTTACTTATTGTTCTGTGCAATATAAAGCAAGTTCCTTAAGGATAAGGATTGATTTTGATTTTATCTATGTATCCTTGGCCCCAATATAATGTTCCATATGTAAGGATATGAGCTACATGTGATTTCATTGGGGTAGGAAACTTCCAGTTAAGGGGATTCCATTTACCAATGTAAAGTAGTACCTTCTATACAACCTATAGCCTTAGGAAGTTGACTAGGACACTGAGAAGTTGAATGATTTACCAAGTGCCACACAGCCATTAAAGCCTCCCCACTAGAATTATCATGGGGCAGTGAAGTGGTGAATTGGATAGAATGCCAGGCCTAGAGTCAGGAAGACTCATTTCCATGAGTTTAAATCCAGCATCAGATACCACATAGCTATGTGACCCTGGGCAAGTTGTTTAACCCTGTTTGCCTCAATTTCTTCATTTGCAAAATGAACTGTAGAAGGAAATGGCAAACCGCTCCAGTATCTTTGCCAAGAAAACTCAAAAGGGGTCATGAAGAGTTGGACAGGACTGAAAAACAACTAAACAATAACAACTAGAATTCTCCCAGTATTAAATGAATATTAAATGAAATAAGTTAATTCTATAGAAGAGATACTTGTTCTGTCTTTATTTTATGATAAAAATTTATGGATGAATTGTATTATAGGTTATATCCTAATCATATCCTCATACTGTCATCTTGAACACTTCCTTGTAACAAAGTAAAATAGCTGCAACAAAGATAAAGTATGAACTGTTCTGTTTTTATTATCTTCTGCCTCTTTACGGAGTAGGGGAGATGTCAACAAACCTTTATTAACATCTATTTTCAGTGAACTATGTTAAATAGAGAAAAAATAGAAAAATTATATAATATTATCTGCCCCTCCTGGAGTTCATAGTATTATAGTTTCGTACAAATCACGCACAAATAATTAGAATAGAAAGAGAATGTCTTTATGAAAGATACACAAATTTAGTAGAAGGATCCCTGGATCTTCAGGTAGAAGCTATAGGATTAACTCAGGCTACTATACTCCTTATAATAGCTATGTGACCTTGGGGAAATCCTTTAAATTTTACAAGTCTGAATTTCATCATGTGTAAAATTAGCGCTTTGGACTCAATTGTCTCTAAGGCCCATCCCTACTCTGTAGTCTATGATTCTGTGCACCTGTAAAAAGAATTATGAGGTTCAAGGGAGGACAACTCAATTCCACTTGAGAAGGCAGAGGTCATGGAAGGGGAAACATTTGATTTGGGCTCTGGACAGGTGTGATTTCAATAGGGAACATGAATGGAGGTGCATTCTACAAATGAATAATCCTGTGAACAAAGATAGGAATGTAGGAAAGACACTCCGTATGTGTAAGAGGGCCAGTTATTTTTCATTGTGGCTGAAGTATATTGTATTTAAAGAGCACTGACATTCCTTACTTGGAAAAGTAGGGAGGTGCATAATTGTGGTGATCCATGAATGTCAGGCTAAGTAGTTTGTACATTATATAACTGACTGCAAATTTCTTAGGACCAGCAATAGTTTTTTTTTTTTCTCTATATTTCACTTCTGTTGTTTTATCCATAGAGCTTAGTATAGTGTGTCACATAGTAGGTGCTTTCTTGTTGATTGACAATAGGGAGCAATTTCTTTTTTATTTCTTTTTTTATTCTTCAGTGTCTTAAAAGACACTGCAAAGAAGAGCTTGGGTAGAAAAACTAGCTATTTTTGCAATGACCTGGAAGAAGATTATGGTAAGGCCTTGCACTTTGAAAAAAAACTATTACTTTTCTATTTCTTAAAAGTAACATTGAAGCAAAGTAAAAATATCCTTTAATAAAATTGATTTTGAAATAATGCATTTTCTTTGTATGGACATCAGTGAATATGTCCTTATCAAGATGAAGTCACTATGTTATTTATTTTAATTCAGTACTTTGTCATATTGACTGCAGCTGTTATTTTTTCTGCCAAAAAAAGAGGGAAAGTATCTTTTGAGCTTTTATGATCCTAAATGTGAGAAATTATGTTTCAAAATAAAACTATGATTATCATTCAATTTTCATAGTTAATACTAACATATGTATGTATATATATGTTTATGTGTATGTTTATATATGTGTATGTATGTGTATGTGATTATATGATCCTGTAATGAGGCTTATGAAGTCCAAGGAAGGAAAACTCATTTCCAGTGGGGAAGGCAGTGGTCACGAAATGGGGAGCATTTAATTTGGGGTCTGAAAGATAGGTGTGTTTTCACCAGGCAACACAGGTAGAGATACATTCCAGATGTGAATAATGCTGTGAGAAGAGGCATATGTTAGGGGCAGCTAGGTGGCTGTGGATAGAGCACTGGCTCTGCAGTCAGGAAGACATGAGTTCAAATCCAGCCTCATATACTTGATGACTTGATACTCACTAGCTGGGTGATTCTGGGCAAGTCATTTAACCCCAACTGCCTCACAAAAAGAGAGAGAAAGAGAGACACATATATGTAAAGAGGTAAATTATTTTTGTAATGTGGCTGAAGTACCGAGTATTTACAGGGTGTATGTGTGTATACATGTATGTATTTATATATACATATACATAAATTTATGTGTATATATTCAGCACAAGTTCTCTCAATTTAATTTGTAGGAGAACTCTATTAGGTTAAAAAAAATTTATTGTATTATGTGATGACAATTCTAACCACCACCACCACCATCATCACCAAGATCAATGTTATTATTACTAGCAACTAATAATCAATATTGTAGGTAATATATACCTATGAACAACCAAAAACTTTCAACCCAAATGTAAGATCTAGAATTTATATCCCAAAATGCTTTCTTAACATTTTGCAATATTGTATTACAACCTTAGTGTTATATTCATTTAAATGAGGACTAGAGGCATAAGGTGTTAGAGAAAGAAGGGATTTCTAAACTTATTTAGTCCAAATATTCTCGTGTTATAGATGAAGAAAATGAGACTCAGTATAATGAATTGATATAGTCAAGGCTAGAAATAATTTAGGGACAGAGGTGAGATTTTTAGTTCTACTCAGGTCTCCTGATGATCTAATAAAATCAAGAAGGGAGAAAGATTATATGATATCATGTAGCTATAAAAGAGCAATCAAGATGAAGTATATTAATTATTGCAAAACAGTTGATTGCATATGTTGGATCAACTCATTTTATGCATTTTTCTAAAGATAGTCTTTAGAGCCTATTTTATAATTAATTTTGATTTCAATTAGACTTTGTATATGTAGGTAGGGAGATAGGAGAGAGAGAGGTAGGTGAAAGAAACAGAGTCAGAGAGACAAAGATTGAGACAGGGACAGAGATAGATATGCTGTATCAACACATTTAAAATTAAGATGCCTCTCCTCTCTCCCTCAAACTTATGGTTATTTTTCTTTATACATACAAATATGGTATGACTGATTGATAGTCACTAGGGCATACATTTTTGTTTACCTTGTTGGTCATGATGGTAGATTTATGGGAGACCTGTTCACTGTCTCATCTGATTCTCATTTCTGAGATGAATGACAGGCATTTTAAGTGTAGTCTATTACTATGGGAAGAAAGTAAAGTTAATTGACCCACATAGGAATCGACTCTGTGATCTTGGATTCATTAACAATATGCTCTAAACAATCTAGTTTCGTAGTCAGACACCATAGAGGTGTTTCCATGTATCTACATGTTTGGCATCTTGTAGATCAAATGATAATTAAATTACAAAAACACAAAATAGTAGCTAGTATATACCAAGAAATACATTGAACAGAAGTCTTAATATGTCATATTTCTTTGAGAAATGGGGCAGAATTTGGGTCTGAGGTGAATTTGCTTACCAGAGATCATCGAGTCTTTAGTAGATTTCAGGAACAGAATTGAGGTCTATCCCACTATGTTCACTTTTAGTTCAATATTTTGATAGATCTGTGATCTGATATCTCCTTAATGTGGTTATTCCCTAAGGTGATGTGAATTTCAGCCCATTGATGCTAATACATCCTATAGGAGGACATCCCACTTTTAATAATATTTGCAGACATGTTTCTAACGTAGGCTCATAGGACCATGGGTTGTAAACTAGAAGGTAGAGAGTGGTTTGACTTTAAGAATATTAATTTACATTAAATCACAAAAATTATGAGATAGTATATGTTGACACATACAATTGTACAAGTGGGCCATGTAACAGTAACCCCATTTTCTTTTTTAACCACAGAAATAGAGTTAGAGCAATTCAAGTCAAGAAGAAAGGAAGTGGTGGAATTACTTGACATTGTGGCAGGATAAAGACAAAGGGATGAGGGGAGAAGGGCAATGGTAGAATAGATAATGTCTGATGCTCTTCAGATTCAGCGGCTAACACAGAGAACCATTAGAGGGGCAATGGTGGGAGCTCTCCAACTGAAGGGACTTCAGGAGTTGCTAAAGTCTGGGGTTTATGACAGCAGATATAACAAAATTTAGATCAAGAGAACTCTTTCTTGAGGTTGACATGCTGTCGTACTCAGAGAAAGAGTACTGGATGTGCAATCTTAAGACCTAAATTCATATCTAAGCTATGTCAGTAATTCATTATTTGACCTAGGGCAAGTAACTTTACCTCCATAGTCCTCAGTATTAACATCTATAAAATATGATATTTAGATGAAATTATCATTACGTTGCCTTACAACTTTAAATCCTATGATTTGTGTAGTCATCAGCTATTACAACCCGAACTTACCTCTCTATTACAGCCTTACTTCTCTCTTGATGTATTTCAACTTGTGTGCTTCGTGGCTTTGCCTCCTCTTCAGGTAATGCCTCCCCCTTCTGGCCCCTTTCCCTCCACGACCCATCTATTCATATTTTGATATTCATTTGCTTTCACTAAGATTCTGACCCCTACCCCTGAAGGAATTTGTTGGTTACAAACAGCGTTCTTGCTCCTCCTCCCTGACCTCCTAAAACCAAAGAAGACTCAATTAACAGCAGAGATGCAACCTGGTTATAGGGTTTAATGGCACCTATTCCGGTTCTGGCCCAGCTTCTAACAGGGCAAGAGTTGGTGTAATTACAATTCAATTGGACATGGGAAAAGTGATGAAATAAATTGGTAGGAGCTATACTCTGTGTGGGTATTATGGTACTGTTTCCAATTGCAAAAGTGGGTGATTCACATTTAAAGTCACACTTACTTATGCACAATTCTAGACAAAGAGACCAAAAAAAAAATCAACTTTAGAAATAATAGTTTCCATCTTTCCTTTTTATAATCCTCTCTCCACCTTCTTCCTATCATCCTCTCCTAGGTACCTGGTGTCCCAATAATTTCCTGTACTATCTTGCCTCATCATGGCCTCTAATCCTCAGGGAATTCCCAGTCTTTTAAACTAGACCCCTTTTTCCCCCTTAGAATTCATAACTTTAATCAGGGAGGAAAGCAATGTGATAATCTTGTTTCTACTAAAATGATGATAATTAATTACATTAACCCTTCTTAGGGAAAATTGTATTTTTATTTATTTTTTGTTTATTCATTTATTTATTTTTAAATTTTCCCCTAGTTACATATAAAAACAATTTTAACATTCATTTTTAAAACTTTGAGTTCCAATTCTCTCCCTTCTTTCCTCGCCATCCAATCTTCATTGAGAGGGCAAGCAGTTTGATTTAGGTTATACATGTATAGTCATGCAAAATATATCCATAATAGTCATGTTGTGGGAGAAAACATAAACAACAAAAAAAAGCTCAAGAAAAATAAAGTAAAAAAATAGTATGCTTCAATCTGTATTCAGACACCATTAGTTCTTTCTCTGGGGATGAATAGCACTTTTCATCCTAAGTCCTTCAGTTACCTTGGATTGTTTTATAGCTGAAAATAGCTAAGTCATTCACAGCTGATCATTATACAATAATGCTGTTACTTTGTACATAGCACATTTCACTTCGCATCAGCCCATGCGAGTCTTTCCAGGTTTTTCTGGGAGCATACTGCTCATCGTATCTTATATTACAATAGTATTCCATCATAATGACATCAATTTCTAGTTCTTTGTCCCAAGAAAAGAGGTGCTGTGAATATTTTTGTACATATAAGCCCTTTCCTATTTTGTTTTTATCTATTTTGGGATAGAGACCTACTAGTGTAGGTCAAAGGGTATGAATAGTTTTATAGTCCTTTAGGCATAGTTCCAAATTGCTCTACAGAATGGTTGAATCAGTTCACAACTCCACTGACAGTGCATTAATGTCTCATTTTCCCCATATCCCCATCCACCTTTGTTATTTTTTTTCTATCCTATTAGCCAATCTAATAGATATGACATGGTTCCTCAGAATTTTTTTTAATTAGAATTTCTTCAATCAATAATAAGTTAGAGTATATTTTCACATGGTTATAGATAGCTATGATTGCTTCATCTGAAAACTGATCATATCATTTGATCATTTATTAATTGGGGAATGGGTCTTATTTTTATAAATTTGACTTAGTTCTCTATATATTTGAGAAATGAGGCCTTTATTAGAGAAACTTGCTTCATTTTTTTTCTTCACAGTTACTATTGCTAACTATTTCCCTCCAGCCTATTCTGCCAACCCCATTCATTCATTCTGTTGTCTCTCTCTTTCCACCCTGCCCATTCTTGAAGGTTTTTTTTTTCTTCTGACTATACCCTCCCCCAATCTCCCCTTCCTTATATCACTCTTTCTTCTCTTATCTTCTTCCCCTCCAACTTTCCTGTGGGACAAGATAAATCTCTATACCCAAGTGAGTGTGCATGTTATTCCCTCTTTGAGCCAATTCTGATGAGAGTAAGGTTCACTCACTCCCCCTCATCTCTCTCCTCTTCTCCTTCACTTTAAAAGCTTTTTCTTGTGTCTTTTATGTGAGATAACTTGCCCAATTCTACCCCTCCCTTTCTCCTTCTTCTAGTACATTCATCTCACTCTTTAATTTTATTTTTTAGATATCATCTTTTCATATTCAATTCACACCTGTGCCCTCTGTCTACATATATTCCTTCTAACTACCCTAATAATGAGAAAGCTTTTATGAGTTACAAGTATCTTCTCCCCATGTATGAATGCAAACAGTTTAACCTTATCAAGTCTCTTATGATTTCCCTTTCTGTTTACCTTTTTATGCTTCTCTTGAGTCTTGTATTTGAAAATCAAATTTTCTATTTAACTCTGGTCTTTTCATCAAGAATGCTTGAAAGTCTTCTATCTCATTGAATACCCAATTTTTCCCTTCCTGGATTATACTCAGTTTTGCTGGGTAGGTGATTCTTGGTTGTAATCCTAGCACTTTTGCCCTCTGGAATATCATATTACAAGCCCTCAGATTCTTTAATGTAAAAGCTACAAAATCTTGTGTTATCCTGATGGTAGCTCCACAATACTTGGATTGTTTCTTTTTCTTTTTTGTGGCACATGAATGTAATTTACTATTACTGTTCTGTAGAAATGACAGATAATGATGAATAAAAAATATTAGAAGACTTATTAACTGATAACAAAGGGGGAAAGCAAAGGCAAGAAAACAATATACATAATAACAACAAAAACATACGTTGATAGAATAGAATAATGATAATAAAATAACTGAAACTAAATGTTATGAAATTATAATGACCAAGTATGGTCTCAAAGCAGCAATACAGGGAAAGATATCTCTTCCTTCTTTGCATAAGTAGGGGCCTATTGATATGGCACAGTACAGACTTTTTCAAAGTGTTAGATTTTGCTTGTTTTTTTTTTCTTCTCAGTCTTTGGTATAAGAGATAGCTTCCTTTGAGAAGGGAGTGAGATATAAAAAGAAATTTAGGAGATATAAAAATAAAAGATAGCAATAAGTTTTTAATCAGTTCTGTTGAGTCAAATGCTGTTGGGGGTTATCAAAGGGATGATAAGTCAATTAAAAAGTAATGCTTAAATTTTCAGTTAATTATATAAATGTAAAGTTGTAATCCATGATAAAAAATTCCATGGGAATACATACCTCTGTTCCTTCCTCATGTCTTCATCAAGGGTGCCAACAATATATATGTAGATCATTCTCACAAAAATTTTATAAAGATGAAAAATAGGCATGTGAGTCAAGTTATCAATAGTCTCATTATCACTTTTGAAGGATACTAATACCATCCATGATATTTCCTCTTCTCTTGTTATATTCTCTCTATGAGGTCTTGTAAAATAATTTATAAATGCTTTTGGAAACCTATTACCTCCAGTATTAGACTTACTCTGTTTTATGGTGTGTTGCTGTTGTAATTCCCAAATTTATCTTCTTTTTTTAAATTAATTTATTTATTTTTAGTTTTTAACATTCACTTCCACAAGATTTCAAGTTCCAAATTTTCTCCCCATCTCTCCCCTCCCCCATCCCAAAAAAGTGTGTATTCTGAATACCCATTCCCCTAATCTGCCCTTTCTTCTATCAACCTCTATTCTCTTATCCCCTTCTCCTTCTATTTTCCTGTAGGGCAGCATAGATTTCTATACCCCATTGCCTGTATATCTTATTTCCCAGTTACATCTGAAGACAATTTTTAACATTTGCTTTTAAAACTTTGGGTTCCAAATTTTCTCCTTTCCTCCCTCTCCACCCACCCTCATTGAGAAGGCAAATAACTCAATACAAGTTATACATGTGTAGTCATGCAAAACACTTCCATAGTAGTCATGTTGTGAAAAACTAAGTAGATCTCCCTTCATACTATCCTACCCCTATATGTGTGTGCGTGTGTGTGTGTGTATATATATATATATATATATATATATATATAAAATCTTTCCATGCAGGAATGTAAACAGTTCACCCTTAATAAATCCTTTATGATTTCTCCTTCCTGTTTACCTCTTCAGGCTTCTTTTGAGTTTTGTATTTGGAAGTCAAATTTTCTATTCAGTTCTGGTCTTTTCATCAAGAATGCTTGAAAGTCCTCTATTTCATTGAATGTCCATTTTCTCCCTGAAGGATTATATTCAGTTTTGCTGGGTAGGAGATTCTTGATTTTAATTCTAGTTCCTTTTACCTCCTGAATATCATATTCCAAGCCCTCAGATCCCTTAATGTAGAAGCTGTTAAATCTTGTGTTATCCTGATTGTTTTTCCACAATACTTGAATTGTTTCTTTCTGACTGCTTGCAATACTTTCTCCTTGACCTGGGAACTCTGGAATTTGGCTATAATATTCCTAGGAGTTTTCCTTTTGAGATCTCTTTCAGGAGGTGATTAGTGGATTCTTTCAATTTTTATTTTACCTTCTGGTTCTAGAATATCAGGGCAGTTTTCCTTGATGATTTCTTGAAAGACGATATCCAGGTTCTTTTTTTGATTATGACTTTTAGGTACTCCAATAATTTTTATATTATCTCTCCTGGATCTATTTTTCCAGGTCACTTGTTTTTCCAATGAGTTATTTAATATTGTCTTCTATTATTTTCATTTTTTTGGTTTTGTTTGCTTGTTTCTTGATTTCTCATAAAGTCATTAGCTTCTATTCACTCAATTCTATTTTTTTAGGCTGGGCAAAGGGGTTAAGTGACTTGCCCAGAGTCATACAGCTGGTAAGTGTTAGGAGTGTGGGGCCAGAGTTGAACTCAGGTCCTCCTGATTTCAGGGCTGGTGCTTTATCCACTGCATCACCTATGTGCCGCTCAATTCTAATTTTTAAGGCATTATTTTCTTCAGTGAGTTTTTGGACTCCTTTTCCATGTGGCCAATTCTGCTTTTTAAGGGGTTCTTCTCATTTGTTTTTTGGACCCTTTTTTATACTTTGGCCTAGACTGTTTTTTAGGAGTTATTCCCTTCAGTATTTTTTGTGTTTCCTTTACCAAGCTGTTGATGGGTTTTTCATGATTTTTTTGTACCACTCTCATTTCTTTTCCCAATTTTTCCTCTACCTCTCTTACTTCATTTTCAAAATCCTTTCTCAGCTCTTCCATGACTTGAAAACAATTTTATTTTTCTTGGAGGCTTTGGATGTAGGAGCTTTGACTTTGTTGTCTTCTGAGTATGTGCTTTGATCTCCCTTGTTACTATAATAACCTTCTATAGTCAAAGTTTATTTTTTTCCATTATTTGTTCATTTTCCCAGCCTATTACTTGACTTTTTGCTAAAGTAGGACTCTGCTTCCAGGGTAGAGGGTGCACTGTCCCAAGCATCAGGGGGTTTGTGTAGCTATTTTCAGAGATACTTCTAGGGACCTGCACATTTTTAGTTTTAACAAGGTGGTATGATCTAAGGAGAGGTGTTTACTAGTATCCTGGCCTGTGCTCTGGTTTGTGAGTCACTACAAGCACTCTTTTCTGCCCTGGAACTGTGAGAAGGGTCCCCTCTGCCCCGGCTGGAAACTCTGGTGTGCCAGAGCTCCTCTTTGCCCTGGGACTGCTACCCAGGGCTGTGACCCAGACCTGAATATGAACAAAATGACAGTGCCCTGCCTCAATGCTAGCAAAAAGACCCTTATAATCTTCTTCTGACCTGCTATTCAATCCCTTTACCATTTTGTAGGCTGAGAGTCCCAGAAGAAGCTGCTGCCATTGTCACTGTTGATTCAGTCACTCCTGAGGCCTGGTCTTGGTTTGCTGTGGCCTGGGTTATGCTGGCAAGGCCTGGACTGAGCTGGGCTGGCAAAACCTGTTCAACACTGTGCTCCACTCTCATCCAGGTGGGACAGACTTTGTTGCTGACATTCAAAGTTGTTTTTGGTGTGTGTGGGCTGAGAGATCTGGAAACTGCCACATCTGCCAGTTATTCAGTCACCCTGAGGCCTGCTTTGGGTTTGCTGTGGCCTGGTCTGTGCTGGCATGGTCTACACTGGACTGTACTTCTTTCTTACCCTGGCAGAATAGACTTTTCCTGCTAACCTTCCAAGTTGTTTCTGACTCAAAACTTGTTTCACTTCATCTTTTTGTGGGTTCTGCTGCTCTAGAATTTGTTTAGAGTCATTTTAAAGGTATTTGGAGGGGTTTGGGGGAGAGCTCAGGTGAGTCCCTGCCTTTACTTTGCCATCTTGGCCAAAAATTGTATTTTTAGAAGCACATCCTGAGACTTCACTGCCTTACCCAAAAGAAAGATGTTCTAATAATAAGCTTTCATGGTGACAGAGTCTGAGCCAGGGTTGAGGGAGACTTTTGAATCAAGAGCCTTTTTGGAGCCCTTTAAATCATATGTCATTTTTCCTAAACTCAAGTAAGGCACTCTGTAAACATTCATTGAAGAGAAAGTTGTCATTTCTTGCTGTAGGCAGCCCACATCAAAAGTCAAATGCAAAGAACCTTCTAAAAACCTGAGTCACAATTTTCCATTTTTCTCACTCAATCATTAATTCAGTTTATGCTGAGGAATATTGTACTGCTAAAAGAATAGCTTCTCAGAGCAGAAATCTTGAGCAGACATAAAAGCCACATGGGCAGACAGGGAAATGATAAGATTTGCAAGCAGCAGATGAGCCATTTAATGAAGATCAGAAGTTTGTACTTTTGTTCTGGGAGAAGATACCTCCTGAAATTTCCCACCTAATTAGCCCTCTTACTGTGTTCACCTGGCATGAAGATCATTCTCTAGAGATTGTGCATGGTGGGATTATACTAGCAGAAGAGAAGCAGTTCTGACTTTTGAATTGTGTTGAAAGTAAGGGATTCCAATCAAAGAGCCAAAAAAGGAACAGAAAAACGCCTGCCCCATGAATCTTTAAAATAGAATGGAGCCACATTTCAAAAATAAAATAAAAGAAATAAAGGTGTGAAACCTGAAGAGGAAAAAAATCACAATCAGCCTCTTTTTCTAGTCAGTATATTAGTTTGCATACTATGTACAATGACCTTGGTAAGGTACTGTGGTGTCTCATTTTGTGGTGGAGTCAAATCTGAGATCTCTAAGACCTTGCCTGTAGACCTGAAGGTCTGGTACAAATAGTAATGCTTTTGAGTAAGGCCCTGAATCCTTTAGACTGTATAGCTATTGGCAGAGGATCAACCTAGAACAATTTAGAGAGACTCAAAAGCATTTTGGCTATAGAGAAATGAATTTTTTGTCCAAATCAAGTTATGAAAGTGTTCTACTAACTCACAAAGCATGAAAATGAATAAGATAAATCCAAAGAGCTATAGGATATTAAAAAAGTAAAATATTGGTTTTGAGTCAGAGAAGATTTTAAGGAAGGGGGGAAGTTAGGGCTAAATTTTAAAAGATTGCTAGGATTACAATTGGAAGAAAATGTCTTTTTGTGGATGAGACAGGGGATGACTCAGGTATAGCTATGGAGAATTTTATTAGTGACTTGTTTATTCAGGGCTAAATCCTGGGATCTTGTTCAATCTGATGTATGAGAAAGTAGCTTAAGTGGATACTTAGGGAACCTGCTTCTGGAAGCAAGTTAAGAGACATAAGAAAGGGCAAGAAAAATGTAGGAGGTCAGTAATTTAGATAGGCAAGACCCTAGAGAAGTCAAAAGAACTGTAAGGATAGGGAGAGGACTTGCAATTTTAGGGAGCTTCTGGATAAGCAAACTCCTTCTACCAATGTAGATGAATAACTTCTTTGCAATTTATGCTAGTGAAAAGCTGTGGAAAAATAAGAGGTTAAATAACTTGCTTAGGGTGATATAGTCAATATGTGTCAGAAAAGGAACCCAAATCTTCTTGGCTCCAAGAGCATTATCTAACATTCCATACTGTCTTTCATCAGAACAGGTGTGGAGTGGAAAATGAAGCTGAAAAGTAGATTGGAGAAAGACTGTAAAGGTCCAGAATGTCAGGGCATGGAGTTTTAACTTTGGTAAAGGGGAGCAATTTTGAGTTGTTTTTTTTAAACAACTCCATGAGGGAATATTTGCTTTATTGAATGACTATAATAATACCTGCAATATCTACTTCCCAGGGCTGTCATAAAGAGTCAAGTGTAAGTAGGTGCTGTAAGCCTCGTTTGAGTTGGTGTTCTTAACATTATGATAGATATTTAAGGCAAGTATTCCCTCATGAAGTTGTTAAAAAACAATTCAAAATTGCTCCCCTTTACCAAACTTATTCATCATTTTACTTCTATAAAGTGTAAGCGCTAGTATTTGAATCCAGGTTTTCTGACTCAGACACTTTCAACAACACTCTGGTCGTCTGCATTAGCCATCTTATTTTTGTTTCTTGAAGGAATAGGTTCATCTGTCTCTGCTTGTAAACCATACAGTGAATGTCCTCCTTATCACTAGAAAATACATTTAGAAGATGGGGGGTGGGGTGGTGGGGAGACATTCATCAAATCACAAAATCTCACAGTTAGAAAGGAACTCGGAGATCACATAATGTAACTTACATGAATCCCAGAAAAGACCATACCTGTCATATTCAGGTTTTGCTTACATTCCCTCTCTTGAGAAATAACCCATCCTTGCCTTACCCTAGGAACCTCATTCTATATCTGGATGTCTCTAATCCTTAGCAAGTATTTTTCTTACATAGGGCTGAAATTTGCCTCTCAGTAATTTCCTAATGTTACCAGGATCACCAATTTTGTCCTAGTTAGAACTAGTCTAATCTATCTTCCACATTGCATCTCTCAGATTGAAGACTATCACTTTTGATGGAGGGTAGCAGAAAGAACATGAATATAGGGAGCACCTGGTGGGGTAGGGTGGAGAGAATGCATTAAATGAAGAGATTAGACCTGATGAGGAGGGATTTCACCTATTTCCTATTCTGTTTATTGCTGGTTGAGCAGAAACCCAGGCAGTCAAATATATCTAGATCCAAGTGTATAAATGAATTCAAGAATAGTAAGTGTAGTTGCTCCATATATGACAAGAGGCCTCAAAGTTATTGAGACTATGACTCTATGGAACCATGTTCTCTAAGGAAAAAACAGAGATAAAATATTATGTGATGATCTGATCATGAAATATTTCTAGGAGTACATAATATTTTATTTTTGCTTTAAAGAATCCTTAGAAATTCACTAGTTATATGAAAGTGAAGGGATTTCTGACAGATGGAACAGGAAAGTTAGAAAAACTCAGAATATGCACGGAGGGCAAGGAATATAATTATCTGGGGCATAGAGTAAATGGAGGTCATTTGCAAGAGGCAAGGGAGGCATTATGAACAGAGGTGACACAAGCAAATACCTCTGTGGTATAATTTAAAAGTCAATGAAATCCTGCCCCCTTCTTTGACCCTCCAATCTCTCTTCATTGATCTGTCAAATTCTCTTAAAGGTCAGCATTATAATTATATAGAGAACCAAAGGTGTTTGGAAGTAGATTGTAGCTCAACACCAATGATAACTTGCATGTATATATTATAAAACAGCAACAATAACAACATCTATTACATATATGATTGGAAATATCATTGTGTTAGTCATGAAGCACAAAAGAGAGATAGAAGGTAAAAGTATAGTATTTCTGTAAATAAAATATTAAAAGACCTAGAGGTATTTCTCTATTGCATTGAACCTACATTCTTGAGGACTAATGGAAGAACATATATAAGAATTGTACCACATGAGAAGATATGAATGGGTTTCAATCTGACTGGGTAGAAAGAATATTCACAATATGAAACTCTGAACCACGAAAATATAGAAGCATGAAGAAAGTGGGAATTTCCAAAAAAAACCAATTTCTAAGAAAAAAAGCTCTTTATGGAACTGTGCATTTTAACTTGGTGACATTATTGTTTTACATAGGAGGTGGTAACATGTTATTAACAGGTCCTAAATATGGTACCCAGTCAACTACCAGAATAGAGGGTCTAAAATGAATAGAATACAGCATGGACAGTTTTGAGAGACAAAGAGTCAAGACCAAAAGATATTGTCTAGGATCTAGGGGTACAGGGATGAACTGGTATGGAACTTCATTTTTCAGAGGTGTCAAAGTATGAAAAAGGACAAAGAGAAAAGTACAAGGACTATTAAATGGGGACCAAATACAAACTTTACCTGCTTTTAAATTCACCTCACCCAATATACTTTCTTATACAAGTGTGAGAGGGGTGTTCCATACATCTTTCTCAATAATTATGGAGGGCCCCCAAGATTTCTCAACTGAAGCAATCAATAAATCAAAGGGATGGGCAAAGTATGGATAAGGTTTATACACTTCTATTGAATAAAAGTACTGACCAGAGTGCAAACAGTTAAAAGAGTAATGAAGCATCTTAAGACTAATGGATGAAAGCAAATGATGCCACACAGAAAATGCCTGAGATTCCTCTTAAGAGGTTGAAAAGAAAGAGTTGGTCACAACTTGTAGAGCTTGGATAAAAACAGCAAACCAGTTTAGATTCCAGAAATCCAATGGTAGGCCAGCCTAGTGAGAGGAGTACTTCAACCAGAACCTTGAGAAGAAATTAATCAGGGAAGGGGGAGGAGAGTGTCTCTGTCTCCTCTCTCCTCCTCCGCCTTTACAGGAGAATGACCTTATGAACTTTAGAAGCTAAGAAGATTTGGACTTACCACTAGTATCCTAGCAACATCCCAAGAATGGAAGCATCTGCACTGGGGGTCCAGGACAACCTAGAAACCTTACGGAAAGGCAGGTTCAAGATTCTGCAAGGAGCCACAAAAAGGTATAACTAAGCAAAAAGTCAGAATGTTTTCACGTAGGAAGTAAAAGAGTTCATTGTGGATTTACCCTTTACCACATAATCTGGAGCCCATTTTCCCCTGTATTCAATACACATACGTTGGGGAAGGTATGGTGCCATTTGAAGAAGAGGGCGTGGAACCAACTATTCTTAAAATACCACCAATAAGTACCTATTTTTAAAAAGCTAATTAAGTTAGATTGGCAGATAATCAATGGAGAACATATCATTTGGAGTCTGTTAGCTATACTACATGAAAGAAAGAAAAAAAAAATAACACTTCAGAGATCTCTCAAATTCTGAAGGAAGAAGCTCCTTCTGGGTTCCTGACATTCCAGTATCCATGTAAATTGGATTTTTTAGCCCAGAACTTACGTTACACAAATATAGAACCTATTTTATTCTGTATCTATTTTTCTAGGGTAAAAATTTCCTAAATGAGATTCTAGAGCATGAGCTTCATGCTAATTGAGTAACATAAGATATGCCTAACTACTGATCAATTTGAATGCTTTGGAGGGGAAGGAAGTGATAAATTTTATTCCTGTGAAACTTCTATTTGGCAATTTTAATGAAATCAATCAAATTACTTTGTACAGTTTTATGTAACAGCTGAAACTTGGCCAAATTTGTACCAAGTCAATCAGTCAATTTTCAGGTGACATAAGATTTTTAGTTTTTTTTTTTCACATGATCAAGTCATTAAATTTATTTCACCAGAGTCAGGAATATTCAATACAGCATTAGGCCAGGAAAAAAAAAGACAACAACACACACACACACAAAACTGTCATTGGAACTTTCACTTTGCTGGACATAACTAGCAATATTACACCTGAGCCAAAGTAAATAAAGTTGGCACACCTTCCCTTTACTTCTGCTTCCCTGTCTTGTCACCTAAACTTCCCTTCTCCCCTTTTTTACATTGCTGTTACCCAATTTGTACCTGGGCTAATGCTATTTCCCCTCCTCTCTACTGATCAGAGAACCAATTCTTACAGAACAGAACCAGCAAAAGTTCAAGATCCTCCATGAAGTTTTCCTTGACAGAATCACTTTCAAATATTTAGAATGGCAGAGGTAACAAATCCACTGTACTCTGCCTTGGTCCAGACACATAGAGACAGAACAGCTGGAGCTTTCTTCAGGGTACCGAATGTAGAGCATTCTGATAACATGTGCTTGTTGCTTGATATTCCATGCTCCAACAAGATAAATATCTGCTTAAAATAGGAATATAGCAGATGGCAGACTCCTTTCTTGTCCTGTACTCCTCCTCCTTTAATAGCATTTTTCTTTAAATAAGTCTCATGCTGATATCCTTAGGTCTTTATCTTTAACACCTTTTTCTTCAATTGAATGTACACTTTGTGCTAGTTGCCCCAGGGTTCTTGCACATCGCAAAAATTGGTAGTCAGAAGTCTGCTCTGACTACTTCCGGAATATCATAATCCTTTTAACAATGCATTTCATGAAGTATATCGCATTTCCTATAAGACAGATAACCTGAATTTATCAAGGGCAGTTATATGTTTTCTTATTTTCTCTTTATTATCTCAATTATCAACTCCCTATTAATTCCTCTTATTTTACCATTTCCATTTTGAAGGTCATCCTCTTTTGCAGAAAAAGAGAAACAAAGTAAGAGCTCAATAGCTGTACTTCCTCTGTTTCAGTTATTATCATCCTATCCACTCAAGAAAGATTTTATACCTTTTTCGATCCCTCATTTTGTCCAAATAAATATTGATTTTTAATTAAATATTTTATTTTAAATTTTAAATCAACAGTCATTATTTTTCCTCTATCACACAGTTGGGGTAGTGAGGAGAAGAAAAACAGAACTATTGCAATAAATACACGTAGTTAAGCAAAACTAATTCTAATACTGGCAATTTCAAAAAGTATGCATTTCATTCTACATATTAGGTCCATAATCTCTCAGCAACTCAGTGGTTATGGCCACACTCAGCTCCCCTTCAGCCTTGTATCAGACACTTGTTTGTTTCACAAATTTTTCCTACTCATAACTATTTACATTTGTCTAACCCACTAATTATTACACTTATATTTTCTTATTTTTCTTCACTGGGATTACCAAATATTTTCTTTTCCTTCTAAAGATGACTTCTTGAAGATCATTCCCTAATTTCTCTTAATCATCTTTATTTCTACTTGGTTGTTATACATAACCTTATTTTTTTCTTGATCCTTCTTTTTATATGTAGAAGTAGAATCCTTACCAATGCCTGGGCCTAGAATTTTTCCTTTAAATTTTCCTTAGTTTCTCCCCAATTTTGCTAAATTTCTTTTCTTTGGATTCAATCTCAGATCTCCTTTACTACTCTCAACTTTTCCAAGCCATCTGCATAATTTTCTTCTCCTTATTTGGCTCAAATTCTTTTTTTTCCCCATCACTCTTTTATCTGCCACCTTCTCCCTCAAAAAGCTAGGATGTCATAAAATGATGAGTTCCTTTTTAGATATGTTGCAATTGAGATGCTCCTTGTTTGTGAATCAAAAAGATATTATAAAAATGATTCAAAATCTTCACCAAAATTGTTTATAAGACCCACATAGATCTATATATGAGTAGAAGATAGGGGCACAGCAAAGTTGGTAAAATAGGCTATATGTGTGTTTAATTTGAGACTCCAATTATAGAAGCATTCACTAATCACCTACTCTAAGGTTCACAAAATAAAATTTGAAATATATTTATCAAAATATATTTAAATTGTTTTTATTCCATGTTAAGAATTTATATTCTAAAGGATGGACTTCATAAAATTTAGGGAAATGATAGGTGGGCAAATATATTATATCATATTCCATCCCATCCCATCATTTCATATTATGCCATATTATTCATATATCTTATCATAGCATATCATATATCATATCACACTTAATCTTATATCGTATATCACATGTATATCATATCATCAAATCATATGACATCATATCATACATTCTATTCTATTCATTTAATGCTTGCCCTCCATCAACTGAAGGTAACTTACCAGATACAGAGGAGTCATTTTCCACTTTAAATTGGAAGGAAAAAAGTAGGATGGACTTGACTAAGTCATAGTTGGTTGGTTGTCAGGATGGCTTCCAAGATAAGTGAGGTGATAGAACGGATGAGAAGCACCTGTTTGCCTTTGCCTGAGACTCCTATATGTCACTTGAGGGCTGGAAAAACAAATTCTGAAGGGCCAGGAATGGTTGTTTTGGTCAGTCAAGTATGAGTGTGTATGTGTGTTGTGTGTGTGTGTGTGTGTGTGTGTGTGTGTGTTAAATTATAAACATACATTAAATTTTACATATATATATATATACTCTAAGAAGTCAGAAGGACATGGAACCTGCTGAAAATTAGGGGGATTGGTGACAGCTTGAAAGAGAGATCAGTTTGTTCAAACTCAAGTATGCAAGTAAGGTGAAACTAAATAAATGATTTATAGGATATAGGAGGCTTGTGTTAGCCACAATTACTTGAGGATATAGAAGGGGCATTAAAGGCAAATTTTATTTGCTTAACAATTCTTATTTTTTATTATTTTTTTCTATGAACCAACCCTTACCAGGCTAACTACCGGGATTCCCCATTTTTTATGCAGTAGACCTGGCCTGATTTTTCTCAAGTGATTTAAATCTGCTGAGCTGCAAATGAAAAACACAGTTGCAGCCCTTGTCCCACTGGGAAGATCAGTGCCAAGATGTTAGTAAAGTCTTCTTATGCCCTTTAGAATAAATAGTCACACAGATAGGAGGTATTTGAAGGAGAAGAAAAGGAAAAACTATTTTTTTTGCTAAAGGAATTTAAATCCCTCCCTGGAGTTAAGGTTGAGACACATTTTGTGTAACAATCTGCTTACGATTCAGCTTCAAAGTGTGACTTTCCTTTTGAGTTCTGATACATACAGTACAGATGGGGGTTTGGGAGCAGGGAACATGAAGACATTCTATTTTTTTAAACCTTCTCGAATCTATAATTATTTACTATGAATGCTTGGTTCTAGTGAGATGCTGTTATACTGGAAGGGGGCAAAATTGCCCTCCAACACTATTAAACTTAGTTCATTTAAACACAATGCAATGGAACATAATTGAACATTTAACTACCTAGATTGAGTTTAACTGAAATTCAAGAAATATATCAGGTGAAGTACTAAATATATTCTCTGAAGGGTTATCATTAGCTGTAGGAAATGTCACCAATGATTTCAGAAGTTACTCTGTATCCTTATATCTTAATATCCACCAAGAGAAGTGAAGACTTTCAAGACTTTCATATTTGTACCTTCACTTCCATTTTCCCATTTAACTTTTTACCTGCTGCTTTTCTAGGTACACCTGCCAGTGATCCCCATAATCATTGCTTAGACTCATTGGGTACAATTAGGACTGAAATTATTCTTAAGCCCTGCACCATTCTAGATGGTGACATATACACACACACATACATATATATGTATTAGATGGTGATATATAAATACACATATACATGCAGGTGCATACAATACACACATATATATGCATACATGTATTTATATATATATGTATATATATATACAAGTGTATATAATATATAGTGCCATACATATATGTGTGTGTTACTATGTATGTATGTATATATATACACATTAATTATATTTACAGTGTGAAAATAATACCTGTAGTATATGTACACATGCAAATATATGTGCCCATGTGTAACTATATATGTGCATATATACCTGTGTATACACATGTGTGTGTGCACACAGAGGCCAGTTCCATATTCATTATACCATATTTCCTATCATATGAATATACTTAAAATGCCATTTGATTTTCATTAATGATTTAAAGAGAAACAACATATGATGGAGATATCTTCCAGCTTTGCAGTTAGAATGACCTAGTTTCAAGTTCTGCCTATGACTGTGGGCTTTATGACTGTGGACTTTATGACTGTGGGCAAGTCACTTAACCTCTCAATGCTCCTAGCAATTCTCTAAGAATATGTTGCAGACAAGTTGCTTATCTGTATTGGAAGAAGGAATTTCCTCACAGGGAGTTCCTTAAGCTGATGGAATTATATGTGAAGATGGGGAAAATACTATTGAAAAAAATCTTTTAAATTTTGTTCTCTGAAGTACCTACTACTATTTATGAAAACTTTCATTTCTATAATTCTTTGAGGTTTTCAAAACCTTTCCCCCTCAACAAACCCATTATGTATAAAATATTATTGTCCCTATTTTACAGACAAGTAAATTGAGGTTTTAAACATTTAAATAACTTATTCAAGGTAACAAAGGTAGCAGGTAGTAAAGGTAGTATATGAACAATCCAGGTACTCTGACTCTAAACTGACTATTCTTTTCACTGAACTAGGTTAAATGATTGGACTATAGCCACATAAATAGCAAAAACTAGAGCCAGGATTTGGATCTTGTCTCCTCATCCTCAGTCTTCTAGTTTACAAGATTCTTCCTTATTTAAATAAGAAAATTATAGAGCTCACATTACATGGAGGCTCTATGACATCCTTAAGCTGTGGCATGGTCCCAGCTACCAATTTACCAT
The DNA here is from genome assembly GCF_900497805.2 of Vombatus ursinus. NCBI lineage: Eukaryota > Metazoa > Chordata > Mammalia > Diprotodontia > Vombatidae > Vombatus > Vombatus ursinus. The sequence continues at coordinate 54,139,345 of NW_020954556.1, forward strand.
AATGAAATACTACTTTATCATCATTTCTATCTTTTCTTTAAGGAGTTTTACCATTTTCCTCCCTTTGCAGAAACTCATCCTGCTAGTCAGAAAAGATTATCATGTACACAGACAGGGAATACCTGGATGATTAGGAAAAATGAATGGTATATTTTCAATACTAAGTAGGACCTATATAAATATTTGGTCCTGGGAGGGAACTGAGAAAGAGAACACATAAACATATAAATAATTGATAAGAAGAACTTCTGAATGAGGCCTGGACATTTCCAAATGGAATAATCCCCAGTATGGTTATGACCCTGGTATAACTGCATACTAGTATCAGTAATTAATAACCAATTCCCAGTGAGTTACTCATTTTTACTTGCAGCTATTTAAGCATCCATTAATTGTTATATTTTGGCTATTTAATTATGAAGAAAGGCATTTTCTTCTTTGGGAAATTTATTTAGCGAAGCTGATGAAAATGGATAAAAATATTTCTGCAAACATCTTCCTCTTCCCCTTTTCTCAATATAACCTCTCCCCTCAAAAATAAAAAAAAACATCTTTCTCTTTAATTTCAATTAAATGGAAGAGCTGTCATTTTAGTCCTTCAAAAAGTTGTTCAGACTTTTTGATGAGCACAAAGACAAACCCCTTGACTTGCAAATATTATTAAAGTATTATGAAAATATTACTAAATGTAATATTTGTAAGTCATTCAGCACTCAGCCTGGCAAATAGTAGGAACTTAATACATGCTGGTTCCCCATACAAACCCTTCCCATACTAAGATCCTACTGAGAAGTGAAAAAAAAATGAAAGAAAAACGAGGCTCATTTTCCTTTGTTGTAGAACAATTCCAGACCCTCCTAGTCCATGAATAAAGTACTTCAGTGCTGCAGATGAGACTTCCTTTCTAATAGGCATCTTCAGGCTCAGTTCTATATATAATTTTCTACTAAGGAACTGGTAGTCTTAATTATGTTACCTATGTTGGTTGCCTTGTAAGGGTATGATGTCTTCACACATGCAGATAGGAACAAAAACATTAGTAGAAATTTCATTTGTATACTAATGAGTAATTGCAAAAGATGTCTTATTTTCTTACCATTTCAACTCTTTTTCAGAACAATCAATGACTAAGTCCCTTGAAATTCTTTTCACTTTCTCTCACTTCCTACTCTTTCTTCTCTCCCCTAGTTCCTTTTCTGCTATCTGAACACATGTCCACATCCTTAAAAAAAATTACCTAGCAATATTACCTTCCCCTGAAGCTATCATCCTACATCTGTCTTGCCTTTTTATAAACAAACTCCTAGAAACAAAAAGGAAAAAGAAAAGTTCTCCATACTTATGGCCTTCACTACTTTCATCACTCATTTCTTAATTCTTTGCAATTCAGATTTCATAAGTAAACAGAAACCACTTTCACTAAAATTATCAATAATCTCTTAAGAGGTAAATCTGATGTTTTTTTCCCTCAGCACTCTTCCTTTTTGAACCCTATATTTGATGGCTTTCAAATATAAAATTTAACAATTTTGATTACCTCACTCCTCCTTGACACTGTGCTAGACTTAGAATAAAGAAGACCTTGGTTTGAATCCTCCCTCACTTATTAGCTATGTGACCCTGGGAAAGTCAATTAGCCTGTCTCAACTTCAACTTCCTAATATTTAAAATGGAGATAATACTACCGACCTTACAGGATTGCTATGGGGATCAAATGAGATAATATATGTAAAGTTCCTCACAAATCTTAAGTGCTATGCAAATGGTAGCTATCACTACTTTTGCCACTATTACTAATATAAGCATAAATACTATCTCCTCCTGGATTTTTGTGAAACCGTTTTTCACAGTTTTCCTTGCTGGATCATCATTCATATCCTGTACACTGAGTAGGTGTACCCCAAGGCTTTGCTCTGAATCCTCTTCTTTTCTCTCTTTTTCATGTTCTCTGTAACCTACTCTTTTATGTTTTCATCAGTTTCTATGCATTCAATGATCATCTCCATGTAGAAGACTCCACATTTCTATATACCTATTGATAGCCTTCTTCCTAAACACCAAAGTTGCATTATCAAGTGTCAACTGAACTACTTGAACTCAATGTACCATCACTACTCCCCTCCTCTCTCTCTCTCTCTCTCTCTCTCTCTCTCTCCCTCTCTC
>NW_020954556.1:54141607-54273270 GCF_900497805.2 Vombatus ursinus
TCTCTCTCTCTCTCTCTCTCTCTCTCTCTCTCTCTCTCTCTCTCTTTCTCTCTCTCTCCACACACACACACACAGACACACGCACACCTCTGACAAACCTACCCCTTTTTCTACATTTCCTACTTTTGTTCAAGGAACCACTGCTTTCCTGTCTCCTTTTGTGTGTTCTTTCTTCCCCTCTCCATTAGATAATAACTTATCTTAACCCAAACCCTACCCACTGAGGGTGGGTACCATTTTTCTTCTTATTAATTGTAACCCCAGCATTTAGTGCAGCGTCTGGAACATATTAGCTGCTTAATAAATGTGTATTGGATTAAATTGGACATAGAGAGGCTATGCCACATCTATTTCTATGTTGTTTCCCTGAACTTCACCTCCCTAAAGATAATATACTTCTCCCCCTCCCCTGAAATGATTTTGTATTTACTTCCTTTATACTTTGTATATACTTCTCAGCATACACATTATTTTCTTCAGCAAAATGTTGGCTCCCTGAATTAGTGGTCACTGTTTTGCTAGCCATATTGCCTGAACATAGTACTTTGCCTAGGAATGGTTCTTGAATTGAACTGAATTGATATCAACATCTTTGAAGAGGTGATCCTGGATGCCACAAATCTGGGAAGAATAAATATAAAGGTTTAGAAATATATGAGGCTTGTTTGAACTCTGACTTTTAGGAAATTGCTTATTTCTAATAAAGTTACTGTCTCTTTTTTTGGTACCTGATTTCTGCTGACCTGATTGGCAAAAGCCCTGAATATATTACCAAATTCATTCATCATGGAAAATAAGGCAGTCTTAGTTAGAATGCCTACTCAGTGTGATGATCCTCTTGAATTGAACATGTCTTTTCACCCTGGTTTATTTTTATCCAAGTGTAATTTTGAGTATCTAGACACCCTAGTGCTAGGAACCATAGACATCCACTGTGAGCCAGATAAGATGGATGCTCAGTCAAAATAGTGACAGCACAAACTAGGCCCTGCAGTTAGGGAGCTCTGTAGCAATTATGGATATGCATGTAGATACTGAACTAGGAGTATGTACTATGATTACTCCCAGTTCTAATAGAAAGAGTATCTTCATTGTAGTAGATGATTTTTGTGCTTTCTCATTGTCAATGAGAATTTCACTCATAAAGTTCATTTAAGGTGATGTGTGTATGTATTTTCTATGTAATAATTTAATAGGAGAAGTACAAAACAAGGAGTTAGAAAACATGTATTCTAGTCCTGGATTTGCCCTGACATATTTGGAATTCAATAAATCATTTGATCTCTCCATGACCTAGTTTCCTCAATTTAAAATAGATACAATAATCATTGCTGACTGCCTCATTTTGCTCATCAACCAAGGTGATATTTTATACATTTTGTATAAAGTGATAATATGATTCATATTTTCCATTTTTTATTGAGAGCAGTGGGAACTTTTTTGTTTGAGATTATTCCCTGGCTCCTGACTGCAGAGCTTAGAAGCCACTAAATTGTGAGGAAATTACTTACTTAAGGACCATTGATAGATGCTTCAGTGGGACTTGAATCCAGCCTGGAGATCTCCTAGGACTCCTTAAATTAAGGGAGATACATAGCTTGGCTTTTCCCATGATTGCATCCCCCCTTTTAGGGAAAGAGACTATTCAGCAATCCCTGCTTTAAAAAGAACACTTTGGAGGTTCTTTTTCACAATTCAAAATAATTTTTTTGAAATTTCCCTAAGGAGTACAATTCCCTAGAGGACTAGAAATGATTCAATATAGACATTTTGGTTTAAATACTCATTTGAGGAGACATATCTATGGTACAAAGTCTGACTTCCATGCTTCATATAGCCTGGAGTTCATAAAGGTTATGGGTTCATAGAAGTGATGTCTAGGTATCACAATCTCATGCAGGTTCTAACATGCTAGAAAATATCAGGTATGGACCTGGAAACATTGTTCCTGATTTCTGGAGAAAACATAGCAAAGCACAGAAAGGCTTAAATGCAATAATTTGAATACTTACTGGTAAATTATTTTGCCACGGAACTTTTAAAATAAAGAAAAAATACAAAGCAGACATCAGACCCATTTGGACTCTTTCTCCTACTACAGTGGCAGTAACAGAATAAAAGAAAAAGAGATGAGATATTGAGAATCAGAGCAGTTTTAGATCATAAATATTAGCATTGCTTTAATACTCTCATTTTAAAATCCTTTTCCAGTGACCTATGGGTGAATATACCACTGGAAAAACTCCTTATTCTATCACCTCCTCATATTGAATGTTTTGTCAAATTCAGTCAATTCCACCATTGCAGCATATTTTGTATGTGTCCTTTTCTCTACTCTGATATAGCCAACATTCTATTTTCACAGTTCCAATTACATGTCAAGCTCTGTAGTAATTCGTTTAAAAGTTTTTTATTAATTAATTTATTTTGAATTATTAACAATCACTTCCATAATCTTTTCAGTTTTAAAATTTTTCTCTCCCTCCTACCCCTCCTCCATCCCCAAGACAGTGGGCAATCTGATATAGGCTATACATATATATACCTATTAAATATATTTTCACATTAGTGATGTTGTAAGTAAGAATTAGAACCAATAGGAGGAACCACCAGAAAGAGGAAACAAAACACAACAGAAGAAAAAATACAGCAAATACTATGCTTCAATCTGCATTCAAACTCCATAGTTCTTTCTTTGGATGTGTATAGTATTTTCCATCATGAGGCCTTTGGAGATGTCTTAGATCCTTGTATTGCTGAGAAGGGCTAAGTCTATCAATGTTAGTCATTGCACAACATGGCTTTTACTGTGGACAATGTTCTCCTGGTTCTACTCACTTCACTCAGCATCAGACCATATAAGTCTTTCCAGGTTTTTTTGAAGTCTGCCTGCTCATCATCTTATAGCACAATAGTATTCCATTATATTCATATACCACAATTTGTTCAGCCATTCCCCAATTGATGGACATACCCTCGAATTCCAATTCTTTGCCACCACAAAATGAGGGGCTATAAATATTTTTGTATATGTGGGTCCTTTTCCCAGTTGGGTATGCACATTTTTATAGCCCCTTGGACATAGTTCCAAATTGCTGTCCAAAACGGTTTGATTATTTCACAACCCCACACAACAATTCATTAGTGTTCCAATTTTCCCACATCTTCTCCAACATTTTTCATTTTCCTGTTTTGTCATGTTGGCCAATCTGATAGGTGTGATGTGGTACCTCAGAGTTGTTTTGATTTGCATTTCTCTAATCAATAGTGATTTAGAGCATTTTTTTATATGACTATAGATGGCTTTAATTTCTTCATCTGAGAACTGTCTGTTCATACCCTTTGACCATTTATCAATTGGGGAATGACTTCTATTCTTATAAATTTGATTTAATTCTCTACATATTTTAGAAATGAGGCCCTTATCAGAGAGACTGGTTGTAAAAATTTTTTTCCCAATTTTCTATCTTCCTTCTAATCTTAGTTGCATTTGCTTTGTTTGTGCAAAAACATTTCAATTTAATGTAATAAAAATTATGATTTTGCTTTTTGTAATGTTCTCTATCTTTTGTTTGGTCATGAATTCTTCTGTTCTCCATTGATCTGCCAGGTAAACTATTCCTTGCTTTCCCAGTTTGCTTATAGTATCAGCTTTTATGTCTAAATCATGAACCTGTTTTGACTTTATGTTGGTATATGGTGTGAGATTTGCTGTTTTCTCAGCAGTTTTTGTCAGAGTGAGTTTTTATCCCAGAAGCTGGGGTCTTTTGGGTTTATCAAATGATAGATTACCATATTCATTGACTACTGTGTTTTGTATACTTAATCTATTCCACTGATCCACCACTCTATTTCTTAGCCAGTACCAAGCAGTTTTGATGATTGCTGCTTGATAATACAATTTAAGATCTGAAATGGCTAGACCACCTTCCCCTGCATTTCTTTTCATTAGTTCCCTTGATATCCTGGACCTTTTGTTATTCCAAATGAATTTTGTTATTGTTTTTCTAACTCTATAAAATAATTTTTGGTAGTTTGATTGGTATGTTACTGAATAAGTAAATTAGCTTAGGTATAATTGTCATTTTTATTATATTAACTGGGCCTAACCATGAGCAACTGATGTTTTTCCAATTATTTAGATCTGACTTTATTTGTGTGAAAAGTGTTTTGTAATTGTGTTCATAGAGTTCCTGGGTTTGTTTCAGGAGGTATACTCCTAAATATTTTATAATGTCTACAGTAACTTTAAATGGAATTTCTCTTTCTATCTCTTGCTGTTGGGCTTTGTTGGTAATATACAAAAATGTTAGTGATTTATGTGGGTTTATTTTACAGCCTGCAACTTTGCTAAAGTGGTTTATTATTTCAAGTAGTTTTTCACTTGATTCTCTAGGATTCTCTAAGTATATCATCATATCATCTGCAAAAAGTGATAGTTTTGTTTCTTTTTTGCCTATTCTGATGCCTTCAATTTAATTTTCTTCTCTTATTGCTAAAGCTAATGTTTCCAGTATGATATTGAACAACAGTGGTGATAATGGACATCCTTTTTCACCCCTGATCTTATTGGAAATGGTTCTAGCTTTTCCCTATTACATATGATGCTTTCTGAAGGTTTTAGGTAGATGCTATTTATTATTTTAAGGAAGACTTCATTTATTCTTATGCTTTCTAGTGTTTTTAATAGGAATGGGTGTTGTATTTTGCCAAAAACTTTTTCTGCATCTATTGAGATGCTTATGTGATTTGTTAATTTTGTTGTTGATATGATCAATTATGCTGATAGTTTTCCTAATATTGAGCCAGCCCTGCATTCCTGATATAAATTGTACCTGGTCATAGTGTATTATTCTTGGATTTGCTAATATTTTATTTAAAATTTTTGCATATATATTCATTATGGAAATTGGTTTATAATTTTCTTTCTCTGTTTTGACTCTTCCTGGTTTAGGTATCTGCACCATATTTGTATCACAAAAAGAATTTGGTAAGATGCCTTTTACACCTATTTTCACAAATAATCAATATAATATTGGAATTAATTGTTTTTTATATGTTTGATAGAATTTGCTTGTAAATCCATCTGGCCCTGGAGATTTTTTCCTATGGAGTTCATCAATAGCTTGTTCAACTTTTTTTTCTGAGATGGGGTTATTTAAGTATTTTACTTCCTCTTCTGTTAATCTGGGCATTTATATTTTTGTACATATTTATCCATTTCCCTAATATTGTCAAATTTATTAGCATACAGTTGGGAAAAAGAGTTTAATTATTGTTTTTATTTCCTCTTCCTTGGTGGTTAACCTTCACAAACAGAATAGGCCAAATGTCAAAAGAGGTATAAAAATCCAATGGCTTAAAAAAGTAGAAGTGGCCAAATGAAAAAAGAATGATATATAAAAATTCACTGAAGAAGAGAATTCCTTAAAAAGTAAAACTGATCAAATGGAAAAGGAGGTACAAAAGTTCACTGAAGTAAATAATTCCTTAAAAAATTAGAATTGAGCATGTTGAAGCTAATAATTTTATAAGGCATCAAGAAACAATAAAACAAAACCAAAAGGATGAAAAAAATAGAAGATAATGTGAAATATCTTATTGGAAAAACAAGTTACCTGAAAATAGGCCCAGGAGAAATAATTTTAAAATACTGGAGTACCTGAAAGCCATGATAAAAAAAATAGACTAGACATCATTTTTTTTTTCAGGAAATTATCAAGGAAAAATGTCCTGCTACTCTAGAACCAGAGGGCAAAAATGGAAATTGAAAGAATTCACTGATAACCTCCTGAAAGAGATCCCAAAATCAAAACACAGGAATATTATAGCCAAATTCCAGAACTCCCAGTCCAAGGAGAAAGTATTGCAAGCAGTCAGAAAAAAAAATCAAGTATTGTGGAGCCACAGGATAACACAGGATTTAACAGGTTCTACATTAAAGGATCAGAGGTTTTGGAATATGATATTCCAGAGGGCAAAGGAACTATGATTACAATCAAGAATCATCCAACCAGAAAAAAGAGAATATAATCCATTGGGGGGATATAAATTCAATGAAATAGAGGATTTTCAAGCATTCCTGATGAAAAGACCAGAACTGAGTAGAAAATTTGATTTCCAAATACAAGACTGAAGAGAAGCATGAAAACATTAACAGGAAAGAGAAATAATAAGGGGCTTAATAAGGTTAAACTGTTTACATTTCTGTAAGAAAAGATTTGTAACTCTTAAGAACCTTCTAGTTATTGGAGCAGATACATACTCACACAAACACACAAATGCATATATATATACATAGAGAGAGAGACACAGAGAGAGAGAGAGAAAGATTGAGAGAGATGCACAGCTGTAAGGTGAACATAATTAATAGGATGGTATCTAAAAAATAAAGTATAAGGGTGAAAAAAGGGTAATGCCCTGGGAGAAAGGGAAAGGAAGAGTTAGAATGGGGTAAATTATCTCTCATAAAAGAAATGAGAAAGAGCTTTTACAATGAAGGGGAAAATAGGAAGGTTGTGGGCAACAGTTGAATCTTACTCTTAACAGAATTGGCTCAAAGAGAGAATAACACACTCTCAAGTGGATATAGAAATCTTGTTTACTCTATGAGGAAGTAGGAGGGAAAAAGGATAGAAGAAGGGTGGTACTGGTAGAAGGGAGTGTGGATTGGAGGAGATGTTGATCAGAAACATCACAGATTTCACTTTTACTGGCATAAATTAATAACTCCTAATAATTGCTTTTATTTTATTTTCATTGGTTGTGCATACATCATTTTCATTTTTGATATGAGTAATTATGTTTTCTTCTTTCTTTTTTTAACCAAATCAACCAATGATTTATCCATTTTGTTTTTCCCAAAAAACCAGCTCCTACTTTTATTATTATAATTACTTTCAATTTCATTAATATAATCTTTTGATTTTTAGGATTACCATTTTGGTGTTAAATTAGGGATTTTTAATTTGTTCTTTTTCTAGTTTTTTAGTTACATGCCCAATTCACAGATTTTTTCCTTTTTCTCTTTTGTTGATGTATGAATTTAGATTTACATTTTCTCCTAAGTCTGTCTTTGAATGTATAACACAAATTTTGACATGTTGTCTCATTATTATTATTATTCTCTTTTAGTAAATTATAGATCATATCTATGATTTGTTCTTTTAGATTATTTAGTTTCCAATTAATTTTCATCTATTTTCCAAGGCCTTTTACCAAATGTAATTTTTATTATATTATGACTCTAATACATGGTCAATTTTTATGAAGGTGAGCTTAGATAATGGTTTTCCTTTCTATTATCTATCAAGTTTCAGAAGTTTATCATATCTAACATTTAAAAAATTCTATTTATCTTTTTTACTTATTTTTTATTTGTTTTATGTCAGATTTATGTACTAGTATAGTTTTAGTGTAAGACTTGGATATTATGCCACTTAGTGCTCATACATTTCATAGTGATATTACTTCATTGTATATAGTGTCTTTTAGCAAGATATTATTTCCCTGCTTATCTCTTTTAATTATGTCTATTTTTTCTTTTGTTTTATTTGAATTCATAATTGCTACCTCTAATGTTTTTATTCAGCTGAAGCATAATTGATTGTGCTCCAGCCCCTCTGTGCATATCTTTCTGTTTCAATCATGCTTCTTATAAACAATATATTGTTGTATTCTTATTTCTAATTCACTCTGTTATCTGCTTCCATTTTATGGTTGAATTCATCCCATTCACATTCATAGTTATGGTTACTAACTGTGCATTTCCCTCTATGCTATTTTATTTTATTTATCCTTCTCTTCCTCTCTTCACCCCTTCCCTCTGCAAAAGTCTGTTTTACTTGTCAACACTACTTCCCTTAATCTATTCTTCTGTTTTATCTTCTCATATAGGAATGTAAACTGTTTAACCTTATCAAGTTTATTATGATTTCTCTTTCATGTTTCTCTTTTCATGTTTCCCTCTCCAGTCTTATACTTGAAAGTCAAATCTTTTATTCATCTCTGGTCTTCTCATCAGTAATGTTTGAAATTCCTTTATTTCATTAAGTATTCATTTTTCCCTAGAAGGATTATACTCACTTTGCTGGGTATATTGTTCTTGGTTATAATCTTAGCTCCTTCACCTTCTGGAATATCATATCCTAAGCTCCCTATTTTTTTTTTTAATGTGGTAGCTCCTAAATCTGGCATGATTCTGACTGTGGCTCCTTTCTGGATGCTTGTAGTATTTTCTCTTAGGCCCAAGAACTCTGGAATTTGTCTATAATATTCCTGGAAGTTTTTATTTTGGCAGTTTTTTTTTTCAGGAGTAGATCATTGGCTTCTTTCTATTTCTATTTTTCCCTTTGGTACTAGGATATCAGAGCAATTCTGTTTTTTAAGTTGTTATTGTCCTCAGTATTTTTATGACTTTTTCCCAAGCTGCTAATTGTCTTGTTATATTTTTTGCATCATTTCATTTCTTTTCCTAATTTTTCTTCTATCACTCTGATTTTTAAAATCATTAAAAAATCCTTTATATTTTAAAATTGGGAGGTGATAAATGAATTCCCTTAGTATTCCTAGCACCCTTAGGGATTATAAAAGATGTCTGATAATACAGAGGATATGGGGGTGATTTTGTTATGTTTTAATGATGTGGAATGAAAATAAAAAGGAATGCACTAAGGGTAGAAGGGGAGAACAAGATTGGGGAAAATTATTTCACATAATTCTAGTGCTCAAGTGGAAAACTCTTAAAAGAGATACAGGGGTGGGGAGAGATGGCAACATTTGAATCTTACTCTCATTTAAACTGATCAAAGTGGAAAAGAACACACATGAACACAGTTCTGCGCAGAAATGCATTTCACTAAATTGAAAAAAAAACAGGAGCAAAAAGGGAAAATGAAGAAGGATGGTGAATAAGGAGGAGGGTAGATTAAGGAAAGGATTTTTCTTAAACAAAGCACATATACATTCCTATTAAACATATTTTCACATTAGTGATGTTATAAGTAAATAACTAAGAATTAGAACTAATAGGAGGAACCACCAGAAAGAGGAAACAAAACACAACAGAAGAAAAAAAAATTGCGAATAGTATGCTTCGATCTGCATTCAACCTCCATAGTTCTTTCTTTGGATGTGGCTTTTGGACATGTCTTAGATCCTTGTATTGCTGAGAGGGATTAAGTCTATCAAAGTCAGTCATCACTCAATGTGGCTGTTACTGTGTACAACATTCTCCTGGTTCTGCTCACTTCACTCAGCATCAAACCATACAAGTCTTTCTAGGTTTATCTGAAGTCTGCCTGTTCATCATTTCTGATAGCACAATAGTATTTCATTACATTCATATGTCACATTCACAATTACGATTACTATCTGTGTCTTTCTCTCTATCCTTCGCCCCCCACCCCCATTTATGCTTTTCTTTCTCCTTTCTCTTTTTCCCTCCTCACTAATGTTTTGCTTTTGACCACCACCTCCCTCAGCCCCACCTCCCTTCTATTAGCCCCCTCCCTTTTCTTTCCCCTTTTCCCTCCTACTGCCTATAGGGCATGTTAGATTTCTATACCTAACTGATTATGTTACTCCCTTCTTGAGTCAAACAATGCTCATTTCCCTTCCTTCTTTCTCTCTGCTATAATACATTTTTGTGCTTTTTCCTGTGATGTAATTTATCCTTGTCTGGCTCCTTTCCTTTTCTCTCAATACATTCTCTTAGATCAGATTAATTCACTTACTTGGATCCATTTAACCCATTTGATTAGATTTTTTCATGATTACATCAAAGTCAATTTATACCCACCCCTTTTATATATACCCCTTTAACATGGTGTAATAACAATACAGTTCTCAAGAGTTACAAGTGTCATCTTCCCTTGTAGGGATGTAAAGAGTTTGTCCTTATTAACAACATGTTGTATTTTTCTGTCCTATTTACCTTTTTTTGTCTCTCTTGAGTCTTGTATTTGAAGATCAAATTCTCTGTTGATCTCTAGTCTTTTTATCAGGAAGGTATAGAAGTCCCCTATTTCATTGAATATCCATCTCCTGCCCTGAAAGATCATGCTCATTTTCACTGGGTAGTTGATCCTTGGTTGTAATCCAAGCTCCTTTGCCTTATGGAATATCATATTCAATGCCCTATGGTCTTGTAATGTAGAAGCTGCAAGGTCCTGTGTAATCCTGACTGTGGTTCCATGATATTTCTGACTGTTTGCAGTATTTTCTCTTTGACCTGGTAATTATTGGCTACTATATTCCTTGGTCTTTTCAATTTGGGATCTCTTTTAGGAGGTAATTGGTGCATTCTTTCTATGGTTATTTTACCCTTTGGTTCTAGGACTTAAGGGCAGTTTTCCTTTATGATTTCCTGAAAGCTATTGTCCAGGCTCTTTTTTTCATTGTGATTTTCAGGTAGACCAATAATTTTTAAATTGTCTCTCCTGGATTGATTTTCTAGGTCAATTGTTTTACCAATGAGATATTTTACATTTTCATCTATTTTTTCGTTCTTTTGTTTTTGTTTAACTGATTCTTGCTCTCTCATAGAGTTATTAGCTTCCATTTGCTCAATTCTAGTTTTTTGGGGGGGTTGGGCAATGGGGTTTAAGTGGGTCACACAACTAGTAAGTGTTATGTGTCTGAGGCCGGATATGAACTCAGGTTCTCCTGAATCCAGAACCAGTGCTCTATCCACTGTGCCACCTAGTTCCCCATTCAATTATAATTTTTAACAAATTGTTTTCTTCTATTAGATTTTGTACCTCCTTCCCCATTTGGCCAATTGTATTTTTTTAGGGACTTGTTTTCTACAGTTAATTTTTGTCCTTCCTTTTCCAAGCTATTGACTCTCTCTTGCATACCTCTCATTTTGTTTCACATTTTTTCTTCTATCTCTCTCATTTGACTTTTAAAATCCTTCCTGAGCTCTTCTAATAAGACTTTTTGGGCTCTGGACTAGTTCATATTCCCTTTTGAGGTTCCAGATGTAGGTTTGTTGACAATGTTGTCCTCTTCAGAATTTCTGCCTTGATCTTTGCTCTTCCTGTAATAAGAATCTATCATGTTCCTTTTTGCTCATGGTGTTTGCTGATTTCCTGGCATTTAAAGAGATTGGGCTCACCTTCTGGGGAGCAGAAGGCACTGATCCAAGCTTCTTGTGTTGGGAGACTAGGGCCTGGTTGATGGCTTTGTGTGCTGGGGCCTCCAATGTTGGCAGTTGGAGGCTATAGGATTCTGGCAGGTTAGCTGGTGTTGGGCTGGAATTAGCAACACTAGATTTCTAGGGGAAAGATTGGGTAGTGTGGCTCCTGGAGATTTCCTCCTCACTCAGGCCTTTCCTTCCTTTTGCTTTCTTCAACTCCTTTAAGATGGATGTTGTAGAGTGTTTATCTGCCTGGGGCCTCTTGGAGCACTGCTTCCCTTAGTTTTGCTGAGGCACTGAGAGAGTCTGTTGCTGTAGAATGCCGAGGCACCTGGTGGTTTTCTGAGCTGGTTTCCACCAGTTCCATGACATCAATGAGACACTCAGTGGTCCAGGCATTATTGTTTGCCTGCTCCACCACCTGGGCTTCAGGATCTTCTCCTGGTATTCTGAGATGGGGCTTTCTGTTAGCTTGCTGGGACTATTCCTGTTCTGTATTGCTCTCCTTCCTGAGGGTAAGAGGGACCTTTCCAGTTAATCCCTCAAGCTACCTGGGCTACTGGACTGCTGTACCCCATCTTTCTTCTGGTTCAGTTGTTCCAAAGTTTTTCCTGGAGTGATATTTTCTGGGCTTTCAGGGGTTAATATGGGAAGGTAAGAGAGACTCACCTCTTACTCTGCCATCTTGGCACCCAGAAGCAGAAGTCTCTAAATTAAAATTTTTAAATCAATTTTTAGCTCTTTCAGATATTCTTGTTGAGCCTATGTTCAATCTGCATTTTTCACAGAGGCTTTGCTCGTAGCTGTTTTGACATTATCTTCTGAGTTTGTGTTTTGGTCTTCCCTTTTACCACAGAATCTTTTTATCATCTGGCTCTTTTTTGTTGTTTGCTCAGTTTTCTAGCCTATTTATTGACTTTGAACTTTTTTTTTAATTTTATTTTGGCACTGCTCTTTTCATAGGTAGTTCAGGAGGGCTGAAAGTTTTTGATGTCTCCAAGGTGATGTGATCTGGGGAGAGATGTGGTTACTGTTTTACTGGTCTGTCCTTAGCCAGGAAAAGCTTCTGACCCCTTCCAGTTGCAAGGATAACTACTCCTCAGGGTCTATGATCCCTTGTGATTGATAGCAAAACTGTTCCTCAAGGGCCCTGCTTCCTTGTGATTGCAAGTCCTCTTCTCCACCCTGGAACTGTGACTCTGAAATTGATATGGGAAATAGAATTACCAAATAATCCCCTGTCCTGCAGCAAGGGCTAGTTAGCATAGGGATTCCCTGTAATCTCATTATGACTAATTGCCAGATCCTCTTACCAACTCTGGCTTGAGAGCTTCTGAAGTTGCTGCTACTGCTGTTGCTGTTTCCAAGGCCCACAGCATTTGTTGCCATCATGTGGCCTCTGGGCCAGCCCCTACCCCAATGCCACACACCTCTTCTTCTGACCTCCTAAGTTGTCTTGGGCTGAAAAATGTGTCACCCCAATATTTTGTTGGCATTGCAACTCCAAAATTTGATTTGAAGAATTATTTGAAAGTTTGGAGAATATTAGGATTTCTTGGCTGCTTCCTCCACTCTCTTATCTTGGCTCTACCCCCAGAAATCCTCTACTTGTTTTTTTCACTATCATTATGGAATGCATTTTTCATAAGAAAAATAACTATTTTCAATTTGAATATTTCATTTTCCACCTCTTCCATCTTTGGGGTTACATTGAGACATGGATTCCTCTTGATGACAAATTCTCCCTAGTTGTGCTTTCTATAACTGTTTCTACCTTCATATATTCACCTCATTCACTAGCTGAGGTTGGAGAGTTGGAATACTCTTTCCTCTCCATCAGAACACTTCCAGATTTTCCTTCTGTAACAATCACACAATAATCATTCCTCTTTTGAAATTCATTCAATTCATATCTACCACACAATCAAAATATAGATAGCTGTTGTCTATTAACCTCCTGGAGAATTCCTTCTGTCCTCAATGAGTTCAATGCCTAGTTCACAATCTCTCTCTCTTCCTTAACTCCTGCCTTCATATTAGAGGACTTTGACACACATACACATACATACATACATTCACATACACACAGATACATGTAGCTAGATAAATACACTCTCAACTACCTTACCCTCTTAGTTCCTCAGATGACTCATTTCCCACTCCCTATTCCACCCCACCTCAGCCACAAAGATGGTTAAACCTTTGATCTTTTCATTACTTACAAGTGCACCTCTTCTTTGTACATCCCTCTTAATTCCTGTACCTTTCTTCTGTTTGTACATAGTCTTTTGTAGGTTTTATCTCACATTGAATTATGTCCTTTAGTGCAGGATGTGTTTTTACATTTATTTGTATCCTTAGTGCTTAGCACAATGACTGGCATATCACACGTGTTTAACAAATGTTTGCCTAACTGACTGATGAGAAACTAAATGACTCAGAAGAAATTTTATAAAGTGAAGGGAAATGAATTCATAATATTTAGTTAAAAAGTGAATCAAAACATCAATTAATAAATATCTTTAAAATCATTAAAATAAATTAAACCATTAAAAGAATGCATTAGATATGTATTTAAGTAAAAATTCAGATCTCCCAATGTGGAATTTAAAATACAAAAATAGGCTGAGCAGAAAAATTGGATAGAGGACTAAGAATCTCTCTAAGGTAAGTCAATAAATTAGCATTTATTAAACACTTACTGGCATATTTCCAGCAATGTGAGAAAAGGTCTGTGGATATATAGAAGCAGATTAACCTTTGGTCTCAAAGAGTTTGGGATTTAATGGTGAAAACAGCATGCAACAAAAATATATACACAGCATAAATTTGAGGATAGTATCAAAGGAAAGGCATTAAGTTTAAGGAAGGTTGAGAAAACCTTCTGGCAGAAGGTGGGATTGTAGATGAAATTGAAAGGAAACCAGGCAAGCTAGGAGGGAGAAATGAGGAGAGAGAGAATTCCATGAATGGTGAATTCCTGGTGTGGGATATAAACCAGTAATTACCAAGAAAAGATTTAGTACTGAAATAAATTCTCTCCTGTTTAAAGTTTATTTAGATGATATATTGTAAATATAGACAGAAATGTAGTTGTAGAGATAGCTACCTAAGGTAAAAGAAACAAAGAGGGATAATCAAAAAAAATCAAAATAACCTTAGGGGCTAAATAGTTAAGGGGAATTTAAAAATTCATGAGAAGGGGAAATGGAAAAGTAAAACAAAGACTCCATGCATTGAATTCCCTGTCTCTCTATAAGTCAATTAATAGCTTCTGTGAAAGTGAATAATTAAGTGGAATGTTACCCCAAAGTGGAGAAGGCATAAAAGGAGCAGAGAGAAGTAAGGGCTACACACATGCTAAGTATACATACAATGGCGGGGAGGGGGAATACCTTGAAGAAGGTAGTGTAGTGTGATAATAGGATAAAAGCAATGAAGGAGAGTGATAGAATTTGGAGGAGTAGAAGAGGACATCTCACTCCAGAAGGGGAAAGAAAGTGTACCACTAAGGAACATTACTATGGGGAAATGCATCCCACCTATCCAAACACATACACATATACATACACATACATATACGTGTGCATGCATCTATGTGTATATGCATATATATATGTATATGTGCATATAACATCTTCCAAAAGAGTGAAGAGTTTTATAGTGGGTTTAATTTGGGAATAATTTACACACTAGGAGACCACCTTCTCAAGAAAGGCTTGTCTACCCATGGACAATAGCTCACCTCAGGAGAAAAGTTGTATGATTTCTATTACCTACTAGATTTGGTTATTAGATGAAGATTCAGAAGCACTGCACCTGGGACTGGGATCCTCATGAAATGGAACATGAAGCCAGGATTTTGTTACTTTCTACTTGGTATCCTGACATTAGCAGAAAGCTTGACTAGGTTTCATGGTGGCTAACTAGTTCGATGTTTATTAGACAAGGATATAGAAAGGAACAGAACTGATTTGGGGAGATATTCTCTGTCTCTCTTGCTATTTTTCTGCATTTCTCTCACATTTAGGTCTAGTGATTGTGTTTGTATCACCTACCCCTTCTACCATATCTCATCATCTTAGCTTGTATACTTCTCCTAGGAAATATTTATATAAGTCCCAAATCCCTGCATAGTAGGGGGAAGAGCAGGAAAGTTGATAAGGGTATTACCCACTTATCACGTAGTTTGTAAGCGATGTATGTGCAATGTGCATGTGTCATGTCCCCCAGTAAACAGTAAACTCTCTAATGATGGATCAAATTGTATTTGCTTTCTCCTAGCTCCTAGAGCAATATTTTACATGTAAAATATTTGGGATTAAATTACATAAAAATAATATTCCATGATGATAAATACTTGTTGAATTAAATGCTATATATTGACCAGCAAAAGCATAAGAAAAGAAGAAAAGGAAGATGATAACCAATGTCAGCAGAATCAGGGAATTGGAGATACATTTTTGAACAGTTAACTATTAATCTTTTGGCCTTGGGGAAAATAGGTATTCTTTTTACTGTGGAGTCTTACTTGATTGGTAACCTGGCTTCTCTGTTTCCTGATATTCTCAAAGATGTTTAGCAGGGTATCTGCCAAATGTGATTTAACAAAAGACAGGGGTTGCTGTAGAGTCATTGGTGGAACAGAGTTTGAGGAATTAGCCTGTCAAATCACATAACCTCTCTGAGTTGAAAAGGTTATATATATTCCCATCATGGATACAGGGAAGCTTTCAAATGTATTCTTTGACCAGAATTTGTCCGTAACTAACTTACTTGCATACTATATGATGGGGAAGAAATTAAAACCATATCCAAATAAGATTTACTCAAAAGGATTTTGACTTCAATAAAGAATGATTGAGAAACCGCAATAATATTATGAAGCAATATATATATATATATCTATATGTTCCCTAATACATTAATCAGTCAATAAATAGACATTTATTATGCACCTATTATGTACCAGGAACTGAGAATACAAATCAATGCCTAAGTTTGAGGAACTTATATTTCATAGACAGAAATAATGTACACACAGAAAGAGCATACACATGATCATTGGTTGTCTTTGAGTAAAGATTTGCGTACTGCTTAGAAACAAACAAACAAACACAAAGGTTCCAACTTTATTTTAGTACCAACAACATTTACCTCCCATACACACACACACACACACACACACACACACACACACACACACAGACACACATGCACATGTGCACCATACCTTCCTTTTCATCTGTTTCTCTCACTACTCTACATTTATATCTCCAAGGCAAGGATTGCAAGCTCTTGCCCCATGTATAGAGATTGACTAATTATATGGAACACCATGACAACAAGCTAATACATGAAATAATTAATCAACTTGGTATTAGATCCATATGATATCAATACCTGAGTATTCTGGTCTTTCCCCATACTGAGGTGATAAATTCTTTTGCCCTCAGGTAGGCACATAGCTTAAGAGTCTCTTACTGCTACCAACTTAGGTTCCTAATGAAAATCAAATTGGCAACAAAAAGGACAGATGGAATGTATTGTGAAGTATTTCTTTTACAATTTAATGTTGACTGAGGGGAAACTACAAACAGCAGGGAAGTGTAAATTGAGGGAACTTATGAAATTAACTGGAATATTGCATTTTGTATTTTAATATGAGCAACAATAATGAAACATATTGCAGGTACTGAATAAAGTGGCTATTATGAACTTTTCTCCTCCCAGACAATAATAGAATCTTCTCAGATTATTCTAGCTCCTACCTCATTGTTAGCTTGGACATTAGTTCAGGAGACAATTCTACAGCTCCTAACTCAACACCTAGCATAAAACCCGTAAAATTACCTTAGGGGAGCTATGTATCTCTAAAGAGGGTGCTGAGTACTCATTAACAGCTTGTAGAAATCACTCTCTGCTTTGGGTGGGGCAATTTTCATAGGAATAATTAGAGACATAAAGAAACCATGTCAGAGAAATGAGTGCAGATTTGGGGAAATATAATACAAATTGCAGAAATTCAGCAAGATAGAAAATTATAATTCCAAAGAGAAAATAGTAAAAGTTATAGGAAATTGTGTGTTTGTGTGTGTGTGTGTGTGTGTGTGTGTGTGTGTGAAGAGTGGGTAATATGTGAAAAAGAATTGGGGGTATAGTTAGTGCAGCATAAAATCAATGACTCACCAATGTAAAATGGAAAGCTTGAAAAAGCTAAAATACTATTAGGTTACATTAACTGTAGCAGTATTCAGAATAGCATAATGATGATTTCTCTCTGCCAGAGGTTCTTAATCTCAGGTCCATGAACTTTTTGAAAAAAAAATGATAAAGGCATTTCAACACATTTAGTTTCCTTTTGAATTTTTGTATTTATTTTTATACATTAAAAAACAAAACATTATTCTGAGAAGGCATCCACCATGGATTTCTCCAGACTTTGTAAGGAGCACAGAGAAAACAGACAAAAAATAAAGAACTCCTAGTCTATTATGTCTGATTTCCACTAAATCTAGTGCATTATGTTCAGGTTTTCTTTTTAATTTTAGGGGGCCATTTGTAAGTTAAGTGTGTTGAGAAGAGGGTCACCAGAACAATGAGGAAAGTCAAAACTATATTTATGAATAAGGCTTGAAAAAAACTAGGGGTGCTGAAACCAGAGGAGAGAAAACTACAGGGGATATTAGTTTTACTGTGATGACCTTTCATGTTGAAGAAATATTTTATTTATTCTGGTAGTTTCCAGAAAATATAACAAAGAACATTTGATAAAAGTAATAGGGAGAATATTTAGGAAATACTTCTACTATTTTTGATATTTCAAACTGCAATCAGTAAGATTGTGAAGTAGCGAGTTTTCTGACATTAAGTGTATTCAGACAGAAGCAGATTGACAATTTTTATACTGGAGTTTCAATCAAAAGGGCCTTGAGTTCAAATCCTACTGAGAGTTATTAGCTGTGTGACTTTAGGAAAGTCACTTAACCACTTAGCCTCAGTTTCTACTTCTGTAAAATGGGAATAATAATAATAGCAACCACTTTATAGGTTTGTTGTATTAAATGAGATAACAGGTAAACTGCTTTGTAATCTCAAAAGTACTATATAAATGTTAGCTATTTTTATTGTTCTTTATTTCTATTGTTGTTATTGTTGTCATGTCCTTGGACTGGATTAACTCAGAGGATCCTTTAAGTTCTAAGATCATTTAGAAGAATTCAGATACATAGGAAATGTAATGAGACTAAAAAGTATTCATTTGTTTTATACTCACATTTCACAGAGAGTAAGCCCTGGGCACATAAAATTAGAGATGGTATACATAATTTAAAAAAAAATTAGCCTCATAATTATCTTTTCATCCAACTCTGTTCCCCAAGGAACCTCTCCAAAAATCTATTTTAGAGACAGAAGAGACCTGTGAGTTACATAAGATCAAAAGTAGCAAACAACAGAGATAAGATATAAACCCAGGTTCCCTGAGTCTAAATCAGCACTCTTTCCACAGCACTGGTCTGTTGATTTCAATAGGGCTAGTGTTTAATTCAATATAAAAGGTCCCATAGGAAAAAAAAAGAAAGAAAAGTGGCTTTTCAAATCTTGGCATTAAAAAGACCTTTTTTTTTTTTTTTTTAGTTTGTTAGTATTTTAGAAATGGATGTCCCTTTGTCTCTCCTTCCACTCCTTCCACATGAGTCTGCTCTATTCCTTGCTACTATTTTCTGGTTGATTCTTACCTCCTGGTGTAGTCATTCCTTGGTTGTTCAGAATAAAACCATTCAAGGGCCTCCAACATGTCATCTATGCGACCTTATGATTTAACAACAGCAACAACAGCTAACACTACTATGTATCAGACACTGTGATAAGTGCTTTACAAATAATTATCTCATTTGATCCTCAGAACAACCCTGAGAGGTAAATTGTATTATTGTCCCCATTTTGCAGCTGAGAAACCTAAGGCACACAGAGGATAAGTAACTTGCCCAGGGTCACACAGCTAGTTAGCACCTGAGGACCTATTTAAGCTTAAATCTTCCTAACTTTATTCATGGGGCTCTAGTAAAAGGAGAGATTAGAAGTCAATGATAATGGAGAAGATAAAGGAGGAGATGATTACCACTCTCATAATAGCTCTTTTAAAAGTTATACATTTTTTAAATTAAGAAAAATAATTTTCTCTTCTTCCCAAGTTCCTTCACTCTTGTTGAAAAAAATGGAAGAAAAATTATTGCAGCAGATATGCTAGTCAAGTGATATAAACTCCCACATTGGCATCCAGATCTAGATTTAGATCTAAGTCTATCTATATACACATAAATACACACACATATACACATGCAGACACACATACATACATATACACACATAAACACTCAAATATATATGCCTATTATTTGTGTGTGTGTGTGTATGCACCTTAAGTCCATTACTTCTCACTTCACTTGCAGGAAGTATGAAGCCTGCTTTATCATTGATTGTTTGGACTTATTGCTGGTAATTTCATGCTCTTCCAAAACTCTCTTTCCATTCTCTTGCTATTATACATATTATTCTCCTGGCTATGCTCACCTCACTCTACATCACCTTATATAAGTCTTCCAAAGTTTGTTTCAAACTATCACCTTCATCATTTCTTATGACATAATAATATCCCATTATATTCACATACCATAATTTGCTTAGCCCATTCCAAGATGTGTATATATTATAAAAACCACTGAGTATGAGTAGGAGCATTCAGAAATAGTTGCTTTCTAGAAGACATTTCTGGAGGATATGGAGAGCTAATCTTTTCTTCTCTACTAAGTCTTGGAATTTCTCCATTTTCAAAGGCATGCTGCCCAGAAGTCAACAAAGTGATGTGTAGATGAAACACTTCCTTTTCTCTAAGAAGATTAAAATATCTACTGCAACAATATCCAACTTTGTCTCTCTGGCTAGGTTTAGATGGACTAGATGAATAACTTTTTCATTCACTGCAAAGGAAAGAAATTATTTGAAATTCAATTAATTTCTAGAGTATATCAATAAATATATAGACAAAGACTATTAACAGTTCATTTTAACTTATACTCATATTTTGAATTCTCTCTTGTAATTGTGTTAGAATCTGATCTTTATTTTGTATGCAGAGAATAGAATAGAAAAAACAGAATTGAGATAAAAAATATAGATAGAGATAGACAGATGCATAGATACGTAGATTCATAGGTATATAGATAGAATATTAAACCCTTACTTTGGCTCAAGCACTCTGTTAAATGTTCTGATAAAAATACAAGAAAAAAATCAAAACAGTCCCTGCTGTAAAGGACCCTACAGTCTAATGTGCGAAAACAACATGTAAAGGGGATTGGGAAAGGGGACAGTAGATGGGTTGTTTGTGTTTGGTGGTATAGTACACAGGGAACTGGTAGGCCTGGTTGCCAGTGAGATAAGGTGAAAAGTTACCTGTCAAAGCAAGGATGTCCAGGTGCAGAGTTTAAGGTTCTGGTGGAGATGATGGTCCAAGTAGAGAAAATTAGCCTATTAGAGCTATTACTCAGCCACTATCAGGGCTAGCATATGACAAACATTGTAAAGTAGACAAGTTTGTCTTTGGGTTCTGTGGCTTTCTGGGTTCTGTTTTTGCCCTTTGTCACACAAATTTCAGAACATGAATGTCCTTGCATTTATGCTATTTTCCTCCTTATAAAAAACTTTGATTCACAGTAAGGTAGACACAACTGATAGAACTTACTCTTTTATTTTTTTCAATGAAATTGTATTTTCATAGGTGTCAGTCTAAAGCCAAATGAACTTCAATTATGGACTATAAAACATTAGCATACCTGTGGGGAAACATAGTACTTTGTTTTATCGTATTTGTGCATGTAAAGGATCATGGATTTCACAATGGAAAGGGACCTGAGAAAGAAAGAATAGATATCTAACTATATCATTTTAACAGATGAGGACCCTGCAACTTAAATGGGGGATCAACTTATCCAGAGTCACATAGGTGGTATGTGGGCAATCTTGGATTTGAACTCAGATTCTTTTGACTCCAGAGCTAGTGCCCTTCATTCTCCATTACTGGGTTCCTGAAATTGCACTATCTCAGAGTGCACTTAGAAATGTCCTCAGATTTTTCATGGTTTCATTTCTTCACAAGGAAGCATTCCATCACTTATAATATGGCTTATTTGTAAACAATTGTGAAGCTCAGACAAACAAGTGTGAAGGGCAAAATATAGTAAGTCAGTCTAGACACCATACTTAGCGAGAGAAGGAGGCAAAGAAGTGGAAATAACAAAGAAATGACTGGCTGCTCCTGAGTATATTATAGAAGACTAAGAAGGCTTTATTGTGTGCAGAGAGGAAGGATAGTAGAGGAAACTTTTATGATTTTATCTCTGATCAAGACACAAACTCATAAGATGAGAATACCTCAAAAACAACTTTAATTTCTAAAAAAGACCCACAGCTCTCCCAAAAGAAAAATGAGAATTTATAGAATAAATGATGCAAGATTTTTTGTATGTTTAAAATCATGTTATAAAAGAAGTGGGAGCTATGAAGTAGAGACTTGGAAAAAGAATTAAAAGTTTAATATAAGGTATAAAATTTTACCATAATATCAAATTCCCTAACAATTAGAATAAATCAAATAGAAGTCAATCCTAGAGGCAAGTAATAAGCAATAAAGTCAATAAATTGAGAAAATAGAGAAAAATTTGTGGTATTTCATTTCAAAAAACAACTAATCTAGAAAATTAACAGAAAGAAGGTGGCTTAAAATCATTGGAAACCTGAAATTCTTCATCAAAAAAAAAAAAAAAACCCTGGCTATCACACTTAGAAATTATTAAAGAAACATGTCCAGATCAATTAGAACAAGAGAGTAATGTGAAAACACAAAGAATCTCCAAAATATCTTCTGAAAAAAAAACCCTAAAATGAAAACTGTCAGGAATGTCACTGTAAAATCAAGACCTTTCTGCTCCTCCTTCCCCCTCCAAAAAAAAAAAAAAACAACACTGAAAACAGAAAGAAAAGAAAAAGATCAAATATTTAGGAACTACATTCAGGATCACATGAGAGTTAAAAACTATATATACTATAAACAAGCAGAGAAATTAAAATATCTTTCAGAAGGCAAAAGGTAAAGATCTATAAACAAAATAACTCATCCAGAGAAAAGGAATATAATCTAATAAAGGAAAAATGTAACTTCAATGAAATGGAGAACCTTCAGACATTCTTGATTAAAAAAAAGCTAGAGCTGAAAATTATTTTTAAATTTTTTATAGTTTTTACAGATACTTTTTATAGTTTGTATGGATACTTTATAAAGATTCATCATTGAAATTATTAATGGAGGGGAATGAGAAAAAGGTTCTTTTACAATCCTAATGTCATAATAGGTCATTGAGTTATTCAAATGCAATAGAAAAACATAAATAGTTTTTACTATGTTTGAAGTTGCTGAAAGAAAAAAAAGCAAATGGAAGTGAGAAAGATACACTAGAAGGGAAAATTGGAGAAAAGATGAGGGCAATTATTATCTAACATAAACAATATATGCAATTAGAAGTATATACAAATATGGAAGGAGTGTGAATTTCATTGAATTTCATTTTAATCTGAACTGGTCAAAAGAAGGCAGAATACACACACAGTAATATACACACTTCAACAAGTATACAGAGGCACAGAAAGAGAGGAAAAAGAAGTATAAAATGGAGTGTACAGTCAGAGACAGATTAGATAGTAATAAGTAAAACAAACCCTAACCTTGAAGAAGGCATAATGAAGAGGGGCTTAAAAGGAAAGAAAGAGTAAGGAACTATAATAAACTATAATAAAAAGAAAACAGAATATATAAGAACTTTTAAAAAATAGGTTGAAGGGAAATAAACAACTATCATACCTGTGAACATGAATGGAATGTGTTTACTCATAAAATGAAAGAGGATAGTAGAATTAAAGTGGAATTAAAAACAAAAAAAGACATCCACAGAGTTAATAAAAAAAATCTATTCAGGTCTTTAACTTCTATCTTGTTCAACGTTTTCTCTCTATGATTGTTAGATTTATCTAGGGCTAAAAAGTTCCCTAGTGTTATAATTCAACTGTCTATTTCTCCTTTTAATTAATTTTCCTTTAACTATTTGGATACTATGCCATTCAGTACATATATGTCAAATATTGGACTAATTTATTTCATGCAACCATTTAGTAGAATTATTTTTCCTATTTGGTATCTTTTTATTGTCTGTTTTTTTGCTGCTGCCTTATTTAAATCATCATTGTTATCCCTATTCTTTTCTGTTCAACTGAAGCATAATACATTTTGCCTCAACTCCTTTTTATTAAATCTGTGGAAGTCTTTCTGTTTCAAGTATATTTTTTATGTAAAGAACATATTATGAGCTTTTGTTTTTTAATTTTATTATCCTCTTTCATTTTATGACTAAACTCATCCCATGTGTGTATGTGTGTATCTATGTATATTTGTATACCCATTTATGTATATTTATATATGTATTATGTATATACACATATATGTGCACATACATATACACATACATACACATACATACGTGTGTATGTATAAAATCACAATGCAATAGAATTAAATAAAAAGAAGACCATTGATAAAAAAGTATTACAAATCTATTGGAGAATAATGACTCAACTCTACAGAATCAGTGGGTCAAAGAACAAATCAGAGAAATGATAGACAAATTACTTTAAGTTAATGACAACAATAAGACAAGATACCAGCATTTTTAAATTCTTTTTTTATTTAATTAATTTATTTTGATTTATCAACAATCACTTCCATAAGCTTTTGAGTTTTAAATTTTTCTCACCCTTCCTACCTCCCTCCCTAAGACAGCACACAATCTGATATAGGTTATACATATATATTCCTATTAAACATATTTTCATGTTAGTGATGTTGTAAGTAAGAATTAGAACCAATAAGAGGAAATACCAGAAAGAGGAAACAAAATACAACAGAAGAAAAAAAAATAGCAAATAGTATGCTTTGATCTGCATTCAAACTCCATAGTTCTTTCTTTGGATGTGGATATCATTTTCCATTATGAGGCCTTTGGAGATGTTTTAGATCCTTGTATTGTTGAGAAGGGTTAAGTCTATCAATATTAGTCATTGTACAATGTGTCTGTTGCTGTGTACAATGTTCTCCTGGTTCTGCTCACTTCACTCAGCATCAGACCATACAAAACTTTCCAGGTTTTTCTGAAATCTGCTAGCTCATCATTTCTTATAGCACAATAGTATTCCATTACCTTCACATATCACAACTTGTTCAGCCATTCCCAATTGATGGGCATCCTCTCAATTTCCAATTCTTGGCCACCACAAAAATAGCTCCTATAAATATTTTTGTATATGTGGGTCCTTTTTCCATTTGTATGATCTCTTTGGGATACAGTCCTAGAAGTGCTATTGCTGGGTCAAAGGGTATGCACATTTTTATAGCCCTTTGGGCATAGTTCCAAATTGCTCTCCAAAATGGTTGAATCATTTCACAACTCCTCCAACAATGAATTAGTGTTCCAATTTTCCCACAACTTTTCCAACATTCATCACTTTCCTGTTTTGTCATGTTTGCCAATCTGATAGGTGTGATATGGTACCTCAGAGTTGTTTTAATTTGCATTTCTCTAATCAATAGTGATTTAGAGCATTTTTTCTTATAACTATAGATGTCTTTAATTTCTTTATCTGGGAACTGCCTGATCATGTCCTTTGACCATCTATCAATTGGGAAATGATTTATATTCTTAGAAATTTGACTTAATTCTCTCTATATTTTAGAAATGAGGCCCTTATCAGAGACTGATTGTAAAAATTCTTTCCCAATTTTCTACTTTCCTTCTAATCTTGGTTGCATTGGTTTTGTTTGTGCAAAAACTTTTAGATTATTAGTTTCTAATTATTTTTAGTCTATCTTTCCATAGCCCTTTGTTACATATAATTTTTATTGCATCTTGACCTGAAAAGGATGCATTTAATATTCCTGCCTTTCTGCATTGGATTATGAAGGTTTTATGACCTAGTACATGGTCAGTTTTTGTGTATGTGACTTATACCACCAAGAAAAAAGTATATTCCCTTTCATCCCCATTCCATTTTCTTCAGAGGTCTATCATACCTAACTTTTCTAATATTCTATTCACCTCCTTAGCTTATTTCTTGTTTATTTTGTGGTTAGTTTTATCTAGTTTAGAGAGGGGGTGGTTGAGGTCCCCCACTGGTATAGTTTTGCTGTCTGTTTCTTCCTGTAACTCTCTGAACTCCTCTAAGAATTTGGATGTTATACCATTTGGTGCATATGTGTTTAGTAATGATATTACTTCATTGTCTATGGCACCTTTTAGCAGAATGTAATAAGATAAGATTTAATTTTGCTTTTGTTTTGTCTGAGATCAGGATTTCTACTTCAGCTGAAGCATAATATATTCTGCTTTACCCTTTTACCTTTACCCTGTATGTCTCCCTCTCTTTCAAATGCATTTCCTGTCAACAACATATCCACTTAATGGGAGAGTTCATCCCATTCACATTCACAGTTATGATTACTATCTGTGTCTTTCTCTCCATCCTCCCCACCCTGTTTATGCTTTTCTTTTTCCTTTCTCCTTTCCCCTCCTCACTAGTGTTTTGCTTTTGACCACCACTTCCCTCCGTTCCGCCTCCCTTCTATTAGCCCTTTCCTTTTCTTCCCCTTTACTCTCACTACTTTTTCCCTCCTTTCTGTCTCCCCTCCCTTTTCTTTTCCCTTTTCCCTCCTACTGCCTATAGGATAAGTTAGATTTCTATACCTAACTGGTTATTCCCTTCTTGAGCCAAATCTGATGAGAGTAAGGTTCAAACAATGCTCATCTCCCTCCCTTCTTTCCCTCTGCTATAGTAGGTTTCTATGTCTTTTCCTGTAATATAATTTACCCTTGTCTGCTTCCTCCTTTCCTTTTCTCTCAGCACATTTTCTTAGATTAGATTAATCCACTTACTTGGATCCCTTTAACCCACTTGATTGGAATTTTTTTATCATTACATCAAAGTCAACTTATATAAACCCCCATATGTGTGTGTGTGTGTATGTATATATATACATATATATGTATGTATGTATGTATGTATATATGCCCCTTTAACATGATGTAATAACAATACAGTTCTCAAGAGTTACAGATGTCATCTTCCCTTGTAGGGATGTAAACAGTTTGTCTTTATTAATAACATGTTGTTTCTTTCTGTCCCATTTACCTTTTTATGTCTCTGTTGCATCTTGTGTTTGAAGATCAAATTTTCTGTTGAGCTTTGGTCTTTTTATCAGAAAGCTTTGGAAGTTCCCTATTTTGTTGAATATCCATCTCCTCCCCTGAAATGTCCTGCTCATTTTCACTGGGTAGTTGATCCTTGGTTGTAACCCAAGCTCCTTAATCTTATGGAATATCATGTTCCATGCCCTATGATCTTTTAATGTAGCAGCTGCAAGGTCCTGTGTAATCCTGACTGTGGTTCCATGATATTTTATATTTCTTTCTGGCTGTTTGCAGTATTTTCTCTTTGACCTGGTAATTTTGGAATTTGGCTACTATATTCCTTGGTGTTTTCAATTTGAGATCTCTTTGAGGAGGTGATCAGTGGATTCTTTCTATGGTTTTTTTACTCTCTGGTACTAGGACGTCAGGAGAGTTTTATTTTATGATTTCCTGAAAGACATTATCCAGGCTCTTTTTTTCATCTTAATTTTCAGGTAGACCAATAATTTTTAAATTGTCTCTCCTCATTGATTTTCCAGGTCAGTTGTTTTACCAACGAGGTATTTTACATTTTATTGTACTTTTTCATTCTTTTGTTTCTATTTGACTGATTCTTGCTCTTTCATAGAATCATTAGCTTCCATTTGCCCAATTCTAATTTTTAACAAATTGTTTTCTTCTTTTAGATTTTGTACCTCCTTCCCCATTTGGCCAATTGTATTTTTTAGGGACTTGTTTTCTTCAGTGTACTTTTTTTTCCAGTTGGCCAATTGTGTTTTTTAAGGGCTTGTTTTCTACAGTTAATTTTTGTCCTTCCTTTTCCAAGCTATTGACTCTCTCTTGCATACCTCTCATTTCTTTTCCCAATTTCCCATTTTTTCTTCACTCATTTGACTTTTAAAATCCTTCCTGAGCTCTTCTAATAAGACTTTTTGGGCTCTGGACCAGTTCATATTCCCTTTTGAGGTTCTAGATGTAGATTTTTTGACAATGTTGTCCTCTTCAGAATTTCTGCCTTGATCTTCACTGTTCCCATAACAAGAATCTATTTTACGTTTCTTTTTGTTTATGGTGTTTACTTATTTCCTGGCCTTTAAAGAGATTGACCTCTCCTGTTGGGGAGCAGAGGGTAGCCTAGGGCCTGGTCACTGGCTTTGTGTGCCTCCAATTCTGGCAGTTGGAGGCTGTAGGGTTCTGGCAGGTTACCTGGTGTTGGGCTGGAATTAGGAACACTGAAACTCTAGAGGTAGGATTAAGTAGTGTGGCCTATAGAAATTTCCTGTTCACCTAGGCATGTTCTTCCTTTTGCTTTCTTTAGCTCCTTTCAGATGGATGTTGCATGATGTTTATTGGCCTGGGGCCTCTTGGAGCACTGCTTCCCTTAGTTTTGCTGAGGCACAGGGAGACAGGTTGCTGCAGAATACCACTGTTTCCCCCACTCTCACTGAGGCACTCGGGGGTCCTGGTGTTGGTGTTTATCTGCTTCACCACCTGGATTTCAGGATCTTCTTCTGGTATGCTGAGCTAGGGCTTTCTGCTAGCTTGCTGGGATGCCTCCCATTCTGTACTGCTCCCCTTCCCCCAGGGCAAGAGGGGCTTTTCCCATTAATCCCTCAAGCTACCTGGGCTACTGGACTGTTGTACCCCATCTTTCTTCTGGTTCAATTGTTCCAGGGATTTTCCTGGGGCAATATTTTCTGGGCTTTCAGAGATTAATAAGGGAAGGTAAGAGTGATTTCTTACTCTGCCATTTTGGCTCTTGGAAGTGGAATCTCAATACCAATATTTTTGACATACAGTGAAAACAGTCCTTAGAAAAAACTTAGGAAAAACTAATAAGTTTCATTAATAATAGAAGAAGAGGGATGAAGCTAAGATGATGGAGTTAGGGAAGCACTATAACTGAGCTCTCTTGACATCCCCCTCAAACAACTTTAAAATAATGATTCAGATTGAATTCTTGATAGGCATAGCCAACAAAAATTCAGGGTGAGACATTTTTCTGGAGTAAAACAACCTGGAATGTTGGAAGGAGAGATCTGTGATGCTGGAGTGGGAGCTGGCCTGAATCAAATGCAGAAGCAATACCAGCTATGAGTATTGGAGTCGGCTGTGACAACAGTAGCAGTTTCATGAGATATCTGCCCAGAGACAGCATGGGGACTGGATAACTGGTCAGAAAGAGATTACAAAGGACTCTTGTGCACAAGACTGGGTGCTGTTTGGAACACCATTGCTCACATGTATGTCTGAGTCACAATTCCAGAGCAGAGAAGAGTTCTAGTACTTGTGGCTGCAATGGAGGAAAGACCTTTCCTGATTAAGTACCATAGCACTTACCAGGAGAGCAGTGACCATACCTCTCCCTAGATCATACCACCTACTAAACACCCAAAATTACTTAACTCCCAGAGCTAGCTCTGAAAACAGCAGCACAAAAAAAAGCCTGAAGTTTGAGATTATGGCCCTCACCCAATGAACAGAGCCTATCTTTAACATATAGTTCAAAGTCAAGAAATAGGCTGGAAAATAAACAAACAACAAAAAAAGAACTTGACCATAAAAAGCTAATATGGCAGCAGGGATGATCAAGATACAAACTCAGAAGATGAGGTAGGAAATAGTTACAAGCAAAGCCTCAAAAAAAATGCAGATTGTACTCCAACTCAAAAAGAATTCCTGGAAGAGCCAAAGAAAGTACAAAAATAATTTTAAAAATCAAATAAGAGTCTTAGAGGAAAAATTGTGATAATAAATGAGAATAATTCTAGAAAATTATGAAAAGAGAGTGATCAGCTTGGTGCCTTGGGGAACAATATTCCAGGTTGAGAAGGCTGTAGGGGTCTTACACTGTTTCAGGAAAAGAACAGATCAATGAATTGGGCAAAGAACTAAAATAACTGCAACAAATAAACTTTTTTTAAAAACTTTAAACAAACTTTTAAAAATTTGTTTTTAAACTTTGTTTACAAAACTTAAATACCACAAATAAACACCAAAATAAAAATCCAGAAAATGTAGAAATATGTACACAAAACTGAAAAAAATTAATTAAACTAGAAACATTTTTGAAATGATAAAATAGACAAGCCATTTCCTAATTTTATTAAACAAACACAAAAACTAAATTAACAGTATCAAAAACAGAAAAGAATTCAGCAAAAATGAAAATGAAATAATAGATTTCATTAGGAATTATTTCCTAGCTATATGACAATAAAACCAATAACTAAATTTTAATAAATGGATATTTACCAAAATATAAAGTGTCCAAATTAACTGAGCAAAAATTGAGAATAGAAAAATAATAATCCAGGAAGAAATTGAATAAACCATAAATGAACTCCCAAAGGAAGTGGGGAGAAGAACAATTGGAATCACAAGTGATGTATATCAAATTTTTAAGAAACCGTGCATTTCAATATTGTATAAGCTATATGCAAAAATACTAAAGGAATGGTGTACCAAATTCCTTCTTGACACAACATGGTAGAGAGATATAAACCAGTGAGACTCAAAATAGAAAAAAGGAAAACTGTAGACCAATATCCAAAATGAACATTGATGCAAAAAGGTTAGCAAAGAGCCTAAAACAACACATCACAACAATTGGACTTTATAACTAGGTTGGATTTATTTAAAGAAAATTACAACCTTAGTTGATGGTAGTTTAACCTCCCTATTAAAAGAGGTTAAAGGAATGGAAAATTTCTTCTTTTTTTTGAAAACAAAGGAGCCCAAGGAAGCATGGAGAAATCTAAACTATGCTTGGTGATTGGATAGGAGAAGAATGAGAAAGAGAACCAAGGGAAGTTCCATTATATCTTTAGAGTTATAAAATACATTTGAAAAATCTCTCAGAGGGGCTATATTGACTCTCTGGTGAAGAAGCATCTTCCCATGCTCCACAGAATGATGATGAGGATTTCAAAATTTGCTCAGGAAAGAGAAAATCTGGTGATAACCACAATAACAAGAGCTGAATGGTGCTTTTTGGTGATTTCCTATTGAGGGCTATGCTGGTAAGTCATTCAGTCAGCAAACATTTATTGTTTATCATAGGCAACTTTCTTGTCACTAGTGAATCAAAGAAAGGCATAATAAACAAACAGTTCCTGTCCTCAAGGTGAATACATAATGGTTGAGACAGCAAGTGAATAACTAGCTATAACACCAGAGACCCACAGGGCAGATGGAAGGTAGTGTCAGAGGGGAAGGCCTTATGAGAAGGTGAGGGGTCAGGGAAGGGCTTGGTGTAGGAGGTGGACTTTGAGCTGAGTCTTGAAGCAAAGAAACGAAAAGGCAGAAAGGAGGAAGCAGCACAATCCGGTTATGAGGGGGCAGCCTTTACAAAGGTATAGAGTTGGAAGATAGAGTATCATCTTCAAGGAAATATCAGTAGGCTAGTGTAGCTATATTGTAGAGTGCTTGGAGGGGAATAATGACTAAGAAGACTGGAAAGGTAGGAAGGAGCCAGGTTATACTGAATTTAAATACCAAAGAGAGGAGTTCATAGAGAGGTAGACATGTTTGACTGTGTTTGAATGGGTGGTAGGTACTTTGCATGTTCCATGTTCTTATTACAAGATATCCATTCTGATATGTTATATCAAATTGTGGGGTGTGGGAATTCAGAATATGAAAGGAAGACCTTAGGTTCACAAGTGATATTTCCATTATTACAATAGACTGAAGGGAAGGACTTTAGAAAAGAAAATAGGATATAAGGCTTAAATGGCTGATTATGACTCATTGTCAGAGAACAAAATTTGTATTTCTGGACCATTGGTTAAGATATTGGAATGTCAGGCTTTTGGTGGAGACTGATGGAATATAATTAGGGTTGGGAAGAATGTGTTTGCCAAGAGATTTGTGGTTCTGATCAGAAATGTTAAAGTGAAAATGGAGGGTAAAGAAAACTGGTCACACAAAATAACTGAGGACTATTTTTCTAAGTCTGACTTAGGTTGTTCTATTGGTTCAGGTTCAGAATTGTGACAAAATAAGATATGTTTAGAAAATCAAGCATTTAACAAGATAAATATTATTTAATAATGTCATGGAGAGGATACTCAGAAAGGGCACAACATCCATTCATTTGGGTGTAGCATCCCTGTTTCCAAAGGGGCATGGGAACATAGCTGGTCAGAATCTTGTACCAGTCTTGATGAGTGTCCAATTCCTCATGTGCTAGGCTTTTTTACTTAGGAAGCCAAAAAGATGTAACAAAGGTTTGAGCCTTAATCACGTGAATTAATTTCCTTTTAATCAGGATCTAGTTTAGCTTATGTGGCAAGGATCTTTTTTAAAGTAATATTTTATTTTTTCCTAATCTTGTAATTAGGAATTATACTTGTATAAAGAAAACTTTTAACATTCATTAAAAAATTGACTTCCAAATTTTCTCACTCCCTCCCTTACCCCTTCCCTAAGAAGGCAAGCAATTTGATATAGGTTATATATGTGGAATCATGTAAAACATATTTCCATATTAGTCATGTGAAAGAAGAAATAGACTAAAAGAAAAAAAATGACAAAAATATAGAAAGTAAAAATAGGATGCTACATTCTGCATTTAGACTCTACCAGTTCTTTCTCTGTGTGTGGATAGCATTTTTCATCATGAGTCCTTTAAAATAGTTGAAAGGGATCTTAGATTTTGTTGCCATCTAAGATGATTCTACCATAGAGATACCATAAAACATAGGAGCAAATTGGACAGAGGGAATGGAATGGCAGTGTTGATGTCTGATGATTTACTGGACACAATATGAAGAAAAAAGGGAAGTAATAAATTTCATTACCTCACATATTTCTTCACAAATTTAGAAAGTATAGATAATACAATAACCTAGAGATTGTATACCTAGAGGCCAAAAATGACAACAAATGCAAATTCAGGAATTTGTAGGGTGAATTCTGTAATATAACAGTGGAATTATATAACTTATTAAAAAGAAAATATTAAAAAAGGGGATGGTAGAGTGGCATGTATCAAAATATATGTTCCTATGTGAGGAACCAAAACCCAGGATGAGGAGAGACTATGCATGAGAGGATTTAGTGAGGAATAATTAGGGAGAAAATAAAGGATCAACTTAAGGAGGGTTTATCTTTCCATTCCTTGATCTGCAAATAATGAATAAAAACTGATTACGTGCCAGATCCTGGGAATACAAAGAAAAAAAGACATAGTACTTTGCCTTTAGACGATATCATTCTAGCAGAATACAGTACACATTTATTAAAAAAATAAGTAAATATAATTTATATGGAAGGCAACCTCAGTGGGGAGGAAACTATCAACTGAGGAAACCAAGAAAATCCTCAAGGATAAGGTGGTCCATGGGTGAGATCTTATAGGAATAAGGGACTAAATGAATCAAAAGTTGTCAGGAAAAGCATTCAATCACGGGGAACAGCCAATGCAAAGGTACAGAGAGAGAAGATGGAAGGAATGTGAGGGTCAGCAAGAAGACCGGCATGGCTGGATCATAGAGTGCATAGAGGGAAGCAGAATGTAAGAAGACTTAAAGGGAAGGAAAAGACCAAATTGTGAAGAGCTTTAACTGCCAAAAATTGTAGTTCCTTATATTGGGGATCTACTAGAACTTATCGAATCAATGGATGACATGGTGGGACCCATGCTTTAGGGTAATTACTTTGGCAGCCACATGGAGGATAGACTGGGTTGGGGAGAGACTTGAAGCAGGAAGAACAATTAGTTAATATCACAATAATATTGGATAGATGATACGAGGTCATATACTACGGTCTTGTCTATATGAGTGAATAAAAAGGGAGATTTTTAAAAGATATGGTGAAAAAATAATCACTAATTTTGGCAAATGACTGGCATGTAGGGTGAGTGAGAAAGAGAAACTGTGGATGACATCATGATTGATATCCTGTGGGATTAGAAGTATGGTGGTGCCCAGTAATAGTAAAATTCAGTAATTTGTAGTTATTGTTGAGCCATTTTTCAGTTGTGTCTGACTCTTTATGACTCCACTTCAGGGTTTTTGTTGTTGTTGTTGTTGTTTTGGGTTTTTTTTTTGTTATTTTGTTTTTTTGGGGGGGTAACAAAGATAATGGAGTGGTTTGCCATTTCCTTCTCCAGCTCATTTTATAGATACAAAAACTGAGACAAACAGGGTTAAGTGATTTGCCCAGGGTCACACAGCTAGTAATTGTCTGAGACCAGATTTGAACTGAGGAAGATGAGTCTTCCTGACTCCAGGCCCACCATCCCCTGTACCACCTAGCTACAAAGTTCAGTAGAAGGTTTTTCTGTGGGGAAAGATGATGTGTTCTTTTTTGCACATTATGAGTTGAGATGCTTCTGGAATATCCAGTTCAAAATGCCTAACAAGCAATTGGTCATGCAGGACTGGAGCTCAGAAGATAGGCTGAGACTAGATAAATATTTGCATAGAAATCACAATGAAATGGAGTTAATATCATCACCAAGTGGAAAAGTATAGTGCCAAATGGGAAGAACAGCTAGGAAAAAGTACCCACACTTAAGGGGCAGGAAAGAGATGAAGATCCCTAAAAGAAAGTGAAAAGGAGAAGTCAGATAAGTAGGGGGAAGAACCAAGAGAGAGCAGAGTCGTGAAAACCTAGGGAGGGAGAGCATAAAGGAGAAGATGGTCAACAGCATCAAAAGCTATACAAATCACAAGAAGGATAAGGATTAAATAGAAGCAAATGGATTTAGCAATTAAGATATCACTGCTAAATTTAGAGAGATTATCTCCAGTTGAATGATGATGTAGGAAGGGAAGATTATAAGGGGTTTTAGAACAGAGTGAGAAGAGAGGAAGCAAAGTCATATTTTTTTTTCCCAATTCAACTATTCTTGGATGTATTAGATGACAAGTTCTAAAAGCAGATGACAAAATTAGCACAGGAAAAGGATAGAGAATCACTGAATCTCAGATTTGGAAAGGACCTCAGATAGCATCTAGTCCAGTCTATAAACTTATTTTTTGCAGTCTCTCTCACCCCCAATTCTTTGATCCTTTGCCGGTACAGTCATAGCCACATCAATTATCCTATTTCATTACATCATGTGGAATCCATTAACCATGCTAATAACATTTCCTCTTTTCACAATGTTAATGTAATTCTCAGTGGAAAGCAATAGATTTCATCAAGGCATTTTGAAAACTTGTCTCATGATATTCCTTCAATAAGAAAGAAATGCATTAGCTAGATTATAGTACAATTCAGTAGATTCAGAACTGGTTGAATGATTTCAGACAAAGAGTGTTGATTAGTGGACTGAGGTCAATTTGTGAAGATTGACACTAATAAAGCACATAGGGCTTTTCTGTCCTTGGACCTATTCTGCTCAACATTTTTATCAATGACTTTGATAAAGGATATAAATGACATTCTCTTCAAATTTATGGATGAGAGGAATTTGGGAGTCAAATGTCGGATGACAGAATTTGGATTAAGAAATATTTTGACCAGCTAGAAAGATGGGTTGAATCTAATGAGAATGAAACTTAATGATGATAAATTTAAAGTTCTAAAAGTGCTTGTATTCAAAATATGAAATGCCAAAGTGCCGGATAAGGATGATATGCCTAGCCCCAGACAATAGTTTATGTGAAAAGAACCCCTTCCCCTTTAGACTGCGAGTTTCAAGAGAGCAGGGTTTGTGTCTTTTAATTTCATTGTATTCCCCCTGCTTAACACAATGCCTGGCACAGAGCAGGTGCTAAATAAATGTTTATTGATTGACTGATACAGTTAGAGGGTTTAGTGGATTGTACGCTCAATATGAATCAACAGTATGAAGCAGCAACCAAGAACTGTAATAAGATCTTAGATGGTATTGAGAGTTCAGAATGAAAGAAGTGACATTGATATAGTATTCTTCCCTGGTCAGACCACATTCGGAATACTGTTTTCAGTTCTGGTTGCACGGTTCAGGAAGGAGGAATAAATATAAAGAGGAAAACTAGAATGGTAAGTGGACTGCAAAAAAAGCTAATGTATGTGGGTGTAGGAAGAAACTTAACCTCTGCTTCTGAAGGGGCCAGAAATGCTGTTGATCAGGGAACAGAGACAAAAATCCTATATCCTGGGCTTTGCTTTCATCTACATTTTTTTTTCATAGACTCAGCCACATGAGAAAAGTGAAGAAATGTCTGGTTTAAAAATAGGAAATCCCAAACCCTCAGGGATGTTTGGTGGTTATTGAGCAAATCATTACTACTAGAATTGAAATTTAGTCATTAAACATATTAATAGTGCAGCTAGGTAATGCAGTAGATAGAGTGTGGGCCCTGGAGTTGGAAGCTACGTCTTCCTTAGTTTAAATCTGGCCACAGACACTTACTAGCTTTATGATATTAGGAAAGTCATTTAACCCTTTTTGTCTCAGTTTCCTTATCTGTAAAATGAGCTGGAGAATGTAATGGCAAACCACTACACTATGTTTGTCAGGAAAATCTTAATTGAAATCACAAAGAGTCAGACATGACGGAAATGACTAAACAACAACAATATTAATAGTAGCCATAACAATAATAGCTAGCATTTCTTCACCACTTTTAATGTAACGTGTAAAACACGTTAGAAACATTTTAATTTGATTTTCACAACAATTCTTTGAGGTCACAGATTGTTATCTCCATTCTATAGATAAAAAAAAAACTGAGGCTGAAGGAGATTTAATGAATTGCCTAAGGTCACAAGTATAGTAAGTGTTTGAGGGAGAATTTGAATTTGCTGATTACAAATCCAGCATTCCATTCACTATGAGATCCAGATGCCTCTATTGTGAGGCTTATAGAATACGCATGACTCACTAGACTGGGGCTTCTGATCTAGGGTATCAGATCATAATAATAGCTAGCATCTACAAAGCTCATTAAAGTTTGCATCACTCAATAACTGTTGATCGTAGAAAAATTACATTTGTATTTTAATTTAGCATAAAAAATAAATACATATTCCCAAGAAATTTCCATGTGGCAAAATGTATGTTAAACAGTGGAGTGGTTAATATTTGAATGCATTTTTTTTAAGGTTTACAAAGTCCTTTTGTCACAATAAGCTTGTGAAGTACCTACTGAAATATTATTATTCCATTTTATAGATGAGGAAATTCAGGTAGTAAGTAGGTATATAAATTTTCCTTTCTCACTAGCTAATGATGTCATAGTTTAAAATCAAACTTAGCTTAGCACTCTATGAACCACATTTTATTGCAAGGGGAATTGTTCACAGCCCACTGGATGGTACCACAAAGTGAGGTCCCTAGATTTTGGGGGAGTGGGAAACGTGCAGAAAGGTAAGAAATCATCCTAGTTGTAAGAACTTCATGTCACAAAAAGCCCTCTGATACCGGGGTTACAATTCCAAGGAAGCCTTGACCTTGTCTTTAAGATCTGTTTTTCCTACGAAAAAAAAGTACAGTTGCATATTTCTATACATGTCAATATTTGAAGCAAATATCCACCCTCCCCCATCCCATATGAACTCCTGCCTCCTACCTGTGAAATTCCTTCAAGTCCCAGCTGAAATGCTATCTGCTTCCATCTTTTTCATAAACTTTCCCATACATCCAGTTCGCTTTGAGATCTCCCTTGTTCAAATCTCCACTCAAATTTATGTGCATGTATTATTTTCAGACTTTCCCCCCAATTTAAGCATCTCACTTTTTCCTTCTACCCTACAATGTCTTCTGTACTAGGAAGTATTTATTATTTCTCTTTATATTTTCTCAGGGTCTAGCATAGTACTTCACACATTTGATGCTCAATTGATAGTCAAAATGATAACTTCCTATCAATTGATAATTTGATATACAATTGATACTTCAGAAATACTTGTTAAATGACTGAATAGAGAACTAGATTATTATATGAATACCCAAATATTTGAAGCATCTTCGATGGGAGGAAACTCCTTATAGGGACATCTCTCCCCTAACTGCATCCCAGTAAATCTATGACTCAGTAAATAAATCTTCAGGGGATATTTGAGGCTTGCAGAAATTAAACGATTGGCCTAAACTGAGTCACACTGCTTTTAAGTGTTAGAGAGGAGATGTTAAATATAGGTATTCCTGGTTCCAAGCCCAGAGCAATCTTTCCTATGCTACTTTAAACATGAGCCTATATTCTTGTTAAGGTCATTTTTTTTAATGCAAAATACTCCGTAAAGCTAGATCTTTTTACAGTGACTTTCTATTTCTCCTGTGGTAGCTACTATAGTGTTGTGTTGTATGGATTGCCCCCTGAGGTTGAGTTATATCCACAATACAACGCCCTTGTACTTACTCACTTTAGAAGTGTGGATTTTATACCTGCTTTCATGTACTGACATCTCCCAGATGAAAAGGCAGCCCTATCTCCCTGTACCACATAAAGGCAAAAATGCTGCATCTGGGTGACTCACAATAAGAGGGTAGTATTTGCTTTCCGGGTTAGTTGGTACTGAGGCCTAAGAGATAACTTAAAGCCGGAAACACAATCGCAAAACAGAAGGGGGAAATTTTATTAATGCAGTAATCTGTGACATATGGCATAACCAAACTATTTTTAATATTATCTTAGAAATTTGTTGCAGTGGTTCTATTTTATTTAGAAGGAAAAGTCTCTATTTTTTATTTATTCACTTTTTAATTTAAAGTCATCTTGGTTCTCTGAAAGCTCTGTAAGCTTACTAGCTAGTAAACTTTGTTTTCTTAAGAGCTTAAAACTGAACACTTCACAAAAGAGAATCAGTGTGATGCAATGGAAATAATCCAGAAGTACAGTCAAATCCTGGCTCTTTTTTAGGGGCAGCCAAGAGGCACAGTGGATAGGGTGCTAGGGCTGGAGTCAGAAACATTTGAGTTCACATCTGACCTAAAACACTACTTTGTGACCTTGGTCAAGTCACTTAACCCATCTGACAATATTCTCAATTGTAAAAATGGGGATAATAAGAGCACCTGACTCCCAGGGTTGCTGTGAGGATTAAATGAGATAACATCTGTAAAGTGCTTAGCACAGTTCCTGGCACATGGTTGGGGCTACTATTAAGCTCATCACCTCTAATCTCATCACCATGTTGCTAATTCAAGGCTTGATTGCCTCTATCTCCCTCAGCCTCCTCTACCTTCTGAAAGGCAATAGGATAGACTACCAGAGTACTCCCAATATCTTCATTTATATAGGGCAGAAACTGGACTTTAGACTCAGTTCACTCTGCATTTGCTGCCCTGCTTGGTTTTTTTTCTTTCTTTTTCTTTTTTTCTTGCACTTAATAATATTTTATTTTATTCCAATTACATGTAAATATAGTTTTCAACATTCATTTTTTGTAAGCTTTTGGGTTCCAAATTTTTCCCTCCTTTCCTTCCCCCTTGCTCAAGACAGCAAATAATCTGATATAGGTTATACATGTTCAATCATGTTAAACATAATTCTGAATTATTCATGTTGTGAGAGAAGAAGAAGAACAAAAGGGAAAAACCACAAGAAAGAAAAAAAGTGAAAATAGTATGCTTCAATCTGCATTCAGACTCATAGTTCTTTCTCTGGATATGGATAGCATTTACCATCATGAGTCTTTTGGAATTATCTTGGATCATTGTATTGCTGAGAAGAGCTAAGTGTATAGTACTTGATCATTGCACAATGTTGCCATTCCTGTGTACAATGTTCTCCTGGTTCTGCTCACTTCACTCAGTATCGGTTCATATAAGTCTTTCCAGGTTTTTCTGAAATCCACCTGCTCATCTTTTCCTATAGCACAACAGTATTCCATTACATTTATATACCTCTACTTGTTCAGCCATTCCACAATTGCTGGACATCCCCTCAATTTCCAATTCTTGGACGCCACAAAAAGAGGTGTTATACATATTTTTGTACAGGTGGGTCCTGTTCCCTTTTTGATGATCTCCTTGAGATACAGACCTAGCTGTGGCATTGCAGGATCAAAGGGCATACACAGTTTGGTTGCCCTTTGGACACATTTCCAAATTTTTCTTCAGAATGGTGGGATCAATTCACAACTCCACCAACAATGCATTAACGTTCCAATTTTCCCACATCTTCTCCAACACTTATCATTTTTTTTTCTGTCACATTAGGCAGACTGGTAGGTGTGAAGTTGTATCTAAGAGTTGTTTTAATTTGGATTTCTCTAGTCAATAGTGATTTAGAGCATTTTTCATATGACTATAGATGGCTTTAATTTTTTCCTCTGAAAACTGCCTTTTCATATCCTTTGGCCATTTATCAATTGTGCAATGACTTGTATTCTTATAAATTTGACTCAGTTCTCTATATGTTCTAGAAATGAGGCCTTTATCATAAACACTGGCTATAAAAATTGTTTCCCAGCTTTCTCTTCACTTTTAATCTTGGTTGCTTTGGCTTTGTTTGTACAAAAACTTTTAAAATTTAATATAATGACAATTCTCCATTTTGCATTTCATAATGTTCTCTATCTCTTGTTTGTTCATAAATTCTTCCCTTCACCATAGATCTGACAGGTAAACTATTCCTTGCTCCTCTAATTTGCTTATAGTGTCACCCTTTATTTATAAATCATGTACCCATTTTGACTTTATCTTGGTATAAGGTGTGAGATATTGGTCTATGCCT
Organism: Vombatus ursinus; assembly: GCF_900497805.2. Classification (NCBI taxonomy): domain Eukaryota; kingdom Metazoa; phylum Chordata; class Mammalia; order Diprotodontia; family Vombatidae; genus Vombatus; species Vombatus ursinus. The sequence continues at coordinate 54,181,660 of NW_020954556.1, forward strand.
AGTTTTTGCCACAGCATTTTCCAATTTGTGTGAGAAGTATTTTTTTAATTGTGTTCATATAGTTCTTGGGTTTGTCTTGGCAGGTAGACTCCCAAATATTTTACATTGCCTACAGTTATCTAAAATAGAATTTCTCTTTCTGTCTGTTGGTGCTTAGCTTTGTTGGTAATATATGGAAATGCTGATGATTAATGTGGGTTCATCTTACATCCTGCAACATCTGCCAAGAGTAATAGTTTTAGTTCCTCATTGCCTGTTCTAATTCCTTCAATTTCTTCTCTTATTGCTAAAGCTAACATTTCTAATACTTGAATTACTCTAATAATTGAATAATAGTGGTGATAATGAGCATCCTTCTATCACCCCTGATCTTATTGGGAATGCTTCTATCTCATCCCCATTATGTATAATGCTTGTTGATAGTTTTAGATAGATATTTCTTATCATTTTAAGGCAAACTCCATTCATTCCTGTGCTCCCTAGTGTTTTTAATATGAATAGGTGCTGTATTTTGTCTAAGGATTTTTCTGCATCTATTGAGATAATCATATAATTTCTGTCAAATTTGTATTGAAGAGAGCCTGTAATATTTCCTTACTATGTAATTGTGTGGTTATCATGTAAAATTACCTAATTTCACCTACAGATAACAATATAATAATCAAATAAATAAAATAGATAATCAAGCAGGCACTCTTGAAGAGCACACAAAGGAACTGTACTTTCTCAAGGACATGACCAAATTAGTTATATTTTAGACATAGGACTCCACAAGCCTCAAGTCCAAGGCATACTGAAAACACATTTAAGGAAATACAAGGTGGATCATAAGACCCCTGCAGAGAGGAAACCAAGTCACTTTCTTGTGAATTCCATTGGAAACTTCTCTGTCAAAGTCAATCCAATACACAGTGGAATATTCCTGGAAAAACTCAGTAAGTTGGGTGAGAACAGCAATAGAATTAATAACCTTTGGGGAGGAGAACTCCTGGTTATTTAGAACATAATTTGTTGATCATGAGCTATGAATATGTAATATATAAATATATATTCTTAATATTATTATAATCCATAAATACACAGGTACCTCAAGTTGTTCCATTGCTGCTAAGCAGGTATATTCAGGTATATACTCTATGTGCTAGTCCTATTATATCACTGTCTTGGGTGTTTACAAGATTTGGTTTAGGAAATTACTGTTGTAGAATCCTAAAATATTTTTTTCTGCTAGAATACAGATGTGATTCTTTCTAATCCTCTAAGTACCTGACATTACCAGAGAATGTACTGAGGAAATCTACTAAATAAAAATCTATATCAAGATTCCTTTTACCGCTAAGCAGCAGCCATTTCCCACCAGGAATATCCCAGTGGTATCTGGGAGCTGTCCAAACTAAAGTTTAGTTGGAGGAAAATGGAGGATCAGATTAATAGCAGATGGTTGGGATAAAAAGAAATTACTTCTTGAATCTGTCAAGTATACGTGGATTCATTTAAAGTGAAACTTTGTTGGGTATCTACTTTCTTTGAAGACTATCATGATGGTGCGCTCTGTTTAACAGTTGACTTTGCATCTCATTGTAGATACGCTGTTTTCATATCTTTCTTGTCATTAGACAATGATCTTACAACAGGGCTGTAATTTTATTTGGATGTCATTCTCATCACTCCGAATGTCTCTGTTCCATATGGTTTATTTCAGGCTGGTTCCTCATGATCTGAGATTTTTCAATAAATCTCTATAAGTGCCAAAAACTTTTTGTCATTTTTAACTGAGACGAGCTAAATTATATTGACTCAAACAATAAACCTTACATCTTTGTATGTCCTGAAAAATTTTTAATATACAATATTAATTTTGCTGTAATCATTTGCTTTATCTAATTAAAATGGGTCACAAGATTTTTTTTTTTTTGCTTTTCATTATAATACTATTCCTCTATCACATTGGATATTAAATGGTCCTTGGAAAGACAATTTTTCTAAGCCTAGACTTGACTATAACCCACAGGTTATCAATGGAATTTAAGCAATGTGTGTTTCCATGTTAATAAAGCTTGTGTAATTTCCATTTCATCTAAAACATTCTTTGTTTTTTTTTTTAATTTTGAGCTCCAAATTCATTCTTTCATTTCAGCTCCTCCAAAACACACCAAAAAGATGTAAAATCATGTTAACAATATATCTAATTAGCTATGTTGTAAAAAAAAAGACAAATAAAGAGAAAATATTGCTGTTTCTAGTTGCAATGTTCTCCTGATTCAACCCACTTCACTCTTCATCAGTTCATTTAAATTTTCTCAGTTTTTTCTGAAACTCTCCCCCCGATCATTTCTTATAGCATAAAACTATTCCTTCAAAATAACATACATCTTGTTCATCCATTCCCCAATTGATAGTCATCCCCTTAATGACAAATATTTCCCACCAAAGAAAGAACAGTTATGAATATTTTTATATATGTAGGGTTTCAAACTAAAAAGGGAGCTTAGCAAAGAATTTCTTTGATCTCTTTGGGATAAAGAATTAATAACGGTATTGCTGGGTCAAAGAGTATGCACAGTTTTATAGTCCTTTGGGCATAGTTCATAATTGAACTCCAAAATTATTGGACCACTTTAATATTTTTTACATCTCCTTTAGCAGTTGTTTTCTTTTTCATTTTCTTTTTCTTTTATGTTTGCCAATCTGATACATGTGAGGTGCTACCTCAGAGTTGTTTTAATCTGCATTTCTTTAATTATTAGTGATTTAGAACTTTTTTCATATAACTATTGACAGCTTTGATTTCTTCTTCTGAAAACTGCCTGGTCATATTCTTTGATCATTATCAATGGCTTTTATTAAAAAATTTGGCCAACATATACACACACGAATATATGTGTATACACACATACATACATATAACATGCATATACATACATTTTCACACACATGTATAGGTACATACAATGCATTGCATACACATGTCTATACCTATGTATGTATATATGCACATATATGTACATATACTTATATATATGTATATGTGTATGTGTGTATATAAAAATAACTATCAGATCTATGGATAAGGGAAGAGTTTATGAACAAGCAAGAGATAGGATCCCTTGATGTAAAATGAATAATTTTGATTGCATGAAATTTAAAAAGTTTTGTAGATCATATATATGTATATATGTGTATATGTATATGTACGTATGTGTGTGTATACACATACACACAAATAAAATGTTCTATGCCTAGTTCCTTCCTACTAGAATGTTTTCCCATTTTCCCAGTAGTTTTTGTCAAATAATGCATTATTGCCCCCAAAAGCTTGGATCTTTGGTTTATCAATTACTAGATTACTATGGTCACTTATCATTATGTATTTAGTATTAGATCATTTTTATTGATTCATCATTCTTATTATTTTGCCCATATCAGATTCTTTTGCTGATTACTATTATGTAATATATTATTGATTTATTATTTTTATTTAATTTATTATTTATTAATATTGACTAACAAAATAAAGAAGTTTGTTCTTCATAGGCCACCTAACTTAATGTATTTATTATTTCCTTAATATTCTTGACATTTATACTTCTAAATGAGTTGTGTTATTATTTTTTCTAGCTCCATGAAATAATTCTTTGGTAACTTATTTGATAAAGCACTGAATAAGTAAATTTATTTAACTAGAATTATTTTCTTTTATCACATTGGCTCAGCCTACCCACGAGCAATTAATATTTCTCCAATTGCTTGGAATTCTCTTTATTTGTGTGAAAAGTGTTTTGTAATTTTGTTCATATAGTACCTGGGCTTCTTTTGGTAGATAGATAGACTTCCAAGCTTTTTATATTATCTGTAGTTATTTTCAATGGAATTTCTCTTTTTATCTCTTATTGCAGGGTTTTGTTGGTAATATATAGAATTACCAGTGACTTATATGGATTTACTTTACATCCTGCAACTCTGTTAAAGTTGTCAATTTTTCAAGTAGTTTTTAATTGATTCTCTATGGTTCTCTAAGTATACCATCATTTTTTCTTCAAAGAGTGATAGTTTTATTTCCTCATTTCCTATTCTTATTCCTTCTATTTCATTGTCTTGTCTTATTGCTATGGCTATAATTTCTAGTATTATATTGAATAATAATGGTGATAATGGACATACTTACTTTACCCTTGATCTTTTTGGGAAGGCCTCTACTTTTTACTCATAACACATAATGCTTGCTCTCACTTTTAGATAGAGATTACTTATCATTTTAGGAAAACCTCCATGCCAAGAATCTTTCTAACACAAAATTCAAAGTACAAGGGACATTTTGCAGTATCCTACACAGAGTATGACATATTCTTTCTATGACTAGTTACTATCTATACTCTCATTGCTGGGTCATCTCCATCCAACAAAAGATGGTAAAGGAAATCAATATTTTCTTCTTTTCTAGGTCATCAAGTAAAATCAAGTCTTCCTTTAAAAAAAAAGAAAGATGGAAGAGTGAAGGAGGTTAAAGGTCTGAGGGCTAGAAGAAAATCCTGATTTATGTGAGGAGTTTGAAGGCTTGAAGAAGAAAAAGAGATGAAAGATTGATGAATACTTAGAAATAAGTAACACACAGTAGACTTCCAAAAGAGACAGGAGGTAGAAGCAACTAATTGCCTTCTAAGAATTGCTAATTTACAATCATTGGTATGGCAGTATTTATTAACATTAGTAATAATAACTAGCATATTATAGTACAATTGTGAATCAAATATTGTTATCTTCTCATTTTACAGATCAGGAGACTGAAGAAGACTAAGATTAACTAAGTTGTTCTGGGTTACACAGCTAGTAAATCTCTGAGGTGAGATGGTAACTTAGATCTTTTTGATTCTGTATCCAAAGCTCTATTTTGTGCCATCTATCTGTCTAATATTAAAGGTTGCTATGAAACATTCTGTTGACTCTAGGATAAAATAAAAAATTCTTCAGTTTGGTTCTTCAATTTGCATTGAGACTGTATTTAAATGCTACTTCCTCTCACTCCTGCTATAATCCTGACCAAAAGTCTACTTTATTTTTACCTTCCTGATTTTCCATTCCCTGACTCCATGCCTTTGTGGAAGCAACTTTACCAGTATGGAATGCTTTGCCTTCTCCTCTTCACCTCTCCTAATCTTTTGCCCTCTTGAAGATTCAGTTCTCATGCTAATTCCTCCTTTACTATTCCCTGGACCTTCCATAGTTTTAGCACTCTGAACCCAATGTGACTATATTTATTTTGTATACATTTATTTATGAATGTCTTGTTTTCCCCTTCCAGTTTAATTTAATTTCAATGAGGGGGAAAACAAAGCCAAACATTTTTTTTTTGCTTTTGTCTTGTGTCCCTAAGCATCAGCACAATTCCTTGAACCTGAAAGATTCTTAATAAATTATTGATGAATTGAATTAGACAATAAATACAGTAGGATAGAATAGAATGGGATGAAATAAAAGGAAGCAGAGGAGAATATTGTAGAAAAGAATGGAAAATGAAAAGATAGTGAACATAAGATTGCATGAATTTTTCAAGGGTATGCTGCAAGAAATTATGTTTATGTCTTTTTAGCACAGTTGCCAGATTGGTAGATAAAGAGATTACCAGAAGAATAGTTTGCCTAGATATTTCAAAATGGAAAGACATGAGTTTGATTACAAAGCAGTTAAATAGATTTATAGCTAGTGGATGGCCAGATCCAGGGAGTTGTCAGTAATCTTTAATTTCACCTTAGAATTAGATCTCCAGTAAAGTGTTCTGGGTTTCTATGCTTAATCATGTCATTTTTTAACTCACCGATGGCTCAAATGATGGATTTCAGGTAACAGAAAACTACCTAACACTTTGAATAAAAATTAGATTCAAATAGGTTGTAATAGGTTAGAATATTGAACTAAATCAATGATTATTATATTTTATAGGGGTGATTATAAAGCTTTTTATTTTTTCCAAAAATCAATTTCAGAAATACATGATAAAAAAGTTCAACTGAAAATTGATATTAATATTTTAGATAAATTCAAGCTAATATAACAGATAAATAAAAAAAATAAAGCAAACCAAGGAAATATAATTTTGGATACATGTCTTGCATAGTGTCTAGAACTAAGGATATACTAATACTAGTATACTCTAACCAAGTAAGACTACTTTAATATTTTTGAGTACTATTTTTGGTTCTGGGTATTACATTTTAGGAAGGACTTTTGATAAACTGGCAGGAATCAACAAGAGGTAAATTAGAATGGTGAAGTACCTTGTTATCTAACTCTAAATGAACTATTTGAATGAAATGGAGATGTTTACTTTTGAGAAGAGAATATTTACAAAGAGAAGATCATGACAGCTGCCTTCAAGTATTTGAAGGATTGTGACATGAAAAAGTGGTACTGGACCTGCTTTGTTTAATTCCTGAAGTTAGCAGTAAAGGGTGAAAAAATACTAGAAATACAATATATAGTATTAAGACAAGAAAAACAAAGAAAATGGTGGAATAAGGTCGAGAGAAAAGGAAAGAAATTTTCACTTTTTACACATAATCTGATGGATGTTTTACTTAGAGAATCCTAGAGAGTTTAATTGAGGCAATTAAGAACTTAAACAAAGATACTGAATATAAAGTAAATACACATAGATCAGTAATATTTTTGTACATTACTAATAAAAATCCATCAGAAAGAGATAAAAAAAATTCCACTTAAAGTAATTACTGAATGTACTTGGGAGTCTACTTTCCAAAATGCATATAGGAACTATAGGAATACTACCACAAAAAACTCTTTACAGAAATAAATGCAGAATTAAATAAGTGGAGAAATTAATTGATTCTGAGTAAACCAAGCAAATATAAGAAAAATGAGTATATTGCAGAAATGAATTTACTTATCAAGTGTAATACCAGTTAACTCTGATAAGATTACTTTATAGAGCTAGAAAAAATAATATCAAAATTCATATGGAAGAATCAAAGGGAATCTCAAGGAGAATAATAGGGAAAGATAGTAGGAAAAAATAATGAGTTAAGGAGATGCAGCAGTACTATATCACAAACTATACTGCAAAGCCTGTTGGTACTGATAAAAAAAAAAGAGATTAATCAATGGAACAGACTAGGTACATGATACACTGAGGCAATGAAATTGAAAATCTAGTGTTCAATAAAACCAAAGACTTTAGCTACTAGAATAAGGATGTATCATTTAGCAAAAATTACTGGGAAAATTGGAAAATAGTCTGGTAGGAATTAGCTTTAGACAAACACCTCACACCATATACGAATATGAGCTTGAAATAGATAAATAAAAGATATAAAAAGTCACATCACAAGCAAATTAAAGGAACAAAGAAGAAACAATTACCTTTTAGATTTATAGTTAGGAAAATAATTCATTACCAAATAAGGGATAGAAATAATGTAAAATTAAAATGTTTCTCAAGATTACTGTAGCAAAGATTAGAAGGGAAATAATTAACAGGGAAATTTTTTGCAGCAAGTTTCTCTGACAGAGGTCTCATTGCCAGGATATATAAGCATCTACAAATGAGTCACTTTTCAATTATTAGGAGGTCAAAGGATACAAATATACATTTATAAATGGAGGAGTCAAATACACATAGACATATGAAGGAAAAAATTCTCCAAATCACTAACAATTGGAGAAATGTAAATCAAAGCAACTTTGAGGCTCCATGTAACATACATTAGATAGGTGAAGATGAGAAAAAAGGCAGAAAAAAACCATATTGGAGGGGCTACTGGAAAATAGGCACAGTAATATAGTATTGGGGGAGCTATGATTTGATCTAACCATTGTGAGTGGAAATTTAGAACTATGTCCAAAAAGTCATCAGAAAGTTCATAATTGTTCATCTAATGATATCCCTACTAAGGCTATAACTAAAAGAGATCAAGAATAATGAAAAAGTACCCCAGTGGACAAAAATAATCACATTAGCTCTTTTGCTTGTGACAAAGAACTGCAGAGTAAGTGTATTCTAACCAATTGGGGAAATGCTAAATAAATGTGTTATGTGAATGTAATGAGATACTACTTTGCTATGAGAAATTATTAAAGAAGGTACAGTGTCAGAGAAAGCTAGGAAGACTTTTATGAACTGATAGAGGGAAAAGTGAGCAGGATCCAGGGAATAATTTATGTAGTAACAACAGTATTATAAATAGAAACAACTTTGAAAGACTTAAGAACTTTGATCAACACATTGATTGATCATGATTCTAAGAGAATAATCACGAAGCATGCTGCCTATCTCCTGCCATAGAAGTGGTGGACTCAAGATTCAGAAGAAGTCATGCCTTTTTGAATATTGTTAAGGAAGGAATTTGCTTTTCATGACTAGGCATATGCTATTAGGGTTTTGTTTTCCTTGTTTTTTTTTTTTTTTCATTTTAGTAATGTCCATTAAGGTGGGAGGGAAAGAAAATGCTTATCATTTGGAAAAAATAAAATACAATGTCAAAAATTAGTTACTTAATTAGTTACTTGTTAATTACTTAACAAATCTTTGTTGAATCAAACAGAATAACCTATAGACAAATTCAGTCATGATGTCAGGAATGATTCTATTACAATTAGAATTACTCTAGAGAGCACTGGAAATGACAATATTTTGAAATCTCATTTTACTGATTTAATGCTATCCCAATGAGGCTACTAAAGGGATACTTTATGGAACAAGAAAGATAATAACAAAATTCATTCAGAGTAATAAAATATCTAGACATGACAGTCCTTAATTTGGTGTTCATGAACTTTCAAAAATATTTTCTGAAAACTACATTTCAGTATAATTAATTTCCTTTGTAATCCTATATATTTTAATTTTTGCTTTTAAAAACCTTATTCGGAGAAGATATCACCAAGCTGTCAAAGGTGACCATCAGACAAAAAAAATGGTTAAGAATCCTTGCTCTAGAATATCAAGGATAAAATTGTAGGGGGGGAGTAGGAAAAAAGGAGAATAGTAATTCCACATTTTAAACTATATTACAAAACAGCAATTATCCAAACCAATTGATACTGGTTTAAAAAAAAGAACAGAAAAGTAGAAGAATAGAACATACTAAACAAAGAAGACTTCAAAATAATTGAACTCAATAACCAGTGTTGATAATCTCATCCCCCCAAAAATATTCAAAACATAAATATAAATCACCTAAGAAATAACTCTCTCTTGGATAAGAACTTCTAGCAAACTGGAAAACTATCTGGCAGAAATTAGACTTAGACAAATATCTCAGACTATATTGCCCAACAAACTTTTTATCAATATGTGATCTGCATATGAAAAATTAATGGAGTTCTGGGTACATGTGCACAATCAATTTATTTGCTACATATCGTCATCTGCATGGAACATGCTAAGGAGCTCTTTCAAAAGAATAGAAGAGTGGAAATTTTGTAAATGGCATTGTGAGAATCCTTTTTCCATTGTCTGAGAAGTTGGAAAGAGACTGAATAAGCATTGCCAAGGATTTAAAAAAAATAATTCATGACTGAGGGAGCAGAGTGATTCGTTCACTGATAGTTCTTCTAAAAAAACTATGTTGTAAGAGAAAAGTCTTTTGATTCTTGGCATTTCTGTTCATTATTTTCTATTCTCAGTACCCTGATTCTGATCTGGACTGAGAGCATAGGCCATGGATATGGTGGTCTAAGAATCAAGGCCCAATGTTGGAGTCAGTCCAACTTCATATTCTGAGAAATAAGGCACTCCAGCCTCCTAGAAGCCAAAGTAAGGGTGACTTTATACCTGAACTTAGTGGGACCAAAACTATGTAGGAACTGAGCTTATGAGTAAGCCTAAATTTTCACCCATCTAGAATGAGGTTATCTAGGGGAGATTATGTCCCCAAGATGTTGAGGGAGGGGGTGTATACTTGTTTGTGTCATATCAATAAAGCAAACATTTCTTTGTAAAATTCAATCAATGTACAGTGTTTAAATGGAACTGGGCTGCTCATCATTGGATCCCTAAAATGAGAATAAAAATAGTGGGGGCTTGAGACCAAGTCAGAAAAATGTTATTCAAATTGTCCTCCCTCTGTTTTCAGTTGCTTGAAAACACTGAGGGGGAAGATATAATCTTCTTGGCCCTCAGAGAATGAGGCCAGAGAATATTTGTTATGGAAGTAATACTATAAAAATTAGAAGAGAAACAGATCAGGTATCTTTCATAACTAAGACTAGGGAATGAATTCTTAACCAAACAAGGTATAGAAGCAGTAGGAAATTTAAGTATTGTAAAAATAAAATACATTAATAATATATTAAAATAAAGTAAACTTGACTGTCTCAGAATGTCCTCAAGCAAAGGTTGTAAGACCATTTGTTCCATACTTTGTAGAAGTGAAACTGATTATAGGTACAAATTGTACAAGAATATCTCTGAATTCTCTTCTCACTCTTAGACTCTATGATTTCATAGGTAATGTCTTTACCCTTAGGGAAGGAACACTTTTCTCTCTCTCAAACTGCCTATGGGTAACATGAAAAGACAAGTTGAAGCTTTACCTTTGGAATGCTGTTTGGCTATTCCATTATACTAAAGGTACTGAGCTCTATGTCTTAAAGGGAGGAGCAGTAAAAGAGGCAGAACCTGAGAATGAGGAGACTTAACTTACAGCCAGCTTTGCTCTGCCAAGCTGCATAGCCTTTGGCAGGTCATTGGACCTCAACTGACTGAATGATTAAATACATGATTAAATAGTTATACAATAAAACCAACTGAAAAGTCTTGATTAATCAGGTGGCAACTCTCCCCTCTCCCTCAAGGTGGCAATAAAGAGTAAGATGGACAACTACAGCTAAGGCTTGAGGTTAGTGTTCTGACCTTTTCATCTGCCTCTGTCACTGCTCTGTGAAATGTCACAGCCAGCTCAAAAGGAATTCTTTTCAAAGGCAAATCATTGTAAATACGTGATTTATTGGCATGCAATTTATCAGAGCACGTGAACACCAATGTCAACAATCCCTGAATTTACAAGACTAGTTTGACAAGAGACCTTGGAGAGGAGGTTAGTAGAGGGGCCAGGTAACCTTCAGTCAGTCTTCTTAATAATCTCATTCAACTTTGTATCTTTCACAGCATAAACCACAGTAGCTTGCACTGATTATTAGTTGAGTGGGAGAATGGAATGAATGAATGAATGAAATGAGAAAGCAGTTTATATGCACTGGTATAGCCTCAAAGTCTAAATTCTCACATTTTTTTCCAAAAGAACAAATTTCATTAGAGAAACTTTCTATGATATATTCCAAGAATGCCCTCCCCCCCCAAAAAAAAAAGTTCTGATCAGGATCAAATTTTGACTAAGGACATCCAGTAATAATGAACTTCACGGACTTTGTAGTGAGGCCTTGAAATCATTGTTCCTATAGTATTTGGGGAAGACCAAGAACCACCACAGGTGTGGTAGAGGAAAGTGCCCAGAGACTAGCCATATGAACTTCTAAGAATTGTAGTCCTGATGAACAAGAAAAGTTAGGAGAAGAGAGATTCAACAAGTAGATTGTACAGCAGAATGATGGCAGATAGCAAAAGGGAGGTAAGATAGATGAAGGAGAGAGAGATAGAAAGAGAGACAGACAGGGAGAAAGAAAGGGAAGGAGATGGAAAGAGAAAGAGAGAGAGAAAGGATGGTGGCGGTTGCCATGGGTAAAAAGGAGATTTAGGGAAGGAGAATTTAATATTTAATTTTCTCCCATTTCTATTTTTTTTACCTTCAGAGATAGAGCTTTACTCTAAGATTTTTTCTGTGATAATTTCCTAATTTCTTATTTTCATGTTAACTTAAAAACTGTCTCATGCTAGATACAAAATTATGACTGGACAGAACTGTTCTGTGACTCATTATTTCTTCATTGTGAACAGTTCAACTACAAAAGGTTTACTAATCAGATAGAGTCATAACAACATGACAAAACACCTACTGAAATATTTATTGAAATTGCCATGGTTGGAGGTGAGGGGGTAGTTTTCCTCATAAGAAGTTATTTCAACACTTTGAGCCTCAGTTTTTCCATTTGTAAAATTAGGGAGCTGCATTAGCTCATCAATCAATAAATTCCTTTCTAAAATCCCACGATCCCATGACTCTCTGATTCAGAATCACAGTGAAATTCGTAAGAGTGATTTTTACTATCATCTTTTTTTGTGAAGTTACATCTATAAAATTCCTGAAATCTACTCTACTGTAAGAGATGTGAAAGGTGATAGATTCACCAATATGCAGTCAAAATAATATAGATAATCTTTAAATGCAGAAATAGCTGTCCCATTCCAATGCAGTATATTAATAAATTATGGAGCAAAAAGGTTTTACTATGAAATTTGATTAGGATCTGACAAAGTTACTTTCCTATTAATGAAGAATAAGCAGTTATGATGGGTAAATAGAGTTATAGCCAGTTGATCCAATAGAGGGATGGCATGTCACTATGATGGACAAAATATTTCTGACCATAGCATTTTATATCCACCATTTTTGCCATGTGAGAGGCAGAGGGGCCTAGTGGGCCTAGGACATTGGAGCCAGGAATACCTGTATTCAGATTTGCCTTTGACACATGCTGGATATATGACCCTGTACAAATTAATTTCTCAGTATTTTAGGTGACTCTATATGACAATAAATTAAAGAGAAAATGTGCTTTACATTGATAAAATGGTTTCACTATCCTGGAATTCCCAAATACTAATGAAATCACAGGTCCAGTCCTTTTCCTCATTTATAGCATTAAATAGAGAAAAGTAAGATTCATTAACCTTTGATTCGTAACAGATGAGATCATAGCTAATATTGTTTGCAATTGTAAAATATTTGTTTTCTTGGCACACTTTGATCACAAATGACGATATTCTTAGAAGCCCACAGAAAGGGAGACTCTAGATTGGACAAGAATATTGTAAAGCGAGACACAAATTGTAAAATCTCTTCCCCCTCCAAAAATAAAGCACAGGGAGCCATGTGACCCATGACCTAGTGATTCTGGGAGGGCCAATGGAAGATTTAGGATCTCTGCTTCAATGAAGTATGATAGCTGCGCCATTCCCAGATTACTTTCCTTCTTAGATTACCTTCCATCAACTCTTTAATATAGCTTATTTACATGTAGTTTTCCAGTAGAACAAATATTCCCTGAGGAACAATTTGTGTGCTTCTTTGTATCCCCAGAACTTAGAACAATTCCTGGTTTAGAATAAATGCCTGTTAAATGTTCATTGACTGACAACAAAAGAGAGAATAAGAAGTCCCAATCTCATACTATAAAAGGGTTTCAGTTTATCTCTTTTTCTTTTTTTAAGAGAAGAATATTGAGACAAATTTGGTACTTGAGATATACAGATTTCTGTACTACTTATCACAGAAATATTAAATGTTTTTGCTACACTGCCTAATAATTATTTTGAGATAGATAATTCCTGAGTTCAGCTACTAACTGGAAAGGATTTCACCAAAGTATAGCTGAACAATCAGTTGGTGGTAATACAGTTGAAGAACACTAAATATTTAATATCCAGATTGGGTTTTGGGTCTTTGTTATTTCAAGGCTATACTTGTTGGACTTTTTTTTGTCTGATATGGAACATTAGTAATAAGTACCATTTTCAGCAGCTAATAATTTCTAAATTAATTTACTTCCAGCCTGGTACTTCTCAAATTTGCTTTCAAACCCAGTGTTTCTGGGGGAAAAAGTTAAAAAATCTTTTTAGACATGCCCAGAAATTGGGCATTAAAATACAAACTCAACATTCACTGCCCCTCACCCTGATATTTACTAATATGGTCAGACAACAGAGAGATCCTTCTGTGATCTGTTGCTGAGCGGAAATGGGTCAAAGTCACCTGTGTCTCCACTTTACTTTAGGAGGTCTAGCCCTTATTATTTGAATAAAGCAGAGGAAAATTATGTGAAAGGTTAAAACAGTTTTCATTCAGGTTTCTTTCCATTTGAGCAAGTAGAATTGTGGGGAAATGTGCTAGATCTGGAGCATATGATATGCATTAAGAACCAAAATGGATTCATTATCAATTCAGCAGAGTTACACTGAGAGAATCAGATAATATATTAGAGGATCAGTAGTTAAAAACACACAAACATGTTATCCTACACCGGGAATCTCCTCCCCTTTGTGAGTAACCAGGATAAGTTAAAGAACTTCATAGCCATTGGCTGAGAGCATCAAATGAGAAGAATTTTACTTTTTTTTTCCCTTTGGTGGGAGGAGAGGCTTCCTAACTTCAACTCTCCCAGGAAATAAAGAACAGATGAGTAAGTAGGTAATACTGAAGATAGCACCTCAACTGCAGATTATAGCTAAGGCACAGAAGAATATTAAAAGGGTTGAAAGAGCATCTGCCTTCTGTACTAAGCAGAGCAACCCTTACCCTCCATCCAATAAATGGTGGATGTAGCTGAAAGAAATGGTGGACTGAACTTTATCTGTTCCATGGAAGGAAAGAGCTCACTAACCACCACTTCCATAGTAGAAGTTGAGCAGGATTGTATATGACCTTGAAAGAACTAGATCACTGAAGAGCTGCTGGAATAGAGCTCTAAGACCCAATTGGAAGAAAGTGAGATGCAGTGTTTAGAGGAGAGGAGAATAGATCAATGGATAGGAGAAAGAAAACATAGCTGAGCATTTTTATAACATCACAAAAAGATAATTGACAGCTCTTCAATGCTAAAAATATGAATACATCACTATGTATGATATTTATTCATATGTTTTATCACTTCCACTGAGAATGTGTGTATTTGTAGGACAATGAGAGGGAAGCAGAAGGGAACAAGTATCTAGGAACTTCTTAGTATGTGTCAGGCACTGTGCTAAACACTTTGCAAATATCCCTTTGAGCCTTACGACAATCTTGGGAAGTAAGTACTATTATTATTCTCATTTTACAGTTGGGAAACCTGAGGCAAGCAGAAGTTAAATGACTTGCATAAGGCAAATACTGTTTGAGGCAAAGTTTTATATTCATTTAGGACAGCACTATTTACTGTACCACTTAATTGTCTTGAAGTTTATGGGGGAAATAACGATAAAGCATTTACTTTTATAATCACTATATTATTACAATTAGTGTCTCTGCTTTGAATTGGATCCTATGGCCATCTAGTCAAATTAATGATTGATAGAAGCTAATGAGTTTCATATGGAGAGAATTTTGACCCTCAAAGTACCTGGAAACTGGAAGTGCTTTCTTTAGATTCATAGATGTGTGTGTGTGTGTGTGTGTGTATTGTGCTACACTAATGAAATAAAGAAGGGTTATAATTTTAGAAGGATAAATATAGATATTTTCACTTTCTTTTCCCTTATATTTTTCAATAAAACCCATAATAACTTTAAAATAAGTTTCCAGATGACCCATTTCTTTCCACATGGTCAACTCAAGTTAGTTAACAAAATTCATGTTAACTTTTAACCTATACAGTAAATAAACAAACCAAATATTCTTGTCTTTAATTCAAAATCAGTTGAAAAGTTCAGAGCAAGTGAATTTCCACCTTTCTACTTGTGGGGAAGAAAATTCCTACCAAATATGGCACATGAATATAGAACACAACTAGAGAAGCATAATTTGCTGGCACAGAAAATGATAAACCAAAAGGAAAAAAAAAACTGTCTTTTTTATCCTCACTGGAGGAGAGCTTTCTTTTAAATTCTTAGATTATTTGAGCTTTCAGTTCTATTCACACTTGGCCTCCTTTTTGCTTTATTCCTTATCTAATAAGGTTGTGAGATTGGAAAGGGTGTTTACAAAAGAAAAACAAACAAGGAAAATACTAACCCAAAGTTCCTGTTTATACTTTCAAGTCCTTGAAGGTTGTCAATCCCTTCACTTCACACTCTATTTCCTGAGCATATGCAAAAGGATAGCTGATGCTCCATCCCCAGTATTGATGCAAGTAGATAGAGCCTGGGGAAAGGTGTGGAATCCTTTTCCTTTCATTATTATGACTCCACTTGTTCCTCCTTTCCTCTGTGTTGATTACTCTAAGAATGGAGATATACTTGAATTGACAGGCAAAATAATAGAAACTCTGAATGTCCATCATTAATCCGGACAAGGCATTCAGTAAACATTGCACTTATCAGGGATACTTATGTCATGTAGGGGTGAAAATTGTGGCTGGGATAAAATCAGTCTTCTCTGAAGTGGAATGTAAGCCTAAGGCCTAATATTTAGTTTTGCACAATTGTGCCTCCTACTCTATGTATGACTATGCACTTATTTTCCTTCTCTTTTTCTGGTGTTCTTTGAACGCCCTTACTTGGTACAATGGTCCCTTTTTGCCTCGTAGTATCTGGGTCAAGTTCTGAGAGTGATTACAACCTATACCTAATAGAGTAATTTCTATGGACTTTTTTTTTTTCAAATCCACAATGGTAACTGAGGCCATGGCAGTATTTTGGAAGCATACTAAAGCTTTCTTTGGTTGATCATGAATCAGAAGAGTAGCCCTAGACAAACTCTCCAGCATAGTAGAGGTAAGAGTAGGATTCCAGGAACAAAATAAGTTTCTTGAGGAAAGGAAATATTTTTGTGGTGTTTTGTCTATGTACACCCTGTGTTTAGCACAATATTTTGTGCATAGTCAGTAATTAGCATTACATGCTCATCAAATTGTAATGAATATCACACTAGAAGGAAGGAGAAAGGCAAACAGAATTCTCTTTCTCTTCTTCCTCCTTATCCTTAATGAAAGATTCCCATGAATTTTTTAGCTACTTTCCAAGTGCCTTCATTTGTGCTAGGCATCAGGGCAAAAAAAAATCAATAATCTAGAGTCTTTGTTTTTCCCAGAACTTTGTTATATCCCCTGTTGTATAGTACAATTAGATCCCACTTAGTGGGAAGTTGTTTGCCTATATTTGAATTTGCACTATTCAAAGTTAAAATTATACAAAATATGATAATTTGGCTCAATTGAAAACTGATCTGTAAATTTGAATAATGTGATAATTTCATGACTTTCGTTACCTGTATTAATATGGACCTAGTTATATTATCACAATAAATGTGTCTTTGTCAGAGATATAAAGTACCATGAAAATCCAGTGAGTTATGGGAATGAAGGAAGGCTTCATAGAAGAAACACTGTTAGGCTGATGTCTTTTCGTGGATTTGTTTTCTTAATTTAGGAGAAACTAATCTAATTCATTTTATCAAGCAACATTCTATGCCACCAAATTTTACAGCATTTCAGTCTTTGGTATAACCCAATTGAAGACCCATTATATATTGTGCACAACATATATAACTTAATTCATTTGCATTGCAATTTACCAGATTACCAAAATGAGTTCAGAAATTTCCTTGATTGTTTTGTAAAAAGTAATGTGGGAAAATGATGCATTCTGAAAATGGTAATTAAAAAGAAAGCAATAACACTACATACATTTTACAATGAAAAAGAATATCATTCAAATACATTAGAGTTTCAGTCAATTTACATTTCTAGGCATATGGAATATATTATTTAAGAACATAAAAAAGAGCTCACTTACTCTGGAGCAAGGCTAAATTACTCATGAAAATGGTAAACGTGAACATGTGCATACTCAGAAAAACTAATTATGAGAGACATGACAAAAGAAGATGAAACAATGAATTGATACCCCATTCACAATTTTTAAAGATAACTCATTTCCTTTAGTTTTTTTGCATGAATTCAGGAAAATTTTAATGATTTTTAAGACCAAATCTCATGTCACATTGAATTTCAAGGCCTGCAAAACAATCTTTGATAATCTGTTTGACCAAAAGAAAGTTTTCATTTGTCATTCTCCTTCATCAAGGACCATAACCTCAAACTGAAATTCATTGATCCAACTTCGTTCAGAGAAACATGAGCAAGCTGATAAGGAAACTTGAAACTGTGCCATGGGAAGAGGAATTTAGTAAGTTTCTCCATGACATAATGGGACTTAGACTTGACTTGTTTGGCTCTGGACTGCAGAGTTGGGAACAAAGAATGGAACTTACAGAAGAATATTTTAGCTCAATACAAAGAAAAAAAAATAAATCTTGTTACCGGTTAAAGCTTCCCAAAGTAGAATGAATTTTCCAAGTCTAGGAAAAAGAGCTCCCAATTTAATTTGATTTGATTTAATTCAATTTGATCCCTGAGACATTTTTAAGCAATTATATGTGCAAGGTACTGTGGTAGATACTACAGAGATAAAGATAAAATCCAAAAATTAAGCCATTTCTGCCCTCAAGGAATTTGTATTCTGTGGAAGGGCTACATGTACACTCAAGTGCAGATGCAGTGACCACTTTCAGTGATATCACAGGGGAATTCTTGTATGGATGTAGGTTGAAGTATATATTCTCAATAGTCTCTTGCAACTCTTAGATTATATTAATTTCAACTGTTTTTTATAGATACAGGTCATAGCTTCCTAGGGAATGTATAGGCAATAAATTTGACCACTGAATCAGAAAATAGAAAATCACTACTTCAAAATAATCTTAGAACTTTATCTTAATCTGCTAGATAATTGCTTTTCCATTTCATAATCACATGACATATCAGTAAACTGTGTGTAGTCCTATATTTGAAAGTAGTGGAAAAGGCTTCTGGCTAGGAAGCTTTCTTAGAAAATAAAAAAAAAGAAATAAAAAAAAGAAATTATTTCAGCCTAAGGAAAAGTTGGTTAAAGTAAATAAGGGATTTAAGTGTGAGAATAAAATAAAAAAGAATAGTGATTTGAACTTTTGAAACACATCCAAGAAAAATCAAATATCAGACTGCAAGGAGACTTACAGATCATCTGGTTCAGGGACTCTTGATCTTTTTTGTGCCATGGGTTCCTTTGGATACAATGTGGTCAAAACTATGAATATCTTCTGAGAATTTTTTTAAATGTACAAAATAAAAGAGGATTACCCAAAGAAAACTCATTTTATTGATGATGGTGATGATGATGATGATGATGATGATGATGATAATGATGATGATAAACTTTAAGTTCACAGACCCCGGGTTTTTTTATTCCAAATTTAGAAAACACTAAATAAAATGGCTATTTGCATATATGTACTAGAAGGAAAAAAGAAGGTGGTACAAGCAACTGCAAATCTTATTGCACAAAGATTTTTTTCTTTGAAATATATTTAATAAATTCAACATATAACTTTGAAAGCTGATTTCCTTATCTGTCATTCCTTCTAGTCTTGCTTCTCTTTTCTTCTATGCTTTTAAAATGATTCAGTGGTTCTCTTTCCTTTCTTTTCTCTTTTTTTCTTTTCTTTTGAGGGGAGGAGGTTTTCCTATATCTAATGCTCCTCTCTTTCCTTGTTAGGAGCATTGTTAATCAGTCCTCAGTAATCATGGTTGGTCATTATATTGATCGGAGTTTTTAAATCTTTCAAAGTTGTTTTTTTTTTCTTTTCCTGCACCTTCACTGTCTAAATAACTTGTAGCAATATCACAGAGGATGAGCAAATCAATTGAGATCTCTTCCTGACCCACGATGTGGCTTTCTTCATTCAACAGAAGCAGTGTTGAGGTCTAGAGGTTTAGGGGTGCTGGGACCCCAAGATCATGACATGTGGGTCTTGGCTCAAAGAATTTGAACCAAGCCTTCTTTCAGCCAGAGACAAGGTTTATTAAAGATCCACCATACTGGCCAGACTCTAAAGCAATCTGAGCATTTGTGAGCTATTGGCTAGGTTCTTAAGGAATTCGAGCACCCAGTTTAAAAATTAGATTCAATTTCAAATCATTTATTAATGTTAAAAATGAGAAAATAGAGGTCTAGAGAATTGGTATGTCATATTTCCATGGTCCCATAGAGGGAAGGGGTGGGGAACAAACATTTATAAACACCTACTATGTGTCAGGCATTATGTAAGTGTTTTACAATTATTATTTAATTTCATCCTCACTGCAATACTAAGTGCTAGCTATTCAAAGGAATATTTTGAACAACTTTTAAAATCTTCAAATAAAGAAAAATAATGTTTTGAGAAATGTGTTATTGTCAATGAAAAGTATTTATTTGTAGCTTACAAAACGTTTTATTTAATTGCAAAAATTAAAAAGCCCTACAGGACAGGAGAAGATCTCGTGTTACCTACTGCTATTAACATGTTAAAAATAGTTCATGTGAGTAAGTATGGGGGTCAAATTCATAAAATTCCTTTATTGAATGATCCTGTTTCCAGAAGAATTTCTGAAATTAGTGATGGCCAGTTCCAGAAGCTTATTACCAGACTCAAGGGCAGCCCAAAGTTTGCAATTCTGTTAGATGGAGCAACTGATATTTCTAACATGGCACAGTTATAACTATATTTAAGATATGCTTATGAAGGAATCACACATGGTGAATTATTGCTTTGTCACCCTCTGGAAGGGCACACAAGAAGAGAAGATATATGTCTTAAAGTCAATGAATTTTTTAAAAATGAAGGTTTGCAGTGCACGAATTGCATTGGAATTTGTACAGACAGTGTTGGAGCAGTGATTGGCTAGAATACTGGATTTGTAGCAAAAGTTAAAGATGCTGGCAATGAACATATCACTTTTACTCACTACATGATCCATTGGGAGGCACTCATAACCAAAACAGAAAACATATCACCTAAGTTACATATGCTTCACAATACTATCAAATAATTAATTTCATTAAAAGATATGCCCTTAAGAGTTGTTTGTTTTCAAATCTTTGGAAAGACATGGACTCTGATGACAAAAGCTTATTACTACATACAGAGGTAAGGTGGCTTTCAAGAGGGAAAGTTTAAACAGTTTGCTGAAATTGAAAGATGAAATTATGTTTTTTAACTGAGCAGAAATCTAATTTTGCTAATTTTTTTTTCATAATGACTTATGGCTTTCAAAACTGTGTTGTCAGATGTTTTTGAAAAAACTCAATGATTTGAACATGGCACTTCAAGGAAAAATATAACGTATTTATGTTAAAAGACAACATTGAAAGATTTATTAAAAATGTTAACATATGGAAGAATAGAGTGGAAAATGGTTCTTTAGAAATGTTTACAGCTACAGATGATTTTATAATTGAAAATTACTTTCCCAAATTGTAAGAGTTATAATTGATCATTTGAAGTGCCCGGAGACACAGTTTCAGAAATACTTTTCTTCAAATTTTGATTCTAAAAAAAACTAAGTTGGGTTTATAAATCATACTCAGTTGAAATAAAAAAAAGTCAGTCATCTGTCATTAGAAGTTCAAGAATACTTTGCTGAGTTATCAAGTAATGCAGTTTGAATTTTGGCTTGGGATTAGGACAAAATTTCCAACAATTTCTGAAATGGCCATAAACATACTTCTGCCATTTTGTATTTTGTATTTATGCAAAGCAGCATTCTCAGCAATGATGATTATAAAATCAAAATATTGATCAATTCTGAAAAACGTCGAAGATGCTGTGTGTCCTGTAGTATCAAATATTCTGCCAAGGCTTAATTCTTCATGCTAAAATAAACAAGCACATTCATTTCATTAGTATGCAAATTTGCTTACATCTTTAATAAATGGTAAAATTTTATGTGTACCAAAGAATTGTTTTAAAATAAATTTCTTTATGATTTATTATCAGTAAATGTTTGATTTGTATATCTATTTTATATAACTGTATATCCAGGGTTGCATAAAAATTTCTCAGGTGAAAAGGGATTGCAAGTGGAAATAGTTTAAGAATCCCTGCTTTACATGCTCTTATCATCTCTCCTTCCTATATTATAGTTGCTTAACTCTGTTGAGCAAAGCCAGGGAAATGATAAATCAGTCAATCAATAAGCATTTATTAAGCACTTACTATATTCTCGGTTCTGAAGTTACCAAGATAAAAATGACACTTCTTGCCCTCAACGAGCTTATATTTGGGTAAAAGACATGAGCATACATACGTAAATATATAAAGGTGGTTTATTAAGCCCTGGAGCTTCCTGCTTTTTTTCGCTGATTTCTACAGCAGTATTTCTTTGGATATCTGAGAACCCACTACTTTATGACATGTAACAGTTTCTGGATGTAAGAAACCTGTAGAGTGTTTCTGAATATATAAAGAAATTACTAGGATTATGAGGTAGTGAGGAGATTGGTGCAGTTTATAGATACAACCCAAAGGGCCTGCAAAATGTTCTCCCTCTCTCTTTTATTTTTGCCTTTAGTTGACAACTTAGATTTACAGCAGGCTTCCCAATTGATTAAATCTCATCTCTTGAGAACGAAATTGAAATTGGTGTATGGAGAGAATGGAGAAAGAATGTTTTATCATGCTGGCAGGATTATACATTCCAGTTCAGGTGAATCACATGTAACCCCAGTCCCAAAGCCTGTTGGGATGGGACTTTTTTCTTCATTGGTGGAGATCACACCCTCTCCTGCATGAAGATCAGGGCAAAGCTGGCAAGAGCAAAAGAGTTTTAATCTTCTTTGAGTCTTCTTGGAGTTTTCTTTGAGTTTCTTCAAGATCTCTTCAAGTGTCAAATTACTTCATGGCCTGTAGTCACAGCAGGCACTTCTGGCTTCCAGCTTCAAGAGGGAAGACAGAGGAGGCCAACCCCACTTCAGGTTGCTGAAGGAAATGACTCTGGGATGACATGAGAGGAACTGGCAGCCTCCATTGTGCTCCTATTCCCCACCTTTCTACACTAGAGACTTCAGAAAGCTTCCCCTTGGGTGAGATCTAGGACTTTTTCTCCCCTTTGAGATGAGTTACTTCACTTCTAATGGGAGAGTTCTTTCACTCTGTACTGTCTGGCATGTATTCTGCTCTTTCTACTTTCTCTAATTTCTGTTTTGCTACTGATTTGAATAAATGAGATTTCCTTGATAATTGCTACGTGCATTCATTGTGGAACTGGTATTTGGAGGGAAAGGGGTCAAGCCTTGGTTAGAAACCTTGGGGTTCCCTTTTTCCACAATAATAACAATGATTGGAAGCTAGATCGAACTTGAAACTCACATCTGCTAGATTAATAATATTGAAGGGAACAGATAGATATCATTCTAGCCTGGTACCCCCTTCTTTGATGATAACAGAATGGCAGCCTGTGACCCTTGCATGTTTGTTTCCCCTCCTGGCAGGAAGTAAAGCCTCCCTTGTAGAAAGGGTGATGGTGGAGAAAAATGCTTCATGTGTTTATTCTGCCTCTCTTCAAGGCACACAAATGACACACACTCTCATATTACAAAGTGGGAGGGAGAGATAACCCTTTGGCACATGTGGGCCTCACAACACATGTATTAAATATCATTGTCACCTGAGAATATAATATAAAACAGTAACATTCCCCACCAAGTGCATTTTGTAAGGTGAATCTGATGGGATACACTTGCGTTTAGAAAACCAGGAAGGTCGATAAGTTGTTTATAAATAGGCAAAACCATCTCTCATCAGTTCTATTCTGAGGGAAGAAAAATAAAGAAAATGTACCTCACACTCTCTTTTTAAATCTTCAGGCTTAAGGCTGAATTTAGATGGTGACCATCCTGCCAGCATTTCCTCCCACACAATTTGTGTCTCCTCCCAGAGGGGAATAGTATTTGTGTTGTTTCTGTGACACATTTTATGGTTCTTCTCTGACATAAGCCTTCCTTGCTTGAATACAGTGAAAGTCTTTTGAGGAGAAAATAAGTATAGCTAAAAACTCCTTTATCATGAAAAGGCTGAATTCTTTTCTCAGCTCCCTCCTCCCTGGAAAATAAAATTCTCACTTAAGCAAGACCCACTTAAACAAAGTAGTCCCTAGACCTTGGATGATGATGCTATTGCTTTTCCTCCTCCTCCTTTCTTCTCTTCTTCATCTTTATTATCCTCCTCTTTCTTTAAAGTTATATAGTATTCTTTTTCTTTCCCTTCCAGGTTTCATGGAAAAGGTTAGACTCCTGCTATAATGCGCTGTAACTACCTACTAGACCTTGATTAATTGCTAGCATTTATTTATTTTTTATAACTAATACCCCATTTTATCCTCACAGCAACCCCAGGAAGGAGGTGCTATTATTACCTCATTTTATAGTTGAGGAAACTAAGGCAAACAGAGGTTAAGTGATTTGCCCAGGATCATACAACTAGTAAATATCCAAAGTGAGGTTTGAACTAATTCCAGTCCTAGAGTTCTATGTATTCCATCACCTACCTGCCAACTAAGTAAGAGTTTCTCATTATGTGAGCTATTTTGTGGAAATGAGCCATGTTCTTTTGCAAATGAAGCAATCTCCTCTAGACTGTTGAGGCATGACTCCACCAACTATTGCTTTGTACCATTAAATGATACCAAAAGACAGATGTTATTGATAGAATTTAATGGTTAGCAAAGTGCTTAACATACATTCTCTCATTTAATGTTCATGATTACCCCCTGGATGTAAATACTGAATGCATTATTTTAGGCAATGTGCCAAAGGAAACTGAGGCACTGAGAGGTTAACAAACTTTCTAAATATCAGATAGCTAGCATCTCAGATGGTATTTGAAGTCACATCCCCTGGCTCCAATCCCATGCCTCATCTATCACAACATGATGCTCCCACAATAGAATATTTCAATAGTGTACTTCTCGAATATCCTTGACTTTTTCTCTGTCTGGTTTCTAATCTCACCTTAGTGGGTTGAGGTAGAATGCCTTGATTCATGCAAAGAAATAGTATTAAGCTAAAGAAAGTTGCTTCAGATTCTGAAGAATATGGTAGTATTGTCAGCTTGGTGGATTCTTACTTTGAAAGTTCTCATGGATTAACAGAAATATTTTCTTTAGAATTTTTTTCTATCATCCTCACACCTCAGAGAGCTTTAACATCTAGGACTTCAAATTCTTCTCCTGGTTTTTTTCCTCTCTCTGAGAATGGAAGAAAACAACATGTTAAATTCTATCAAGTGAAACATTTAAAAAGATTAGATTACCAAGTGCATGGTACTTTAACTTTTATGAAGGCTAGCTACACCTACTAAATTCAATTCAATTTAGTTCAAGTCAACAATTATTTAGTAATTGCTTAATAGAGGCAAAGTACCATGCCTGGCTCTGAGGTTACATAAATGACCTCTGAAAAAAGACATAACCCCTGCTTTCTAGAAGCTTAGTATCTAGAAGCATATGGAAAAGCAGTACTATATATTGACAATGAACCATTACATTGATTGCTAAATCATATGGATTTCTTTGTGGTGATGGAGGGGTTTTGAAAGACAATTAAAGATCAGGTCATTGTCACCTCAAATAATTAACAGCTAAAGTTCTGAGGTTAATTGGACCAATAGATAAAGGCAATACCTACATATAAGTGATAGTCTTCTCAGAAGCACCTCCTACAACATGAAATCATGTTGACCACATTCAACCACAGAATAATGTAGTACAGAATAAAAGTCAGAACACCCATGTTCAATCTCCAGTTCTCATCAATGTCTAATTTTGGGTCTGAGTATCAGTTTCTTTATCTGCAAATTGAAAGGATTATCTTGAAAGTCCTTCAAATTCTAAATATACAAACCCACTATAGATATGCCTCAAAAAGATCCATGTTTATTCAAAAAAGTTATTTTTATAATTCACTCCAAAAAAAGCAAATGAAGAATCTCTATGGTCCATACCAAGAGTTGGAAAACTATGATCTGTGGGTCAAATTCAGTCCACTGTCTGCATCTGTACAGCCCAGGTGTAAATTTTTTTTTTACATTTTTAAATAAAGTCTTGTTGAATTTTAGAAAGATAAAATATATTCTTAACATAAGACTCAGAAATACAAGAGGCAAATCCCTTGGCTGATAGTTTGCCAATCTTTTGACCCGACAATAATATGTAGTTGGATGGGTAGTGCACTGAATTAGTGCTCCAGTACTTGTAGAAGCAATGAATTTCAACAATAGTCCCAGAACTTAGTAGACAGAAGGGTGTTGTTTGATTTTAGAAATTTCATGGAATTTCTAAGATATTTTTCTGGTGATGTTACATGTCTGGAATTCATGGAACACTATAATCTAAGCAGAATAAAAAAATGAGTCGCCCAAAGAGCAAAGGAGGAACACATTTTTGTCCTAATTAGGTTGCAACAAATTATTAATAAATCCTTTCAAAGAAGTAGTGGTTGTTGTCCTCCATGTTTGAAGAGGAGCAAAATGACATCATTATGTTGGGGACAAAGTAAAGTATGTCTGACTGTGGTTGATCAGACTAACATGAACTCAGAATTTTCTACCACAGATTAGGCACAAGAAGTCCACATAAACAGTGGAGAGGTCTCTAAATTTGTGCATCTCATATTTCTTTTGCAATTCTGCTTTGCTCATAGAGCACAGCACTTTTTTGATGTGAGCATGCCATGCAAGGCAGTCCTGTGCCAGTGATTCCTATATCTCACAACTGATTCCAGAGTTCTTCAGAGAGACCTTAAAAGTGTCCTTGTATCACTTCTGAGCATTTACCTTGTGCCAATAAAATAGTCTTTTAGGCAAATGTACATTCAGCATTTGAACAACATGGCCAGCCCATCAGAGTCATGCTCTCTGCAGTAGAATTAGAGTGCTTGGTAGTTTAGTAGGAGAAAGGACCTCACTGTCCAGTATCTGACCTTGCTAGGTGATCTTCAGAATCTTCCTAAGACAATTCAAATGGAAATGAGTCAGTTTTCTGGCACAAAGCTGTTATATTGTTTAGGTTTCACAGCCATACAACAATGAAGTCAGCACAAGGGTTCTGTAGACCTTCAGGCTAGTAGGCAGACTAATAACTCTTCTCTTCCACACTTTCATTCAGAGTCTCCCAAACACTGAGCTAGCTGTGGCAATGAATGTATCAACCTCATCATATATAAGGACATCCCTGGAAAGTTTACTGCCAAGGTAAGTGAACTTATCCAAAGCACTAAAAATTTCTTCATTTGCTAAATGATGGTTCCACATATGGATGGTGTGGTGCTGACTGGTAGAGAACCACTGTCTTTTTGGTGTTAATTGTTAGGCTAAAATTAGCATAAGCAGAAGGTAACTGATTTATATTCTGTTACACATCAGCCTCAGAGGCTGCATTTAGTGCACAATCATCTGTGAACAAAAAGTCACGAGCCAAACTTTTAATTTGGTGTAGATAGTATGCTTTTAGTGTAGAAGTAGATAAATATCTGTAAATTGTATGCTTGGGAAAGAAGGTGAGCTTCTTGTGCTATGTCCCTAGCAATAAACTGAATTCTACATTGGTTGCCATGCAGTATTAAAAGAACAGACTTAGTAGGCAATCTGAGGAGAGCATATGAGAAGCCAAACAAGAAGTAAACAGGAGGAGATGTTCACGGGTTGTAATCAGTCATTGCAAGGAGTACTTATTGTAAATGAGGTTATGGACTCATTGAAACATTAAAGTACTTGGCATGTTGAGGTGAGAGAACACACTTCCACCCCTTACCAATTATTAATCTTCTGCCACACCCCAGACTCTTTTTCTAGACCACATCACCTTGCATTGTATCCCATCAGCATACACCAGCATAATATTGTTATGACAAGCTTGTCAATGATTTTCTCTTCTCTCTTTCCCAGGGAGTAAGAGTCATATCATACCTAGACTCAAAGTGACTTTCCTTTGTATTATAGCTATTATCCACTTTCACCCTTCAACTGTGCCTCAGGTGAAAATATTCCTATTTATGGTTCTGATGAACTTTACTCAGAAGCACCAATGCTCCTGTAGAAATCATATTTTATTGCAAACCAAATTACTTACATCAATTATTTGGATTTTGCTATGTGGCCATATATTATTTACTAAAGTTTATTAAACAGACTAAATATCTTCATCAACTTGACATAACTTGAAATGATAAGATATTTCTGCTGGCCACATGAAAAAAAATAAGTCCAATATAAATGGATAGAAATCCATTTCTTCAAGTTCACCAAAGATGTCCATAGGGTACTAAAATAAACATTATCAGGAAAAATTTCCAAGTCTCAGATTGCTCTCCAAATGGAAAATACTTTGATTAATAAGCAACAAAATAGGAAACATGTACTTGAATTTTTTTTAATTGAATTGATGCTTTTTGGTTCTAAATACATAACTTGGAAATTCAGCTGTTGTAATGGAGAATTTTAATCATTTTTTCCAATGAAATGGACATGGTGAATGATTATTATGCATTAACAGGTTTCTTTTTATAATAATCATTATTTTAGCACTATTTCCCATGCTGATATAGATATGATGATATTTATCTATATGTACATCTATCTATTGACCATTGGTCTGTCTAATCTATCTGTATGTATGTATAATAGCTTTTATAGTCTTATGAGCTGAAAGTACTGAGGCTTCATGAATCAGCTGTTTCTTATTTCCTGATTTTCTTCCTTTACTCCTCTGGAAGAAAAGGAATATTATTTTTCTATCCTCATTTGAATGTATTTATGTCATTTTACATTTTTTCAAGTTTAAGACACTCCATTTTTTAGTTTGTTAAACAAAAATAGGACTTTGAACATTCAGTCTATTTCTCTCATTTGGCATGTATACACACATGCAGACACACATATATGCATATACATATGTGTATGTGAGTGTATGGATGTATATGTGTATGTATACACATATATTCTTTGGAGATAATTTTTTAATGTTGTCTCCCTCACTAGACTGTAAGCTCCTTGAGAGCACAGATTTTTTTTTTATTTTGCTTTCTTTATATCCACAGAAATTATCAGGGGTCTGGTACACAATAGTTGCTTAATATATGCTTGTTGACTGACTATCCATACATCTTGGAAATTAGAATTTTAGTGACCTCTCAGTTTTATCATATTCAAGGGAGCAGAAACAGGAATATGCTTAACAATTCTTGCTGGCATTCCTACTAACAATCTCTGATGATCTTGCTCTGGGAAAATCCACAGTCTCTGGATGTAGGTTGGCAGAGGCACCAGGGGAAAGTACCTATAGTACTGGACTTGGGCTTTTCAATACCTGAGTTTATATCATGCCTCCAACATTTAGTAACTGTGAATGCAAGGAGTCACTGAACTTTTCTACGTGTTCTAAGAGTTGGACAACTCCTTAAGACAGGTATTAATTTGGAAATGAGTTTCACTTGCAACCCATTTTGCCACACTGGTAAAATCATAGATACTTATTGTATTCACACATTGTATATCTGTATGTGAATGTGGGGGAGGTGGGATAAGGCAGTGGAGTGGAAGTTATCTGCCATTTTTACTGGTGTAGGGAGGTCCCTGGTGAGGAAATTTCTTTCCCAAATTTAGATTAGCAACTGTTTTGCAATTTATAGCCTTACAAAGTTTCCTTGGACACTGAATCTTTTTTTTTTAAATATTCTTTAATTTTTTATTTAAGTAGTATTTATTTTCCTCAATTGCATATCAAGAAAAATTTAGTATTCATTTTCATAAGATTTTGTGTTCCAAATTTTCTTCCATCCTCTCTTCTGAAAATGGTAGGCAGTTTTGATATAGTTTATACAGATGCTATCATGTGAAACACATTTCCATACTCCTTACAGTTAAGGAAGAAGAAACATCAAAAAGCATCCCATTCACATTCATAGTTATGATTACTACCTGTGTATTTCCCCCCATTCTATTCTTCCTCCTATTTTTCCTCTCTTTTCACCCTTTCCCGCCTCCCCTGTGTTTTGCTTCTGTCTACCACTTCCCCTGATCTGCCCTCCCTTCAATTAATCCCCACCCCATCCCCCCTTTTTTGATCTCCTCCCCTCCTAAGTTGCTGTTGGGTGAGATAAATTTCTATATTTAACTGACTGTGTATACTATTCCCTTTGAGCTAATACTGAGGAGAATAAAATTCAAATGATGCCCATCACTCATCCTCCCATCTTTCCTTTCGCTGTAAACAATTTTTCTCACCTCTTCATGTGAGATAATTTGCCCTATTCTACCTTCCTTCTGCACTCTTTGTGCTCCTCTTTCTTATCCCTTAATTATTTTATGTAATCCCCTCAAATTCACCTTTACCCTTATCATCTATATATATATATATATATATATATATATATTCCTTCTATTTGGATTGTTAGTGATACAATTTTGAAGAGTTACAGGTATCATCTTCCTTCATAGGGATGTAAATGATTTAGCTGTATTGAATCTCATATGTTTTCTTTTCTCTTTTTGCTAGTTTATGCTTCTCTTGGGTCTTGATATTATAAGTCAGATTTTTAGTTTAGTTCTGGTCTTCACCTTATGAAAGCTTGAAATCCTTCTATTTCATTGAATGATCATTTCCCACCATGATATATTACACTTAATTTTTCCAGTTAACTGATTCTTGGTTGTAGTCATTTCTCCTTTGCCCTCTGTAATTTTATGTTCCATGATCTCTGGTTCTTTAATTTTGCAGCTCCCAGGTCCTGTGTGATCCTGATTGTTACTCCCCTATATTTGAATTTTTTCTTTCTGGCCACTTGTAGTATTTTTTCCTTGACCTAATAGTTATGATATTTGGCTATAATGTTCCTTGGGGTTTTTATTTTGGGATCTCCTTCCTGAGGTGGATTCTTTCAATGCCTATTTTACCTTCTGGTTCAAGGACAGTTTTCCTTGATAATTTCTTGACAGATGCTGTCCAGGTCCTCTTTTTGATTATGGCTTTCAGGTAGTCCAGTGATTCTGATATTGTCTTGCCTGACTCTATTTTCCAAGTCAGCTGTTTGTCCCATGAGGTATTTTACATTTTCTTACATTTTTCATTCTTTTGAATTTGTCTAATTGATTCTTGATGTCTTGTAGAGTTCATTAGCTTCTAGTTCAATTCTAACTTTTACAGTACTGTTTTCCTCAATTAGCTTTAGTACTTTCTTTTCCATTTGGCCAATTATACTCTTTAAGGAATTGTTTTCTTCAGTGGATTTTTATATCTCCTTTTCCATTTGGCCAATTTTACTTTTTAAGCAGTTTTCCAAGCTGTTGACTTTTTTCATAATTCTCTTGTATCACTCTCATTTCTTTTCCCAGTTTTTCTTCTATCTCTCATGTGATTTTTAAGCTCCTTTTTTGAGCTCTTCCATGAGATTTTCCTGGGATTGGGACCATTTCCCATTTTTATTTGGGCTTTTGTTCATAGGTGTTTTGACATTGTTGTCCTCTTCTAAATTCCCGTCTTTGTCTTCCCTGTCACCATAACTTTCTATGGTCAGATATTTTTTGTTGTTGTTTTCTGCACATTCTTTTTTATTTTTGTTTTTTTTTTCCTTTTTTTTTAATTTGAGATTTTCTCCCAGGGTGGCAGGGACGCTGTCTCAGGCTTCTTGTGCCAGTGGCTGTAGATCCTGGCTGTTCACCCTGGTGCCCACAGGCACGCTCTTGTCTGGAGCTGCACTTAAGGCATGGGGTAGGGGTTGGCTGGCCCTGATGGAAGCCATAGGCATCTAGCAGCTTTCCTGGTGCTAAGCTGGGGTCCTAGTGGTAGTGTCTGAGCTGTACTGAGGCCCTCTGAGATGTTTCTGTGTTTCCCCATGACTACACTTAAGCGTGTGGTGGTCAGGCTTCTAGAAGCTGCCTCTTTGCCTAGGTCTATGCTAAGCCATGGCTAGCTGTTGCTGACTGATGGCTGCCTGTTTGCTTTGCACCCATAGGGTTGCTTTCTGCCTGCTTGCCTGGGGTTGTGCTGAAGCACCTGGAGGTCTGGTCACTGGGGGCTGCCTATTTGCTCGGGGCTACATTGAAGCACATGGTAGTTCTCAGAGCTGGGGTCTGCCAGTTCCCCTGGCTATGCTAAGGCATGTGGGGAGTCCTGGTATTGGTGTTTGCCTGCTCCACCACACTGGGGTTCAAGATCTCCCATTGGTTTGATGAGATGTGGCTTGCTGCTGCCTTGCTGGGACACTTCCTGTCTGGGCTGCACACCCCTTTCACCCATGTGAGATGGACTTTTCTTACTGATCCTCCAAATTTCTTGGGGCTAAAAGATTGTTTCACTCCATCTTTTTGCTGGTTCTATTATTCCAGGATTTGTTTGGAGGCTCTATTTTATGGTTGTTTGGAAGTGAGTAAGAGGAACCTCTTGAATGATAAACCAGGATTGTCAGAAGATGATATGAACTCATGTCATATTAACCCTGAGTTCAGCTCTCAATGCGTTATAACTACATTGCCTGTCTCTCATACACACACACACACACACACACACACACACACACATGCAGAGTGAAAAATAACACTATTATAAGCCTCATCAATTTTAAGACAAATAAAATTTGGTTGCAGAACTTAGTTTCTATTTTGAATGCTATAATAACAATCCTAGTCACTTTCTTTCTATCTTCTAACCAAATTCTCATAGTAATGAAATCATGACTGTCTTCTTTTCTTCGTCTGTATTTTTTCATGCAATATGAGCATTTGATATTGTACGGATCACTAATTTTACTGTCATTTGGAAAATGTCACTTTGAATACATATTTGGTTCCAAATACTCAAAGTTTGCTTCTGTTATCAATCTTGTGTATCACAGGTAATATTAGTTCCCTAATACCAAACAAAAAAGAAGTAAAAGAGAACGCAACCTCAGCTTATATTACTTTAAATAATCTATAAACACAAAATCTATATATTGATTAAAGAACAAAAATGGCCTGCCAAAAAATTCCTATGGTGTTAAGAACAAGTTTTTTTTTTATTAATTCAGTAATAATTGAACAGAATGCCCAAAGTCTTCTTAAACCACATATACTTCCTTTTTTATAATTAATTACAAAGTTTTTGACTCAGTTCAACACTTATGACTTTATTTCCTACAAATATGTAAGATAGAACATTTGAAGTTCATGTGGAAAAGTTTATATCATGTGACCAACAAAATAAATCAAGAAAATTAATATACATATGAGAATTTCAATGAAATATTTTCACCTTATTATAGTGTTGCCTTGTCTTAAATCTAGTATCTTATTTCCTAAAAGGTTTGCAAATTAAGAGAGGAATTGTACCTATTTGCTCCATGTGCTAGCTCCTTCACTCCTACCTGTCCTCACACTGGTAGGTCCAAGTTCTCAGAGAAGAAGCACCATCACATGATTCTCCACAAATCTCATCATTTTAGGAGTAATCTTGATGTGAGGGGCTGTATTTCTGGTACTTACCCCTCTAGTACTTCAGCTTCTTCAGGGGTAGCTGAATTAAATGGTTTCATTTACACAAACAGTTTCTCACAACAGTGATACTCTTTGATCTTAAGTATAACCATTTACTTAGCAATAGGGGAAATTAATAATAAAATATATAAAAATTCATACATATTAAAGAAAATGCATAAATAAAACATATATAATAATCCACATATAAACTTAGGTCATACTGTTCCATTAATGCACTCAGCATCTATGGAAAGGGTAGATACACACAGTACATCTACACAGTATATCTAGATATATACAGAAATCTGCCAAGGAGGTACATGACTGAAAACAAAACAAAACAAAAAAAAACCCAATATACTCACTGTAATTTAGATCTGTGTAATTATAAAATGTTGTATTGTGAGAATAATTTCAATAACCCTACTCAGTTTGATCGGTATCTACTCGGTTCATTGTGATTTATAGGTATCAATGATTGTCTAGAAGTAAGATAAATAGGATAGAATTAGATTTATTTGTTAGAATAAGAATCCTGTAGGTTGAAATTAATTGCCTACAATCTATTAATGATAGTATCCATTTATTAATGATTATGTTGTTTTTAAAGGATTTATAAAATAGATTTATACTATATAGATGTATGGTCCTGTACTAACCTATGTTAATAGAGATTTGCTGTATTCTGAGAGCTGCTGTGTTCCAGAAAACAAGTTTCCCATTTTACTTTGTTATTTCGTGGCTACTGTTTATAACATGCTAGTGGAAAATCCCAGAATCCTGTTGCTTAGTCACTTACTAACCACTTGTGATTAATGACATGTGGAAAGCCTGATGACTAAACTTTGGTGATTGATGGACAATTCCTTTTGACCAATCATGTGGACTTCCTCCTTTCAGAATTGACCAATCAAAGAATTCTACCACCTCATTCTATTTTACAGCTCTCTCATTCCCTATAAATATTTGTAGAATGGGTGTATGACTGCAGAGGCAAGTCTTGCATCTAATTTCTTAGGGACCATTGATCTCCCTAATAAATTACAACAGCTCTGAGTCTGCCTCAGTTACCCTTTATTGTGGATTGGAATTTGGGGGTCATAGTATCCTCTTCCTGTTCACTAATTGTTCATTAAAGTTCCTAGCTTTTATGTTGAATCAATGTTTTCACCGATGAGATGAGTAGAATAACACTCCACTTAACTCACTAAGACACAAACTTACAGCCAACTTAATCAGTCTGCTGGGTGAGTTCTCTGATTCTTTCCTCACAATCTGTTCCTTTGTTTAATTGAAATTATTCCCGAATAGCATCTACATTATCAATCATTTCCAACTTCAGTCAGTCAATTATAAAGCCAAGTATTGTGTTAAATATGAGGGATAAAAAGAAACAAAAGACAGCCTCTGATCTCAAGGAAGTTACAATCTAAGGGAGAGGAAAACATGGAAAATATTATGTAAAAATAAGATATACACAGAATAATTACAGATAAAAACAATAGAAAGGTACTACAAATAAAGGCGATCCAGAAACACTTTTTTTTGGTTGAAGATAATAATTTATGTGGAAATTGAAGAAAGTCAAGAATTCAGGAAGGTCACAGGGAGAGGAAGATAATTCCAGGTGTGATGGACAGCTAGCAGAAATCCATGTAATCAAGTGATGAAATGTCTTGTGTGATGAACACCAAGACAGTCAGGATCAATGGATTACAGAGTAGATGGAGATAAATAAAATGTAAGATGACTGAAAAGATAGAAGCAGGCTAGTGTATGAACCTTTGAATGCCAAAGAGATATTTAACATTGCAGGTAACAGGGAACTATTAGATTTTATTGTAATAGAGAGGGGGAGGCTGATATAGGCAAGCCTACACTTAGGGAAGATCAATTTAACAGAAGAGTAGAGAATGAACTGGAGTTGAGAGAGACCTGTGGCAGTGAAACCAGCTATCAGGTTATTGAAATAATCTAGGCATGAAGTTATGAAAGCCTATGCCAGGGTGATGGCAATGTCAGAGGAGAGATTAAGGAATATATGAGAGATATTATAAAAGTAAAATCAACAGGACTTGGTCACAGATTGATTATAGGGTGGGGAGAAATTGAGGAGTTGAGGATGACCGCTTAGACTCTGAGCCTAGGTGACTGGGAGAGATGGTAGTTTCTTTGACAGTGATAAGAATCTTAACAAGAAGGGATAATTTCAGAGGAAGTATTTTGGACATGTTGAGTTTCAGATGTTTATGGGACATTAAATTCAAGATGTTCAATTACTTATTGAAGATTGAAGTCTGAAGGTTGGGAGAGAGGTTTGGACTGAATAATTAAGTCTGAAAATCATCCTGATAGAAGGGATTGAGTCTATGGGAACTGATAAGATTACCAACCAAAATAGCATAAAGAGAAAATAGAAGATTATTCAGAATAGAACCCTGAGGAACACCCATGGTTAACAGATGTAATCTGAATGGAGATCCAGCAAAGGAGATTGAATTCAACTAAATTTTCATTTTCTTTCACTACTCAGCTAAATTATATCTGTCTCAAAATGATACAACAGTGTTGGCGTCCATATCAGTCAGTCAGTCAACAAACATTTATTAAGCACCTACTATATGTCAGGTTCCATACTTAGTGCTAGGTGCAGATACAAATTAAAGAAGAGAAAAAAATAGAGCTCATTCTCAAGGAGCTCATTGCCTAATGTGGGGGACCACATCCAAGCTATAATGGGTAAACAAGATAAATTTGAAATAATCATCTTCCCAATTTACTATAGCTTATCATATTCAAAACTCATCAATAACTCTCCTAGTACTATGAGTCAGAGTTCTGAACAAGCTTAACTCAGGATACAAATTTTAAAGCCCAGATTCTTTTTTTTTTGTAAAACTATATATATTTTATTGAATGCTTGCCACTTTTTTCTTTCAACCTGAGGCCATAATTGCAAATTGCACAAATTTAGACAGTGAAATATTACATAGTATTACCGCTAACTTTTGTACACTTAACCAAACTTTATAACTGTTATCAGTACATAATTTAACTTGAAAAAGTCATCAGGTTAGCAAATGATAATATATGAATTTCTAGATCTTTGAAAAGAGTGGACCTTCAGGTAAAGTTTCTGACTTTACATATACTAAGTAATATTGAAAGGATATCCAAGTAGGCCACTCACAATATGAAAACACAAGATGATGACCCTATGTGCCATCCATATAAAGCCCAGATTCTTAACCTGGAGTCTGAGGATAGATCACAAGTTGTCCATGAACTTAGTATATTACAGGGAAGAAAATGGTGGAAAGTATGAAAGCATCCTTGCACACCGTAAATATTTAGTATGTACCAAAGGCTTAGTAAGGCACCACCTGGTGGCTAGAATTTTATATGAGCAGTTTACAATCTTTCATGACCCGAGAGAGGACAGATCTCCACACTAAAAATAGAGAAGTAAAATATCTGGGAGAATTCAACCAAAATAACTTTACTGGAAAAAAGACCATTTGCCCAGACAGAAATGCTGCCCCACTATCATATGGAAATAATATTTATTTATAAAAAACTAAGAGTATTTAAAAGTACCAACATTAAAATACTTATAATATACCCAAGCTACATCAAATGGAAAGCTTTAAAAATATAGATGCCTGAACAAAAGGAAAACAAATAATTTTGGTACTGGATTAGGTGCATACTATCCTTAGAATCTTTTCTGCTTCTGGAATTGTAGTGAAGATGATTTCAACAAGTCTACAGAATATGAGTTTATATTCTAATATTTTTACTCAAGTATGATTTTTTAAAAAAGCTATCTCCTTTTGAAATAGCCCTTGTAATATGAAATAATAATATAATAGCAGTAATGTTAAACATAGCTGAGAAGGTTCTAATTTGACTTGGTAGAACAAATTGCTTGGCAGAATGTCTCTACAATAATGAAATGATAGGTCCATGCAATGGTTGAACATAATTTCAGGAGATTTATGATGAAACATGCTACTTATTTCCTGTCAAAGGGATGATAGACCCAAG
Source organism: Vombatus ursinus (assembly GCF_900497805.2). NCBI lineage: Eukaryota > Metazoa > Chordata > Mammalia > Diprotodontia > Vombatidae > Vombatus > Vombatus ursinus. The sequence continues at coordinate 54,218,838 of NW_020954556.1, forward strand.
ATGTCAAAAAGAAACATGTATTTTTGGACATGGCAAGTGTGGGGATTTGTTTTGCTTGGTTATGTATTTTTTGTTATAAGATTGTTTTTCATTTCTTTTTTTTAAAGAGGTGGGAAGGGAGAGAGACAAAATGAATTCTTGTTCTTTGAAAAATATATAAAAAACAAGTAAATTAAAGAATCAATACCCAACAGCAAGAGACAGAAAGAGAAATTCCATTTAAAGTTACTGTAGATGTTATAAAATATTTAGGAGTCTACCTACCTAAACAAACCCAGAAACTATATGAACACAAATACAAAACACTTTTCACACAAATAAAGTCAGATCTAAATAATTGGAAAAACATTACTTGTTCATGGGTAGGCAGAGCTAATATAATAAAAAGGACAATTCTACCTAAGCTAATTTACTTATGCAATGCCATACTTATCAAACTACCAAAAATTATTTTATAGAATTAGAAAAAATAATAACAAGATTCATTTGGAAGAACAAAAGGTCCAGAATATCAAGGGAACTAATGAAAAGAAATGCAGGGGAAGGTGACTTAGTCATTCCACATCTTAAATTGTATTATAAAGCAGCAATCATCAAAACTGCTTGGTTCTGGCTAAGAAATAGAGTGGTGGATCAGTGGAATAGGTTAAGTTTGAAAGACACAGTAGTCAGTGACTGTAGTAATCAATTATGTGATAAACCCAAAGTCCCCAGCTTCTAGAATAAGAACTCACTCTTTGACAAAAACTACTGAGAAAACTAGAAAAAAGTACGACAGAAACTAGACATAGACGAAAATCTCACACCATATATGAAAATAAAGGCGAGATAGGCTCATGATTTAGATATAAAGGCTGATACTGTAAGCAAACTGGGAGAGCAAGAATAGTTTACCTATCATATTTATGGAAAGCAGAAGAATTTATGACCAAACAGGAGATAGAGAACATTATGAAATGGAAAATGGATAACTTTGATTACATTAAATTGAAAAGTTTTTACACAAACAAAGCCAATGCAACCTAGATTAGAAGGAAAATAAAAAATTGGGAAAGAATTTTTACAACCAGTCTCTCTGATAAGGGCCTCATTTCTAAAATATATAGAGAAGTAAGTCAAATTTATAAGAATACAAGTCATTCCCCAATTGACAAATGGTCAAAGGATATGAACAGACAGTTCTCAGATGAAGAAATTAAAGCCATCTATAGTCATATGAAAAAAATGCTCTAAATCACTATTGATTAGAGAAATGCAAATCAAAACAACTCTGAGGTTCCACATCACACCTATCAGACTGGCAAACATGACAAAACAGTAAAATGATAAATGTTGGAGAAGATGTAGGGAAATTGGAACACTAATGCATTGTTATTGGAGTTGTAAAATGATCCAACCATTTTGGGAGCAATTTGGAACTATGGTCAAAGGGCTATAAAAATGTGCATACCCTTTGATCCATCAATAGAACTTCTAGGGCTGTATCCCAAAGACATCATACAAATGGGGAAAGGACCCAGATACACAAAAATATTTACAGTAGCTGTTTTTGTGGTGGCAAAGAATTGGAAATTGAGAGGATGCCCATCTATCAGGGAATGGCTGAGCAAGTTGTGGTATATGAATGTAATGGAATACTATTTTCCTACAAGAAACTATGTGCAGGAAGACTTCAGAAAAAAACTGGAAAGACTTGTATGGTCTGATGCTGAGTGAAATGAGCAGAACCAGGAGAATGTTGTGCACAGTAACAGCCACATTGTGCGATGACTAATATTGATAGACTTAACCCTTCTCAGCAATGCAAGGATCTAAGACATCTCCAAAGGCCTCATAATGGAAAATGCTATATACATCCAAAGAAAGAACTATGGAGTTTGAATGAAAATTGAAGAGTACTATTTGCTGTTTTTTCTTTTGTTATGTTTTGTTACCTTTTTCTGGTGATTTCTCCTATTGGTTCTAATTCTTCCTTGTAACATCACTAATGTTAAAACATGTTTAATAGGAACGTATGTGTATATATATATATATATATATATATATATATATATATAGCCTATATCTGATCACACACCATCTCAGGTAGGGAGATGGACAGGGAGGAGGTGAAAAATTTTAAACTCCAAAGCTTGTGGAAGTGATTGTTGATAAATCAAAATAAAGTAATAAAGTTAAATCAAAATAAAGTAATAAAGTTAAAAAAGTAAAAAAAGTTAAAAGTAAAAAAGTTTAAAAGAATAAATCAAAATAAAGTAATAAAGTTAAATCAAAATAAAGAAATAAAGTTTAAAAAGAATCAATAAAATTACAGTCCATTTTCCCCTTTGCCCAAAAAAGTAGCATAAAAGAACATTTCTTTATGAAATCCAAATAAATATGAAATAAATATGAAATCCAAATAAAATAAGAATGAGATAATAATAGCTAATAATACTACAGTCCAAAATTTGCAAAGACTTTTACATATATCATCCCATTTGATCATAACAACCACACTCTGACGTAAATACTGCAGTTATTATTACTTTCATTTTACATGTGAAGATGCAATAGCTTCATGAGTTGATGTGACTTGTCCCAAATCACACACTTAGTGCCTGAGGAAAGAATTGAGCCATGCACTTTCTGATTCTAAGTCCAATCCTCCATGTACCACACTGAAAATGGGAGGTGGTAATGAATAGTTCTTAGAATATGAGAAGTCCCAAGAAAGAGAGTACTCTTAATATGGGAAATAAACGTCAGCCTAATGCATTTTGAAATTGTTTCAGATGATGCTTACTGTTATTACTCTACCAAATGTCAGAGGTAGCCATTTTTATTTTAGGGATTGGCTGCCCTAATGACAATGGAGCTTTAGGAAAAATTCTAAAATAACATTTCCTAATCTTTGCCAGTCATTTACAAGGTGACAGCCTCTTAAAATGTGTTTTTTTAAATATGTTAAGCAGTTTTTAAATATGTTCACATTCTTCAGAATGTGAAGTTGGTTCCAAAGCACTTTAGAATCCATTTTTCCATCATATTCACACCTTGACAATGATACAAACACCATAACTTCTCATCTCGACTGGCACCTTGAAGCACTGGGCTCAAAAATTGAAATAAAAAAACACTTACAAGCCTCATTTGGTAGTTTACTCATGGGAAGGAGTATATCTTGTTCTAATTCTATTCCTAAAAAAAACCTCCCTCACCATCAGAGAGAAATCTTCAAAGGTCATGGTTGAAGTAAGCACCTGGCCCGTTTTGTGCTTTGCTGATATTTCATAGCATCAAACAACTTACAAATCACATCACTAGCCCCGTTTCCAGGAACTGGAGTTATTGTCATGACCTTACTTCCAAAGAGTATTTTCTTTTCTATCTTTCTGTAACTTTCTGCCTCAACAAGACAGCAAGAGATCTGGACTCACAAACCTTATTTTACATTTGATAATTGAACCATCCAACTACCTGAGTGCTAATCCTATCCTAATGGGAATGCCAATTCTTTGTGACATCCTGTCAACAAGAAAAGATGATGATGAGATGGGAGCAATGAATATATTTTATATGATTGCACATATATATCTTCTATCAAATTGCTTACCATCTTAGGAAGGGGAAAGTAAAAGAGAACGGGGAAAATTGGAACTCAACTTTTTTAAATGAATGTTAAAATTATATTTACAAGTAATAGGGAAAATAAAATATCATAAAAATTATGGGAAGAATAATATTTTCGTGGTGTCAGATTTAAACAAACAGATCAGAAAGAAAGCAGAACATGGAGCCTTATTGGCTTCCTTAGGGTAAAGTACGAATTTTAGCCTACGCCAAAATGAAAAGGGCAAGATCAGCAGGTAAGCTAACTGAGTCATCAAAATGCAAAGAGTTGAAATTAATAGAGAGAAGGATGTTTTTTGTATTTTTTTAAAGACCCCCCCTTTCTTTACCGTTGGTTGTCTAACAGGTTAGTATTTATATTTCCTATAAAACAGGTACTTGCTGTTATGGTCAAGATTGCTGCTGAGCCATTTATACGAAATCTTACAAATATAGCGATCTTGCTTATGGCTTGCTAGTGACTCATATGTGCATGCTTTCTTATTGAACAATGTTTCTTAGGCTCCATTGAGCCCTTATATTGCTCCACTGATCTCCTCCCCTATGTTGCCAACATGAAAAGCTAAACAAATAAAAGGGTACCTTTGAATCAAACTTAATAAATGCTCATATTCTGGATTAAAATTGCAGCTAAGAATACCTTACTTTAAAGTTTGTCCCATAAAATCATCTAAATACTCCTTGAGCCCATGAAAAAAATGCACATTTACCCTAAGAAGGCACTAAGGTGTCATTAGGACATTATTATAGCAATTGTCTAAATGGTACCTTAGTTCATTGAATGAGTTCACTCACCGAACTTATTACCAAAGTATAACTCACACACTGGGAATATCAGACTGATGACAAAACATTGGATAGTGCAAATTAATCACAAATTCCCTGTATGAATCTAGACTAGGACCTAGATTTTCAGCCTGGGATTTGTGGGAGTCATATAGACCAGATGCATGGATTTCCAAATTATTCCTCTTAAGCTACTTTTAATTTCCACCTGATACAGTGTACACCCCTACTAAAACAAAACAAACAAATAAATAAACACATCATAACACTTCAATAGTTCCTTATTGCCTGACATTCAAACTCCATCCATGTTCTGATTACTACACCTTTTCATATTAATTTGCCTTAGGGCCTTAGTTTACTTTATGTTCTAGACAAATTGAACTAGCTCTTCCTTGATCTTATGGTATCTTTGGCTATCTATCTTGAACATTTCCCATGCCTGGAATGCTCCACATCCTCATCATCTACACCTGTGATAATTCTTCTTTTAGTTATAGAAGAATGGGAGACAAAAGAGGGGGATGTGATGGGGTTGGGTAGGAACCACTTCGTTCATGAATCTCCATGATTTCTATAGCTGAATCTTCTCTCTCCCTCTTCCAATTTCCATAGAGCATTTGAATTTCTCCTTTGTATCTTTCACTTTTTGTGTTACTCTGTATTAAATTCATTTGCATACAATCATATTTCCCTAAAAGATCATTAGCTCCTTGAGGAAGGAAATATTTTTTTTTCATCTTTGTATCCTAAGTGCCTAGCACAATACCTTGCACCTAATAAGGCATTTAATAAATGTTTATTGAATTGAATTATAAGTAGTTATGTATTCCTTCATATTTATAAAAAATTATGATGCAATCCAACATTATTATGACTATTTTAATAGATGCATTGCAAGATTTGAAGGTTTTGGACCCTCCAGAGTAGTTCGTATATACAAATTGGATCCTACCAAACACTTCATGTAGTTTTTCTCAGTTTTTCACATGTTTATATTTTATTTACTTGACTCGGGCTCTTAACTCAAAGTACAATCTGATTCCCTCTTGTGGTTCTCTCTCCCTTTTGCTCTCTTAGCAGCCATGATTCCAGCCCTTCTAGGTAACAAAAGGCAGCAGCAGTGAGTCGTAATACGATCAAAGTAGTTCTAGTACATAAACACCCACGTCCATACATACACACAGTATACACATGTATACAACATACACACATACATGTATATTATACACATGCACACACATGTGCTTATTATTTATGAATACATCCACACATAGATGCAAACATGCCTGTATACATATGTATATACATATAAATTGATATATATAGATCAATGTCCAGTCATGTACAGAAGACATTAGTTATAATAAGCATTTCATGTTAGAAGAGAAATTAACAAGATTGCAGATTTAACTTCACTTCAAATAGGTACTCAAACATATGGATTCTCCTGCAAAGTTCACTTGCCTATGAATTTCTTGAATGCCCAGTAGAGAGTTTCTTGTAATCTTTTTATTTTCTTTCTACTTGCATTCTTCAAAGAGATTTCATGAAACACCTTGCAATAGTTTCTTTTCTCTTGACTTCTTCTTTGATCCATTCCCTTGGTTGAGGAATCAGCCTCTGGAAAGAGGCTATGGAGATTACTGGTTATGAACATTTTGTGTGTGTGTGTGTGTGTGTGTGGAAAAGGGAGGAGGGGAAATGTCTACTTGAGATTTTAGTGAAGATGGAAATCTTTCTTTTAACATATTGCTGCACCCTTAATGATGTATGTGCAGAAAGTAATCGGCCATGAGTTCCATATCACAAAAAGTTAAATTTCAGTATAGCAATAATCTCCAGAATATGGCAAGGTATATTAAATCTTACTTTTCCCTTTAAATAACTAGAAAACTATAAGCAAATGACATCATCCTAATTCCTTATATGTGGAATTTAAGTAATACTAAGTAGACATGTAAGCAGGGATGACATAAGGAATGAAGACAATTGCAAAACCATTGGAAAATGAAAAGCTTAAAAACTGTGGTTGGGACATGCACAACAATAGCAACATCCTTATAACTTTCCTAAGAAGAAAGCAAGGAAAGGGGGATTTAATTTTTTTAAGTATTGAATAGCTATTTCAATTTAATAGTTTATTTTCCACAAACTACAGATAAGATAATTTGAACATTATTTTTTTTTAAGTTTTGAGTTTCAAATTCTCTCCTTCTCTCCCTCTCCTCCCTTCCTCATTGAGAAGGCAAATACTTTGACATAGGTCATAAATGTAAATCATGCTGTGAAAGAAAACACCTAGAAAGTATCTTTGATCTGCATTCAGGTTCCATCAGTTCTTTCTCTGGAGATGGACAGTACTTTTCATCATAAGTCCTTCAGAATTGTCTTGGATCATTGTATTGCTGAGAAGAGCTTAGTTATTCATAGTAGATCATCATGCAATATTGTTGTTACTGTGTATAATGCTTTCCTGGTTCTGCTCATTTCAATTTGCATCAATTCATGTACATCTTCCCAGTTTTTTTATGAGAGCATTTCACTCATTATTTCTTATAGTAAAATATAAATAACATCACAATCATATATAACAACCTTTCTAGCCATTCCCCAATTGATGTATAGGTATTTACATTTTTTTAAAAAAAATCATTTTTCGAAGACCTCCTCTCTGGCAAAGTTGTCTTTAGAAATGAAATGTTTATTTGATATTTTGTTTTCAAATCCCTACTCAAAATTCTTCACTGTCTTCCCATTTTTTGTGTTAAAATAACAAAACATCTTTTGGCATGACAGTGAAGGCCCCTGCACAAAAAGGCCTCAACCTAACTTCTCCAACTTCTCTCCCATATATAGTAGATAGTGTGCTGGATAAGAAGTCAAAAGACCTGTGTTCAAATCCTGCTTCTGACATTGTTATGTTTGTGTGCTTATGAGTATAGCAAGTTGATCCTCAGTTTCCTTATCTATAAAATGGAGAATACATCTATAGTAGCTTTCTCATAAGATATTTGTGAGACTCAAATAAAATTGTAATTATCAAGCCTTAAAGAGCTATATAAAAATCAGCTAATATTACTTTACTAGACATATACTGTACCCTAACTTCTAAAGTGGAGTACTTGACTCAGTCAGTTAATCAAAAAGCATTAATTAAGCATTTACTATGTGTGAGAATTCAAGGAGCTTAAATTCTGATGGGGTAAATAGGACTTTTAATTATTAATACAGGTTACTGAGGGAAGATAGGAAATTCTACTCCCTCAAAGCCTTCATAAGTATTCTCTTTACCATTTTGAAGAATGAATTCCTATTGGGTAGACCAGAGGTCCAAATCATTTTTTCTTGGATAGTCAGTGCCAGGGACAGTTCAGTTATAGGAACACATTGAATGATACTATGAAATGTCTTCCACTCTGAATGTTTACTCCATTTTATAAGTTCTTACATTTTCCATTACTTTTGAATCCATGATAGAGATCTTCATAACACTGATGCTATGTATCCCTTCACACTTTGAAAATATACTGTCCCTGTTGCTTACTAGTTCTAAGTAAGCCACTTTGTATCTCTGGGTCCTAGCTCTCTTAACAATTAAATGAAATGATTGAACTAGGTGATTGAGGTTCTAAGATTCCTTGCTACTCAAATTTTACTTGATTCTGAAGAGAGACCAAAAATCCTTGTTTGTTTGTAGAAGAGGTACTAATACTAGAGAGGCTCCATCCTCATACAAATAAAATGAGTCCTTAACCTAGGTTACTAGGACTTCATCACAGATCTCCATTTTGAATCATCTCTGAATGAGGCAGCTTTGATTTAGATCTCATTTTTGTAAATAAAACAACATGCACTTCATATTTCTGAAATGTTCCTTATTCACAGCTTAGATATGTGCTCAGCAGTTTGCTCACAGCTCTGGCTTTATTTTCCTGCTGCATTCTGAGGTTCCTGATAGAAGAAAATGATCCTTTTTTTTTATTGTTGAGCTGTCCTTCAGCAACAAAAAATTCACCTTCATAAGTAAATAAAAAGTTTGTTTTTTATCACTGTCCAGTTGGTCTTGTCAAAATACCAAACTGTGACTAACATGTTAGCTTTGTCTGGTCTAACCTCATTCTGACTTCTCTCAATGAAGCTTTCTTAGCACTCATGAAAACAAGAGGATTCTTCCAGGAGAGCCTTGAACTAAAGCATATGCCTGAAAAAATAGCTTCCCTAATTGTGACAAGAAAAACAGAAAAACCAACTGGCTAACAGTAACACTCAAACACAAGGAACACAAACAGTGGGAATAACTAAGTAGGTACCTACAACGTAAAAATCATAATAAAATGTAATAAAACTATTTTCCTTCTAAGATAAGTTGCATTACACAAGCCAGGCTAATTGTCCTATAGAGGAATAGTCTCTTCACACATAAGAATGGCCATATTTATATAGATCTTTGAGGTTAACAAAGTACTTCTCTCACATATTATTAGCTCCTTTTATTTATAAGGAAATGGTGGTTGAAAGAAGCTATGTAGCTTTCATTAGGTTATAAAAAAAATAGGACCAGCATCATAGATTCAAAGCTGGAAGGGTGCCACAGAGACCATCTGGTAAAAATCCCCTTATTTATTGCAAATATAGGAGGTGGGTTACGAACTTGGATTTTCTATGCCTCTTAACCTGGGGCTTGCTCTGTTAAAGTATCTCACATAACATTTTGTTTATTCTTCTGATATCGTGTGTATTTGTCATATACTTGATATATTTTTACATGCTGGATCTTAGGTTGCTAGCTTGTAGTGGAAGTGGCATTTGTTGATTTTATATTTCCAGACAGAAGCTCAGTGCTGATTTATTAATTGTATAGATCAGAAAAACTTTTCTTCTGTAATTTCAATTTTTGGTAAAATGTTGAAATTCAAAAACAATCTTATGTGAACTCAGGAAGAAATTAATCTTTTAGAAAAGATTCTAGGGGCAGCTAGGTGGCTCAGTGGACAGAGCACCGGCCCTGAAGTCAGGAGGACCTGAGTTCAAATCTGGCCTCAGATCAAACACTTGACACTTACTAGCTGTGTGATCCTGGGCAAGTCACTTAAACACAATTGCTTAATAAATAATAAAAAACAGAAAAGATTCTTATCCCTTTTTAACCCATGATCTTTTTTCTTTTTAATATTGAGATCAAGTTCATAATAAAGAGGCAACACAGGTTGCAGATATAATTCACTTTTGAAAGCCTTAATTAATTCTTCTTTTTCATTAACAGGGAAATAGATTTAGTTGTAAATCTAAGGGTAGAAGTATAATAATTAAGACCTTGTTCACCAGGCAAGAACAGGAATTATCAGTGTCTATGAGCAACTTCCATGTAAATTCTACTGATGGCAAGGCAAATTCTACTGATATACAATCATCTATGTCATTATTGGAATCTATGTTGAATTCCTTGGTTATTTCAGTATGAAGTTTAACAAAACAGATGTTCCTTGGTTGGGGACTGACTAAAGAAACTATGGTTCTTGAATGTAATCAAATATCACTGAACCATAAGAAGTAATGAATATGAAGAATATAGAGAGAAATGAGAATAATTATGTGAACTGATAACAATGTGAAGTAAACAGTACCAAGAAAACAATATACAGAATTACTGCAACAATGGAAATAGAAAAACAAAAGAAATTAAATTCATTGTGATTTAAGTATAATCTTCAAATCCTTATTGAAAGAAGAGATAAGAAATTTGACCTCCTTCACTTCATTAAAGAAGCAGCAGACTCTGGGTATGGAACATTGTATTTACTGTCAGACTTGTTTGATGTATCAGTATTTTTTTTCTTTTTTTATTCTTTGTTTCAAAGAATTGCTTGGAGAGTAAGGGAAGTGGAAGGGACTTTTTTTTTAAATTAAAACCATGTAAAAGCAAAACATATCAATGAAAATTAAAATGAATGTCATTAACATGATAAATGACCCTCATACTTTTCTCACTCTGTTTACCAAGACCCCCGTGATATTGACGAGGTTTTTCAATTCAAATATGTAGTAAAGGCTTAGATTTGAGTATGGTGGTATTTGAAAACAATCCCCTCAACCATCTATTCCCTTTCCTAGAAACTCAAATAATATAAATATATTGTACTAGTTTTGTAGTTCAGAAGTGTTTCTATACAGGTCCTTAGGTTCAATTGGCATCAAAGCAGGAAGAAATAACTGCTCCCTTAATTCTAATATGAAGCATATCATTTATAGAAAATAGATGAAACCAAATTACTGTTGGTATTAGGTTATCTACTTCTGCTCTATTTAGTGATGGTGGGTGAATTTTCCAAAGCTAGTCTAGTCCTCATGCAAGCAGATGGAAACTAAAATCTATGTTCAGAAACTCAATTGAGTATTAATTCGAGACAAATGAAATTAGGAAGTTAAATATATTATAATAAAGATACATCATGTATACTCAAACCATTGCTTTTGATTTTTCACAGCACTACTCAACTTTTTTTTTTAATGTTTCTCATTTGTATTCATAGCTCTTAGCATGGTACTTTTCAAACAGGAAAGCTTAATAAATATCTTGTCATTTGTCCTTTTATAATGATGGATGGATAATATATATTTGATTTTCTGTGCACATATACTCATGATCATGCATGTGCCAAATAAGAGGTTCATAACCATTTTGGTATATCTGTTGCTTTGTCCAAGCTGCTAATATGGGAATGGGGAAAATTTCATGTGTGGAGGGTATACTTCCTCCCTTGGGTGATTTAGGGACTGCCTTGCCCACATCTTTTCATTCTTCATGAGATTATGTTCCCATCTTCTTGCTAGGGGCAGGGAATGTGGATCCCAGGAAATTGTGAGGGAGTGAGTTTCCAGACATGTAAAGATGAGGAAATAATTGCCAATACCTTAACCACACTCTCCTTTTTAATCACAGTGGAACTCAGAACCTGGAGGAATTGTAGGACCCACTAGATGGCTGGTTCTGCTTCCAGCCAAGCCTCTATATCCATCATTAAGTTTTACAACCTTGTGGAGAAAGAACTTGCCATCCCAACTACAACAAACCCCAACCTCTAACAAACTGCCACCAGACAGATAAGCCCAAGAGCCTCAGCAATATCAGCCTTCCCCTCCCCCATCTACTACCTTTGATATTAGCATGACCCCATGAAGCCATTGTCAGGGAAGGGGGGAAGTAGGGAGAGATGAATATGACAACCCTTGTGCATATAAGGAACTTGACAATTGCCTTTGCAGGTGCCATAACCTCTTCCTCCTCAGTGAAGATAGCTACTGAAGACCAGAAAAATGAAAGTTCTTGACCACAAAGTCTCTAGAACCATGGAATAGTATCAGAGTGGAAATACATATGGTTTCATCAATGGAAGTGCCTTTAAAGAAGGTACATCACTATCTGTCTGTCATCGCAACCTAGAGATCATTGAGCTTTACAACTGATATGAGCTGAAACCTCCTAATTGTGTTCTCTCCCCTATTAAAACTGGAAGTTCTTGAGACTAGTTACTGTATTGCTTTTCTATTTACATCCTCTATTTGTATAGTGCTTTGCACCTAATAAGCTATTAAAATGTGCTTTCATTTTTCAATAGTATGATTTTCTACTGATGGATAATAAACATTAAAAAGACCCTAATAGAATTTCCAGAGATCACTTTGATTTGCCTGTTCAAATGAATGGACAGAAAGTTGATAAAGCATTTGTTAAAATTCACTATGTACCAGGCATTGTTGCTAAGGACTGGTGATAGAAAAATAAGTAAGCAGCACAGTCTCTGCTTTCTGGGAACTTACATTCTAATAGACAAGATGTAATTTTTGAAACTAGAAGAGCAGATATAGTGATAGTGGTATGGTGTAGGAATGGCTGGGAAGTGATTCTGGCCAATAAAAAGGTAAATGCTCACAATCTGTCCCAGGGCCCCAGGTACAGATTCCAGGCAGTTCTGATAAGTGGAGCGGCAGCTAGGTGGTGCAGTGAATAAAGTGCCAGACCTCAAGTCAAGAAGACCTGAGTTCAAATCTGATCTCAGACACTTAGTAGCTGTGTGGTCCTGGGTAAGTTACTTAACCTTCTTTGCCTCAGTTTCTTCATCTGTAAAATGTCTAAATGATTCTTTCTTTTGCTACATTGGGTGGTTGATGACTTATGAAGGTATGTGAGAGTCCAATATAAATTCCTTGAGGGCAGGAACTATTTTAAACTCTGTCTTGATATCTCCAATGTCTTTCATTGTATCTTTCATTTAATAGATTCCTAATAGAAGCTTAGTGATTTCAATTAAATGGTGAAGTGATACAGTAGCAATAAAGTTGATGTTTGTGCTTTACTCTAGAAGAGGGCCATGGCATCAGGTAGGTGATGTCATAACATGCAAGTGAATTAGATTAAAGTGAGGTGCTCTGCCCAAAGGGAATGTAAAAGTAATAAAGTAGGAGAGTAGTGAGAGAGGAAAACTGAAATTCCAGGAGAGTAAGATAAATAGCTTATTACCATTTTAACAATATTAGGGTAAATATAATGGGCTGTCTGAGAGTTGGGTTAAAGGTCAGGAGGAAAGGGAAAAGACACCTGCCAAAATATTACCCATTCATTATTACGCTAAATTATATCACTTTTGTTAAGTTTGCCCAGGACAATGAAATAGGAAAGAAACAATGTTTGGACTAAAAAGAGCTCTGGCAATTATTAGCTATATGGCTTTGGCCAAACTGCTTAACTTTGGGGGACATCAGTTTCTTTATCCATGAAATGTGAAGATGGACTAAATGATCTCTCAGATCCCTCTTGACTGTGTCTCTTCTGACCCCATATATGTTCAAAATTTAGGAATATAGGGCAGGATCCATACACATAATTATATAATTACCTACAACTTTTGAAGTGTTTATCTTTAAGATTCCCCTTCCATGGTTAAAATAAACATACTCCTAGAAGCAATAACATCATAAGTAATTCTCCAGTGGACCTGTGATCTCATTGATTTGGTAGTTCCTTTCAATGGTGGGGATCATTACATATCTATATTTTCCCATCCTTTGTGACTCAAGTTCATGTCCTCCAAAAAGTTCACCAGCCTGCTAGAGATCTTCTTTGATTTTTCTTGACCTTTTGAGGGTACCAAGGTATCACTGAAGCCATTCACCTTTCATCCTTCACTATGGCATTGTGATCAGCTAATCTTCTTGTACTCTTATACAATTCTTTGACATCTTTCATTCCTGTTCTCTTTTGATGTTTCTAATTAGCTATATGTTGCAGCCCACTTAGCCCCAACATAGACCTGTCTATTGCTTTCTAAATAGTATTCTTTCTTTTCATGTTTTTTGGAGGCCTTTGAATTCCATACCTCAGTGTCATATGGTAATACCAGTAAAACGTTGGCATTGAAAAACTGAGTATTCACTTCCATTGGAATCATAGGGCCACCAAAGGAACTTTGCAATTTCTAAAAATCAATTCAACCTGATTCTCTCTCCTATTCAATTTGAAATGGAATTTATTATCCCATTGTCTTGTCTTTCCCAAATATAAACAGTGATGGAAAAGCTCTATAGATTTCTCATTCAAGTGAATGACTTAATCTGGGCAGTAACCACCTGCTGTTTTCTGCATAGATATTTAGAACAAACTATTGATGAAAGGCTGCAGATCTCTTCTAGGAGGTTCTGCTTTATTCTGGGACTTGATAATATCAGAACTATATCATCTTCAAACAAGGAGCTAGGACTATGTACTTAACTTGGACATGGGTCAAACTTGGAAATTTGGACCTAATTTGGAAAAATGCAAAAGATGGGAACAGTTTACAGATATTACTATAACAAACTGTTTTCACCATCATGTACTATTGGACACCACAAAATGTCTTTATCTCACAGTCCTGTATTTGTTCATAAAGGAAACAGAAGTGGTACAAAAGAGAATGGAGATGGGAAAAATAGCCGGATTGAGTCAAGTGTACATAGAATATTATGCCCTCAGCAGATAATCATGCATGCAAAGCACACCAAGATGAAGAGAAGGATGCTGAAAGTAGAGGTAGATGGGCACCACAAATAAGAGTCATAGTAAAGATAGGATGAACAAGGCTTTTCCATAAACAAAGCATCTCCCTCCCTTTTCCTAGCACTACTGTGCTTGCCTCCCCCCTCCCACTTCTCACCCTGACTTATTTGGACTTTTCTCTATACCCTTGCATGTCCCTCCCCAAATACTCATATGGGTCACACCATCCTCGGCAATGTCTGTCAGCACTCATCTGGCATAGCTTCAGCAAGTTACACGTCTACCAAAGGCAAACTTTTCAGACTTCAGCATTTTCCCCAGGGCTAGCCCTAGTCTTTGAAGCAGATATGACCTTCCTTCCATCCTGTGGAGTGTCCTGCCACAGACTATGAAGCTGAAGCAGACATTATGAATCAAAATGTTATATAACTGAACACCCCCTGGCAGCCACTTGACTCTTTCCCAGGGCTGTCCTTGTTAGAAATGAGCTGTATTTAAATGGAAAATGGCAACACATGGTTAAAAATGCCAACAGTTTTGTCACAAAATCAGTCATGGAAAATCTGTCCTTTCTATTTGTTATAGGGTCTGGCATCTTCTAAAGCCCATGCAGCTGTTTCTCTGAAAGACAGTGAGGCAGTCCACAGTCAGGGCAGCATTTGGCTTCATACAGTATTATTTGCTCAGGGGGAAATCATAAAATTGGAATCAGAGGGTGATGATGGCTTTTGTTAGTGCAAGAGGCCAGGTCATCCTCAGCCCACTGAAGAGGGTATTCATCAAGCTCCCTTTGCTTTCAGTTTCTGAACTGTAACTCAAAGCATTACCACCAACAAGCTGCTGTTGTTGGAATCTGTTCTTGTCATTAACAAACACATTTTCAATGCTTGAAGAGAACTCTGCAGGAAATGCTGTTTCATTACTAAACACTGTGCACACTTGGCATGTTTAAGAATAGGGAAGGTGGAGAGAGAGAGAGACAAACAGAGATGCAGAAAGAGACAGAGAGATAGACACACAGAGACAGAAATACAGAGAAAGTGGGAGGGGATGAGAGGGAAATGAGAGACAGATACAGAAAAATAAAGACAGACACATAATCAGAGAGAGAGAAATCAAAACAGAGAGACAGAAACAATCATCTCTGTAGAGAGAGAGGGACAAGGACAGAAGTGGAGACAGACAAAAGTGGTTAAAATGGAAGGGGAGAGAGAAGAAAGGAGAGAGGGAGTGAGAGAGGGGGGAGGGAGAGAGAGAGAAAGGGACAGAGAGAGAGAGAGAGAGAGAGAGAGAGAGAGAGAACTTTTGTGCTTAACTAAAAGGAAGTTTTCAGTCAAAAATTTTTTAATTACTTCATCCTGTCAAAAAATAAAAACACTGAATCTCTCATGCAATGTAATTAAATCTCTTTATCATGTGCTCTCTTAGGGCAGGACCAATGTCTTAAACTTGTGGATTTGAAGTCAGAAATCTCCAGTAGAATTCTGGTTTAATGAATTTCTCAGAGGCAAGGGGAATAATAGGAAAAAATAAATATTACCTTAATGTAAAGAGGGCGATTGCTATATGAAAATTTTATGGAACCCAGTAGTCTTTTGAAGAGTGGGTATGTTCTATTCTTATAAATGTACAACATATTTACTAATTGTCAATTTTTCTATCAATGATTTTTAGTGCATGGATTGCCCTGGGACTAAGGACATGAGAAGTTTTCACTTTTTCTCCATGATTCCAGGAACACATTTACTTTAGACTCTGGGGAAGAGCCAAGTGTGAGGGGAAAATACTACTTATCCTAATCTGTTTGAACCTTTAACATATTTTTAGTTGGGAAATGTGACCAACTGAAAACCCTGATATTAATATGGCAAATCCTAAGATATAATAATCCAAAATTTTATACTTTCTTTAGAGAAACCCTGTGGGTTAGGTAGCACAAAAATAATCATCTCAATTTTACAGATGAATAAACAGAGACTGAGAAGTGGGGTGATGAGGTCATATAGCTAGTAAGTATCAAGGCAAGGAGTCTTTTATCTCTGTGTCTTGGGTTCTTTCCACTATAATTAGAAGGGTGTCCAAAGCCCATAAAATTGGAGTATCTAAGACTCACAAGGTAGTACTATGTCACTGAAAAATAGGCTTGTATATCCTACATCCTACAAGTTTGTATCTAAATTCTCTCAAAGATATAAATTGCTGGGCAATTGTACACATTGACAGGTGATTGAGCTCAATCTGAGGGATCAGATTTGTGGCTGAGGCCTAATCTATAGGTCATCTACTCACTGCTCAAATCCCTCTTAGATGAATTCTGTGCTCTGGCTTTCGAATTACATGGGGTGTGTGTGACTATGGACTACATGAAAAATTTGGGAGAACCCAGGTATACCATACAACTTTTTGACTGCTTCAGGGAATTCAGTGACAAGGGCCTTAACATATTGCACTGAAGTGTTGTGGATTTCCCTCTCAGTAGAATGTGAATATCAGGAAGGAATCTTTATAGTGGTGGGAAAAGTATTAACCAAATGTTCTGGCTTTTGAGCTGATTGGCTGCCAAAAAAGAAGTCAATAATAATAATAGCCAGGAGAAAGGGATGTCTCTATACTAGCTAATTAAAGGAACTTGGTTTTCTTAATCAAGCTACTACACAGGAGAGAAAAATATGGTGATAATGTTAAATCTGCAGAAATTTAACCTGTACTTTCATCTGCCTCTTTACATAATCATAAGAGGAAAGGATATCATTGATACAGGATTTCAGGCAGATGGTTAAAATAGACAAAGCATCACAGAATGCTGGTAGTGAAATGGATGTTCAAGTTCAGAAAATTTAACTCTCCAACTTAAAACTTTGGAAGCTGTGTTCCAAACAGATTAAGTAATACCCAAAGTCATAGTGCTTTTACGGAGGAAAGCCAGGATTCAAACTCCAGACCAAATACAGAGTGCTTTCTTCCAAATCAGCTTTAGCACTTATAGCATACATAGAACCTGCTACTTTACCTCCAAGAGTTCTTAATAGTCACTCTATATTTTTCTCTTGGTCCAAATATCACTGCCATGGCAAATAAGATATGATAGCATTAGAAGGAAATTTGCCTTGATGTATTAGTATCAATTTATGACATGACAACAAAGACAGGTGCCAAAAAGAGATGAGTCTTGATCTGATCTGCAAGGCTGAGTTTTCTTTCCAACCAGGGACAGGATCATGTTATATTGGTTCACACAGTGGGTCACTTTTGTAAGGAAAAGCAGTCTCTCTAATTTTTCAAAACTTTCTCTGGGACCAAAGTAATTTTTAAATTTGCAGTTAGGATTCTGCAAAACCAGTTCATATTTTAATAACAGTCTTAGAAGAAACTGGAATTGTTACCAAAAGCACTCCATCTGAGTCACATTTGGCACAAGAGGTATTCCATCTCACATTGCTGTCTGTCTCTGTTTTAATTATTTGAAAGTTTAAGTGTGAAGTGGGGAGGGGGGAATGGAAAGAAATTGAAATAGCAATAACTCACAGGTCATGCAAAGCAGGAAGAGAAATATTCCACAGCTGAACTTTTCAACTGAGATCTGAGAATCTCTCTTATTTGTTATTATTATTAATGATAGCTAGCACATTAATATATGGTTTTAAAGTTGACAGAGCATTTTACAAATATATCTTATTGTTTCCTCACAACAACCCTGGGAGGTAGGTGCTATTATTCCCACATTATCAATGAGGAAACTGAGACAGACAGAGGTTAAGTGGTTTACCCAGGTTCATACTGCTAGTAAGTATCTGAAATCTCAACTCGAACTCAAGTCTTCCTAACTCCAGGTCAAGTGCTTTACCTACTGCATGAACTAGCTATCTATTCTTACTTAAAAACTGCTTACAGTTTCTAACTTCTCCAATTCATCCTCCATTTAACTGTCAAAGTAAGCACAGGTTTGACAACGTCCCCTTCCCAATCTCCCAATAAACTTAGGTGGCTCCCTATTTCTTCCAGGATAAAATATAAAATTCAGTGTTTGACTCCCAAAACCCTTTATAACCTGGCCCTTTCCTCCCTATCAAGTCTTCTTACATTTTATTCCCCTCCGTCTACTCTATGATCCAACACCACCAGCCATACTCTCCTTTTTATGTTATTCCATTTCCTGACTGTGAATTTTCCCTGGCTGTGCCCTATGCCTGGAATATTCTCCCTCTTTGTTTGTCTCCTGGTTTGGCTGGTTCCTACTTTTTCCAAGAAGTCTTTCTTGGCTTCCCTTCCTGCCCTCATGCTGAAACATTCTCTCTGAGAATACTTCCCATTTACATTGGCTATATCTTTCACACAAATAGCTGTTTGTATATTGCCTTCCCTATTACAATATGAACTTCTTAAGGACAAGAATTATATGCTTGCCTTTCTTTGTATTTATGGCCCTTAGTGGAGTACTTGGCACAAAGTTAGCACTTAATGAAAGAGTGTTGTTGACTTTCTCAGTGAGCTGCACATTCAACTGCATGCTACTGTTTGAGTGGGCCTTTATCATCATTTTTTCTATTCTTTTTCTTTTCTGTACAGATGACCAGGTTTATCTAATTTAAGTCCACATGAATCTGAAAAGACAGTATAATGTTCTAGGATTTGGAACAATCAGCATGATTTCTTTCATTAACTGAAACATCTTGAGGATCTCACCATATATTTGGAATTCCTCCATTTTGCCCCAAGAGTTGGATACCCTTCATCAAAATTGTATGGACCCTTGGAGAGTATACATCTTATTTATTGCAAGTCAAGTGAGGCTTAGAACAAAAACAGGTAACTATCATTACTTTACAATAGATACATTTTAACTGTATTATGAGGCAGCAATTGTCAAAACTATCTGGTACTGTCTGAGAAATAGAAAGGTAGATCAATGGGATAGAGTAGGCATACAATTTACAGCAGCAAATAAGCATAATAACCTTGTATTTGACAAGTGTAAAGACTTAAGATTTTGGGATAAGAATTAATTATTTGGGGGCAACTAGGTGGTGCAGTGGATTGAGCACTAGCCTTAGATTCAGGAAGACCTGAGTTCAAATCCAGCTTCACTTACTAGCTGTGTGACCCTGTGCAAGTCATTTAACATCATTGCTTAGCCAAAAAATAATAATAATTATTATTTGGTTAAAAAAAAGTTGGGAACACTGGAAAGCAGTTTGGCAGAAGCTGAGAATGGACCAATATCTCAAACCATTTATCAAGATAAAATCAAAATGGATACGTGACCTAGCTATAAAGAGAGATTTTTACAAGAAAATTAGAACATGGAATATATTACTTATCAGACTTATGGACAGGTAAACAATTTATGAATAAATACGAGATAGAGAGCAAAGTTAGATGTAAAATGCATAATTTCAATTACATTAATTAAAAAGTTTTTGTACAAATAAGACAAACATAACCAAGATTAGAAAGAAAGCAGAAAATTGGGGGGAAAGTTTATAGTTACTCAGATAAAGTTCTCTTATCTAAAATATATAAAGATCTGTCAAATCTATAAGAATATGAGTCATTCCCCAATTGATAAATGACCAAAGGATATGAACAGACAGTTTTCTAATGAAGAAATCAAAACAGTTTATAAGCATATAAAAAAGCTCTAAATCATTATTGATCAGAGAAGTGCAGATTAAAACAACCTTGAGATATCATTTTAAACCTATTAGATTGGCTAAAATAATAGAAGGGGAAAGTGACAAATGTTGAAGAGGACATGGAAAAATTGGGACACTACTTCATTGTTGATGGAATTGTAAAATGATCCAGCCATTTTGGAGAGCAATCTGGAATCATGCCCAAAGAGTTACTAAACTGCCTTTGATCCAGCAATACCACTAGTAGGTCTATTTCCAAAGATGATTAGGGAAAAAGGAAAAGAACCTATATGTTCTGAAATGTTTATAACAGTTCTCTTTGTGATGGCAAAGAAATGGAAATTGCAGGGATGCCCATCAATTGGGCTAGGCAGAACAAGTTGTAGTATATGCTTGTGATGAAACAGTACTATACTATAAGAAATTATGAGCTCAATGATCTTAGAAAAATGTGGATAGACTTGCACAGAACAATGAAGAGTGAAATGAGCTGAACCAAGAGAACATTGTACGCAGTAAAGGCAATATTGTTTTAAGAATGACTTCGAGCAAACAAATTATTTTGTCTATTATAAATACCCAAATCAACTATAAAAGGCATATGAAGAAAGATGCTATCTGCATCAAGAGAAAGAACTGATAAATAGAAGTATGTATAGGATAATTTTATGTATATATGTGTGTATATGTGTGTGTACACACACACACACATGCACACAGAGACCTATCTGTGTCTATTGGTGGCCATCTCTACTCTAAGATGGGGAGGTAGGGAAGAGAAAAAGACAAAAAGAAATTTACGTGATAATTTTTTTTGTATATTTGAAAGGAATATCAATGTGCATAGTAGATTTGCAGTTTCATACCCAATCATCTTTTTATTGTACTATGTTATGGAAATGCTTATTTTATTCCATAAATTACAAATAAAATAAATAAATAATAAATGAATTTTATATGATGATTTAAGGTGTGCAAACTGCTTTATATATATTATTTTATAATTGTCCATTTCATGGCCAGCTTCTCCCCACGTGGAACTGCACTCTTCCAACATGACTTTCAGAGATCAGGATCCTAGTCCTTGGGGCAGTTAATCCACCCAACTATGGAAGTCCTATACTGAAATCTCACATATAGAGAAGTAAGTGAATGCAAATTCACCTGCCCACTATATCCAGTTGGCCACAGACAAGACCACATTTCATAACCCATCCTGCTGCTCACCAGACCATTTTGCCATTTGCCTTGACACTAAATAATTACATTTCTACATGGTCTTCCACACTCTTCTCTAAACACAGTAATTCATTATCTCCAGAAAGGGTAGGATAATTGGTTCTCCTATGAATCCATTCACTATGCCTATGACTCCAGACCAAAATTGTCTTCCATTGCTATCATTCTCCTCTATGTGTTGGATCCCCCTGATAGAATGCAAGTTTCTTGAGGTCAGAGGCTGTCTTTCTTTATATTCACTTAGCTTCACCCAGTGTCACACACATAGTAAGCAGTTAAATGCTTTTTCATTCATTCATCATTGGTCTCTGTCCTATTCTGACTCAATGGAAATGGAAAAAAAAAGCTGCTTACTTGTACTTGTACTCATCCGTTGCCTTTTCATATAATTTTATGTGTAGATATATACACGTATATATGTTTATCCATGACTATATACATTGCACATAAATACATATACATACATACTGGTTCCAGAGTCAGAGGCCCTAATTTCAAAGCTCTCCCTCAAACTCTTTTCTCTAGGCCAAATATACCAACATCCCCACTTTATGCCACATATTTGTACATTATATTAAAAATATAAAGCATATGTTATGGGAACCCCTGCAATGGTGGTTAGGAATAAGGAGAGAGAGAGAGAGAGAGAGAGAGAGAGAGAGAGAGAGAGAGAGAGAGAGAGAGAGAGAGAGAGAGAGAGAGAGAGAGAATGAAAATAACTTTGTTGAACTTTGAAGTGTCTCTACTTCATTTTTTGCCATTTCTGCACAGTTTTAGAATAGGAAATTGAGAAGTCATCTAGTCCACCTCACCACCCCCCATTTTACAAATGTAAAAACTGAGACCCAGGAAGGTTAAGTGACTTCAGGTAGGTCACTTAGGTAGTAACTGACAAAGGTGAACTTTGAACTTAAGATCTCTGGCACTATATCCAGTGTTCTTTCCATTGTACCCTGTACAGTGTACCTAACATATCCACTCTCCTGATCCTTTGGATAGTATAAAATCAAGTGGATAATGATTTTTTAGAACTACAGAAACAGCAAAATATGTTTGAAATGCATTCAATGGAGCCTTATTAAGGGTATATCTTACTTGAACTCAAATTATAGGGAAAAAGAATGTTACCTTTAATAGAAGCAGGATCATGTCATACTGATCTTGTCATTCTGGAAAGCTTGCAATGCTCTGCATGATAATGCTTGAAGCCTAATTACCATTCATTAGATGAGAATCAAAGATTGAGTAGGTATTTGCACAGACCTAAAACACAGAGAATATATAATCCTATGAAATGGTTCTCCTTAGACTTGTGAGAGAGAAAATATAGTGAAAAGTGTTGAACTTGGGAATTAAAAGTCTTAGGTTTGAATGTTATATATGTTTTGTTATATTTGTGACTCCAAATAAGTCAATTAACACCTCTGTGACTCAATTTTTTTATCTATAAAACAAGAATAAATAACTTTTACTTTGTCCCAAGGATTGTGTAAGGGGAAAAAAAACTTTATAAATCTTAAATTGCTTTATAAATCTAAGTTATCAATATTCTCTAACAAAATGTGCTGAAATGTTCTGAACTTGGAGTTAATCAAGAAAATTAGGGTTGAAGTCCCATTTCAGACACTGTATAGCATGATCCTATGCATGTATTTAGTTTCTGTGCTTTAATCAGCTCCTTAGAACATGATAGGTGCATTGGATAGAGCACAGACCTTGGAGTCAGCAAGACCTGAGTTCAAATCCAGACTCAGGCACTTACTGACTGTGTTAAAGAAGGACAAGTTTCTTTATGCCTCAGTTTTCTTATCTCTGTAAAATGAGGATAATAGCACCTATCTCAGAGTTGTTGTGGTGATCTAATAACTATATTATTTCTAGATTTGGTCCTACTAACTCAAAAATGGGTTGTTGATCCATGGTGGTGGAAGGAATTTCTGTCCCAGAAGTTTTTCATATAGGCAAAATTGTAGAATCTTGGATAATTATAATTATTTTTGGACTTGGAAGAGACCCCAAGAGTTACCTAGTCTGATTCATGTTGCCACAGAATTGGGTCACAATGTTAACACTTCCTGGCAGGTTAGTTGTTTTTTTTTTTTTTTTTACAGTTGCTGTTTTGTTTCTTTAAGTCACTTCTCCAGACTCTTACCTGGAGTGAGGACTGCTGAAAGAAAGGTACTAGCTTTACCTTCCCAAAATATTTTTTTTTAAATATCAAAGAGTTGTGATATTTGTCAGTGTGTATCAGAAATATGATGGACAACAACAATAACAACAAGCTTATGCAATTCTGGGTTTCATTAAGAGATAGCAATAAGAAGGCAATGTTCCTACTGGACTCCGCCTTGGTCAGAACACAACTGGGGACTTGCATTAAGTTCTGGGCACCATATGTTAATGTTAATAATGTTGTTAGGGAGAATGTTAATAATTGGTAAACCTTCAAAAGAGGATGACCCCTTTGGTTAAGGTATTCAATGTCATGCCATATGTGAATCAATGGAAGAAAATAGAAATATTTGAACTAGAGAAAGGAAGATGACTTAAGGAAAACTCAAGAGAAATTCACATTCATTTGCTCATGTCAAAAAAGGGAAGTAGAAACCATGATAGGAAGTTGCAAAGAGGTAAATTGAGGTTTGATAAAAGAAAGAAAATAAGGTAATAGAATAATTATTCAAAATCAGTTTACCTTAGGAGATAGTGGGTTACCCCTCATGGAAAAAGTTCAAGAAAAAGCTGACTCCTAGGCACTATGGTCTAGAAAGGATTCTTGTTCAGGTACTGTCTTTACTCAGTGGTTAGAAATTTTATCCTAATAAAGCAATCAACCAAACAATCACTCTATCAACAAGCATTTATCAAATGTCTAAAGTAGCACATTCCAACATGAATTTTGCCTTTATAGCTTTCATCCTTTTTGCCTAGTTCTACCCTCTTAGAAAACAAAACAAGTTTAGTCAATTTTCAATGTAGTAGCCCTTGAAATATTAAGGACAGGTATTATCATTAACTCTCCTTCCCCTATCAATGTTTCCTCTCCCCTTCTTCACTCACATGGTATACGTGCATGTACATAGATGTGTGTATATACATACGCATATATGTGTATACGTAATGTGGAACCGGCCTTTAGAACATTGTCACATTTGCTTCCAATTTTTCAAATGTCAAAATTCCCTTTTTTATATTGTGAAGCTCCAACAAAAGGGCTTAGTTTATAACTATTCAAACAACTATGCCTACATAGTCCTTATATTTTACCATTAGCTCCTCTTGTAAGAATTATAAGATTTTTAACAATTTATTAAAAGTAAGAAGGTGAGTTGGTTCCCAAGATTTTTTTAAAGCATGTGAGTTACAAACGTTTCTGTTGGAGACTGATATTTCTGACGGTAATTTGATTTTCTCTATCCCATAGATTGGGTATATATTTAAGGTAGAAGTTTGTTGTTACTTCAATCTGTCTTTCCTTTTCATGTTGTCTTAGAGTTTCCTCTAAGAGAAGATGCCAACATCACCTGTGGTGGTCTATTGAACTAACCTTAAAACAGCTCAAAAAGGCTAATAATAATAAGTCTAAAAGGTCAGTGTGTGCTGTCCTGTGGCTTCTGCTAATGTTCTGCTTCTTTTGTTTCTATCTCAAACAAAAGTAGGAATTTTTATTAGTTTAATAAAAAATGAGTAGCTTGATTGACAGTTTGAAAGAAAATATAATTTGAGGGAATATATTCATCTTAATTATCTAAACCTTTTCTAGCCATCACAGTTACAGAGTTGACCACTGTAGGTATTTTTATTTTAATTCAATAAAAATAAATTTGCATAGTTGGTTGTAATAAAACTAAAGATGAAAAATGATTTTTTTAATTCCCAAAAGTCTCCAAGATCCTGTCTCTCACTTTAATTTAAATTTAGTAGAGATCAAATAGAATAGGTCGATAGCAAAACGCATGACCACAAGTTTTTATTTGTTAGAATTAATTATTAACCTTGATACTTGCTGGTAGGTAGAGGGAATATTTCTTAAGTGCCTACATTTTTATAATTAGTTTCATACAGAGACAGTTGAATCATCTCCACATAGACTAATAAATGAAGAGTCATTATCAACAGTTATGCATTGCAATATGAAGTGATTGCTCAGAGTAACTGCTAGCAGTGTTAATGAAAACACACATACATGTAGAGAAATGATAATCTTGTTACAGCACTGGGCTTGAATTCCTAGTCTGCAAATCTATGATTGCTCACATACATGTACTGTAGGTTTCTCATAGGGAGAGTTCATTATGTGGAGGAAATTTTCTCCAGGTTACTTTTTTTTATTATTTCTAACAGTTTACCAAGGAATCCTCATTTAAGGTAATCAAAAATGTTTGAGCATCTAATATTTGTGTAAATATGGGCAATAACTAAATTCATAGCAGTATATTAAATTTACAGCACTTATATTATTTGCAAAGTGTCTGGATCTTAGAATCATATATTTGGAGCTTGAAATCCACTGACACTGACCCTCTCATTTTATGCTAAGGAAACAGAGATTCCAAGAGACACACTTAGTAATACTGTAAGGCAGTATTTGATCACACTTCCTTACTCCAATTCCATTGGCATATCCACTTCAGCTGCTCATGATAAATTTGTTTTGGTCATGGTTAAGATACTTTCCAGATATGTTGTTTAGCCTCTTTATGGAGATGAATTGAAATAATTTCATTCCTTGGCTAAGAAATATAGATTTTATTTATTTTAATTTCTTTTGAAAAAACTATATTAGACTTCAGTAATATTAAGTGTGTCACCTCTTTCCATGACTTAGGAGTTTTCCAAGTTACTGATATGCTATTGAATTCCACTAAGGTTTTGAATTAAAAAAAAATTCCTCAGTAAAGCACTATATCCAAATATGTACTATTCAATATAATTTATAGATACATTATGGAATATATAGAAAAATGTGCATCTATGCATATATATTCACACATATATGTGTGTATGTATATGTACGCATATATGTATGTATATGTGTATGGCTTTTCCTAATTATTTCTATATGTTTGGGGGATTTTATCCATGAGAATAAATTACTGTTTTAGCTAAGAGAGAGCCTAGAAGTTTATTGATTTTTCATAGTCATGTAAGATGTGAGAACCATTGAGTAGCATACTATCTTATAATTTCTTATTTTTCAGACTCTCTATAAGCCAAAAATCTATTTTTGAGATCAGTTTTTCAGAGAGCCATGTGCCTAAGAGTTTCTTCTATCTCTTCTCGTACTATTAAAAGGCAACAATAAAATTTTATTGGTGTAGGGAACTTCCAGAATAGGAACTCACTTCAGTTAGGTAGATCAGCAACTTGTACTTAACTTAGTCTTGGAATGATACCAAAGGGCACAGAGAGATTAAGTGACTTGCTTATGAACCATGAAAACTATTTTTGAATATCATTCTTTATTTAATGCATTAACCTTCAATTTTATTCTTCTCTTTCTCTGTTTTCTATAGACTTTTTGTCTTTCAAATATATGTCAATGACATATTTGAATAGTCCTGTGATTTCTTCAGTCTTGGAATCTCTCTCCAGCATTAGGATCAGCAGCTTTATGGTCTTTCTTGGGGTCCAGACAAAGTCTGACTATGTTTTTGTTCCTATTTTGGTAAAATTAAAACAACAACAACAAAAATTAAACTTTACAGTATTGATAAGATTAAAATAATCTCCCATCTTTGATAAATTGTAAATGTGTTTTCCTTTTTAGATTCTTGGCTAGATCCTTGATCTAAGTGGTGTGAGTATCCCCACTCTGACAAGATAAATAATGCCTTTATGCCTTTTCATTCTGTGTGATTTCTAACAGTCTTTCCAGAAATCTTTCATAGAGCACTCATTTAATGCTTTGGAGGCTTTCCTTTTTGTCTCTTTCTCTGAAGCAGGTATTCAAAGATACCATCTGATCTATCTATTATCTGTCATTCTCAAAGTATGACTGGTCTATCCAGTATCATAGCTCTTCTTTGGGGCCAAGTTTGATTATCTTAATTTCACAGCATTCAGTTTATATTATGTAGTCATTTTTGCTTTCTTTTCCCATTTGCATTGTTTTTACTATGGTAGTCCCTGGTGGGGAAGGAATAAAACAAAAGGGAATGAGCATTTATATAGCACCTACTAAGTGCCAGACACTATGCCAAGCACTTTTTTATTATCTCATTTGATCTTGTTGTACAAGATACAACACTGCAGTAAGTAATAGTTTTCCTAATTCTCATCACTTCATTTTGCAAGAGTTCATATGTCTTTCATTGCTTCTCTATATTCATAATTTCTCAAGTTCCAGTGACATCATGACATTCATGTTCCACAATTTGCTTGGCCATTTAGCAGTCTATACCCATAAGCTTTGTTTGCAGTTCTTTGCTACTGCAAAAAGTGTGATTACAAGTATTTGGATGATCAGATTTTTGTTTATAGTAATGACATCTTTGGTTTATTGTTGTTGTTATTCATCTTTCATTTATAAAGAGGGCCATTGGCAACAACAACAACAACAACAACAACAAAACCAATAGCTACAATACTGTACTGGAAATGTTAGCTTTAGCAATAAAAGGAAAAAAAAAAGATATGGAAGGAATCAAAATAGGCAATGAGGAAACAAAGCTATCACTTTGCATATGATAAGATGGTATACTTAGAGAACATTAGAGAATCACCTAAAATATTTAAAATAATTAACAACTTTAGCCAAGTTGCTGGATATAAAATAAAGTCACATAAATCACCAACATTTCTACATATTACTAACAAAGCCCAGCATCAAGAGATAGAAAGAGAAATTCCATTTAAAATAACTGTAGACAATATAAAATATTTGGGAGTCTACTTGCTGAGACATAACCAGGAACTATAGAAACACAATTATAAAACACTTTTTACACAAATAAAGTCAGATTTAAATAATTGGAAAAATATCAGTTGCTCATGGGTAGGCCAAGTGAATATATTAAAAATGACAATTCTACCCAAATTTATTTATTCAGTGCTATATCAATCAAGCTACCAAAAATTATTTTACAGAGCTAGGAAAAATATTAAAGAAATTCATCTGGAAGAGCAAAAGGTCAAGAATATCAAAGGAATTAATGAAAAGAAAAGCAAGGAAAAGTGGCCTAGCCATGCCAGATCTAAAACTATTATAAAACAGCAATCATCAAAATCTGATTCTTCTTTCAAAACATGACTAATGTTGAAATGTGTGTAATATGATTGTACATATATAGACTATATCAGATTGCATGCCATCTTGGGAAAGGTAGAGGGGAAGGAGGGAGAAAAAATTAGAACTCAAAATTTTATAAAAGTGAATGTTGAAAAGTAAATCAAATATTAAAATTTAAAAAATAGTAAGAGCTAACATTTATATATTGCTTTAAGTTTCACAAAGCACTTTATGAATATCATCTCATTTGATCCTCACAAAATTCCTGGGAAGTAGGTGCTGTTATCTTTTTTTATAGATAAGGAAACTGAGGCAGAGTTAAAGTGACTTTCTCAGGGTTGCACAGTAAGTATCTGATCCTCTATTGGAGCTCAGTTCTTCCTGAATCAAAGGTATAGCACTCTATCCACTATGCCACCTAGCAGTGGAATTTCAGTCAAAGTATATGGAAATTTGAATCAGATTCTTAGCAAAATTCCAAATTGCTTTCTAGAAGTTTCTTTTTTTTTCTTTTTACCAATTCATAGCTTTACCAATAATATATTAGTGCCTTTGCTGGTATTTCCTCTGACTTCTGTTATTATACCAATTTTCTCTGAGGTTTGTGAAGGCAAACCTCAAAGTTGTTTGACTTGCATTTCTTTTATTATTCAAGATCTAGGTCATTTTTTTCATGTGGTTGTTAAGAGTTTCCAGTTCTTTATTTGAGAATTATTCGTTTCTTTAACTGCTTATCAATTGAGAACCAGCTTTTAATCTTAAATATTTATTTACTACCTTGGTTATTTGACCATGTCAGAGAATTTATAAAATAAATGTCAATTTAAATCTAATTGCAGCTGAACCTCTTTTCAGTTTTTCCAGAAGTTTATGTCAAATAGACATCTCTTCCCCAAGTAAATGACCGTGGATTTACCTAATGCTGGCTAATGAGTTGCATATTTTGTACTTTTCTCCTTCATTATATGGTATCTAATAATTTTGCTATTAATGTTTTATAGTTTCATTTGAGGTTTTGATGTTTCTCTCTCACTTTATCCTACATTTTCCATTATTTTCCATGACATTCTTTTATTTCTCATGAGATACTCTATTTCTCCAAATGAATTCTGTTATTATTTTTTTCTAGACCTATAAAGGATACTTTTGGAAGTATAGTATACATTAAATCTTAAATTAAATTATATAACATCACAATTTTACTATATCAGTATGGCCTAACCATGATCACTGAATATCTCTACTTATTTGTTATTCTTAAATTATTAAATGTGTTTTTATAGTTATTAAACATCTTGATCCTCCTTTCCCTTCCCCTCTCTACATACACTGAGAAACACAATGGGAAGGGAAGACAGTAGCTAGAATAATTAAATTGCATCACACCATGGTTTTATATCATTTGACCCAGTGTAGGACTTAACTTATTTTTTCTTTATATTTAATTTATATTAAATTTAATGAAGGTATATTTATATTTTAATCCACAAATCGCTAATTTGTACATACTAGGTAGTCAATATATTTGCTGAATTGAATTAGTTGCCCAGATTGAATGTAGGTTCCTAAAGAGTGAAAGAAAATTTTCTGATTCACATCGATATCCCTAAGTGATTGCAAATACTTTTACAGTCTATAGGGTGAAAATGGAGATCTAAGCAAATATTCCTTGTCCCAAAAGACATTTTGGGACACTTTGTATTCTGTGTACATTCTGAGCAGCCTGCTACAATCCAAATATATTCTTTCATTTTGAACAATGGGGATGATTGTTTCAGTCATCTCTTTATTTACTTAATAGAGGTGCAGACATACTTTTTTTGCAACAACTTTTTCTGACTAGGTTAGACTTGGTCTATAGGCCACATGCAGAGTGACCAGAAGAGGGTACTTTAGTAAGCTGAAATAAATGTGTGGATGATAAGTTTGATAATAATATAGCAAAGACAATGATACAGTTAGCAACAGATGCCAAATGAAGCTTGTGGAACAGTTTTAAGGGTGTGTGTGTGTGTGTGTGTGTGTGTGTGTGTGTGTGTTTAATGCCTATCAACAGACCTCAAAAGTCTTAGACTGAACCTGTGTTTTTGCTAAAATTTAGAATTCTTTTAATCCTAACTCTAAAGCTGAGATTAAGAGCAGTTGGCCATGGAATGCTGAGCAGATAAATATAGCTCAATCCAGTCACCACTCCAGTATTACTGTTATCAATCTCCTGATGTTTGGAAGGGTTGGAGGTAGGAGCACTCTAAAGAAATAACAGCACACTTTTGTTCAACTGAACACGCACCATACTGAAAGCTTCTCAAGTGTTACCTGGAGGCTCTCTTGTCTGATTCAGTTCAGACATCTGTTCATTATCTACATTGGTTGCCTGATAGCTAAATAAGGAATGTTTTGAGGTCTATTGCACAGAACATAAAATTCAGCTTAAGATAAAACCACATTGTTGGTCCTGGCTATTTATTCCACTGGAGACTTAATGACTTTTTCTTGGATGACCTTTGTAATAATGATAGACAAATATTAACCAAGTTTAAACCTTTATTTCTAATTGTTGGGGACTTTTAGAGGTGATCAGAAAGGGGAACTTAACAAATTAATGGGAAGGAGACATTTTCCTTCCATTTTTGTAAGGCAATTGGTAAAACTATGAAAGATGATTAATGGACTACTCTGTGTCTTTAGACTACAAATGTTTCTTTCAAATTAGACTTAGATGATTACTCTTCCAAAAAGCAACTCAATTCATTGAAACTAAATCATTATTAACATTTATTACTCTATGTAAGAGATTATGCTGTATATGAGATTTTGTTAGTATAATGGTATTAATCAGGGAAGTACCTCCCCCCATGACTTTTTAATTTCAATCTCCTACATTGAGACTATTTCATGCATAGGGCTGGTTCTGTTCTTTGGTCCTTTAATCCAAAGGATTACATGTGATCAGAGACTTATATTTAGTTGTCATGTGTCTGTGTGACTGAGATTACAACAAAGATAAAATTTTCAGGAACTATTAAACCAGGAAGAGTAGCCCACTCAGTTGTTTTTCAAAAGAGGGAATATTTTTTCTCTCTCTATTGTTGTCTCTGTATGGGTTTCAATCTCTCTTTGTAGCGTGTCATTTGAGACCCAGGCTGCTTCCACTTTAGATTTCTAGTGAGGGAAAAGGAGATATCTTTCCTCCTCCGTCTTAGCATCAATGTCTACATGCACATGACAAATAGAATATCTGTTTGCTTAGATGAGTTTGGTAATAGATTTCAAATAAGAAGGTTCCTCTTCTACTTTGTGTTTACTTCCTTTAGCATAGGTGACTAAATAGTGATCATGAGATTAGCATTTCAATCTTGGAAGCTATACTCTGAGCTCAAAAATTCAGGAGTTCCTGGGTGGGTATAGGTGATGGTTTCCAAGAATGAAATGATCCCTACAACAATGTTTCTGAGGACACAAGATGTAATCATCACCATGACACTAAGTCATCTGAAAGTAAATGGCCTGACTTATCAAAAGATATGGTCCTTTAGTGAATTGGTTTGGATATTACAAATCCAAGGTAAAAGAAAAATGTATACTCAGTAGTCTGCCAAGTTTTCTAGAAACTTTACTTCATAGTAATGTACACAATGCTGGAAATTTCATATTTTGAGAATTTGTCAATATTTACTAATGAGTCTTATAATTTTAGTATTTATTTTGGAAAGGATGAAATAAATAGCTGTCCTATACTCAATACCTATTTTGTACACAAGTAACTCTCTAGAAAGGATTCTGTTCTTCCTTTTTGGGGATATTCTGGATACAAGGTAGATCTAAGCTTTGTTTAATAAATATTCAATGTATCTTCTCTAGGGTGAAGAGCCAGAGTCCTAGCGGAGACCTTGGTTGGAGGTCAGATTCCATCAGGATATAAACCTTGTTTAAGTGAGCCCAGATTTGGGGCTTCTTATTGTGAAGAAAGTTCTTTCTTCCAGCGCTGTGGATGATACTAGTTGTCAGATAAAATGATACAATCCAAGTCTTACTTTGAAAAGAAGTCACAGTCTAAAGGGATGGGTGAGTTTATAATGCAAAAATGATTGTGATAGGAAAGTGAAAGAAAAAATGCAGAAGGGTGATGAATACATGAAGAGTGAGATGAAGGACACTAAAGAAATTCAGTGGTGGAGCTTGTGAAATCTCTTTAAACATGTGTTTGATTATATTCTTTAAATACACTTCATTCAACACATGTTTATTAATTGCCTATTATGGTCATTCTGGGGATATAAAGACAAAAATCATAGAGTCCCTACCTTCAAGGAGCTATCATTCTACTAGGATAAGAAAAAATGAAATGGGTGAATAGCAACATAAATAAAGGATAGTTTGAAAAGTGACTTCCTGGAAATGGTGGGCCCTAAGCTGAGAATGGACATAAAAATAAACATTTTGAGAGGTGGAGATTGGGAGGGAGTGTATTTGATCCATAAGGACAATTTGTCTGAATACAGAGATGAAACTGGAATGTGGAAATCAGGAACAAGGAGGAGTTATTTTGGTTGGAATGCACAGTACATGAAGAGGAATGATATTAGATTAATATTGGCAAAGTAGGTTGTTGCTAGGTAGTACAGCAACTTAAATGACAAGCCGAGGAGGCTATATTTTATCTCAAATACAGTCAGAAGCTCTGGGGTTTTTTTTGAGATTTTTTTTTTATTAAATGTGCATACCTTTTGATCCAGCAATAGCACTTCTAGGGTGATATCCCAAAGAGATCACACAAATAGGAAAAGGACCCACCTGTACAAAAATGTTTATAGCAGTTCTTTTTTGTGTTGGAAAAGAATTGGAAATTGAGAGGATGCCCATCAATTGAGGAATGACTGAAAAAGTTGTGGTATATGAATGTAATGGAATACTATTGTGCTATAAGAAATGATGAACAGGCTGATTTCAGAAAAACCTGGAAAGACTTGTATGGTCTGATGCTGAGTGAAATGAGCAGAACCAGGAGAACATTGTACACAGTAACAGTCACCTTGTGTGATGACTAATATTGATAGACTTAACCCTTCTCAGCAATACAAGGATCTAAGACGTCTCCAATGGTCTCATGATGGAAAATGCTATCCACATCCAAAGAAAGAACTATGGAGTTTGAATGCAGATTGAAGCATACTGTTTGCTATTTTTTCTTTTCTTTTGTTTTCTTTCCTCTTTCTGGAGCTTCCTCCTATTGGTTCTAATTCTTACTTATGACATCACTAATGTGAAAATATGTTTAATAGGAATGTATATGTAAAGTTATCTTGGGTAGGGAGGTGGAGAGGTAGGGGGAGAAAAATTTAAAACTTAAAAGCTTATGAAAGTGATTGTTGATAATTAAAATGAAATAATTAAAATATTGTTTTTATTTTTCCAAATTACAAGCAAAACTGTTTTAAAATCTGTTTTTAAAAATTTTGAGTTCTCAATTCTTTCTATCTCCCTACACATCTCCTCCCTGAGACAGTAAACAATTTGTTATAGGTTATACATGTACAATAATGCAAAACATTTCTATAGTAGTCATGTTGTGAAAGAAAACATACCAAAAAAAGAGAAAGTGAAAAATACTATGCTTTGATATGCATTCAGATTCCATCAGTTCTTTCTCTAGAGGAGAATAACATTTTTCATCATGAGCCCTTTGAAATTGTCTTGGATCATTGTGTTGCTGAGAATAGCTGAGTCATTCATAGTTGATCATCATACAATTTTCCTGTTAGGGTGTGCAATGTTCTGGTTCTGCTCACTTCACATTTCACCAACTCATGTAAGTCTTCCAAGATTTTCTAAAATCACCTTGCTCATCATTTCATATAGCACAATAGGATTTCATTACAATTATACACCACAACTTGTTCAGCCATTCCCCAATTTATGGACATCCACTCAATTTCCACCTGTTTGCCACCACAAAAAGGAGGAAGGAAAATTAAAGGAGAATTAAAATAGAAGGAAAATTAAACCTATGTGCTATGTTACCAGTGTTAAATGTAAGTTATTAAAGTGGCTAAATGGACTTTATGTTCCTTACCAAATTGAAGACCAAACAATCTGCCTGATAACCTAACTCAACTTGGTAAAGAATGAGATTACTTTCCATATGTTCCTCAGTTGATCAGTCATTACCCATTATAGTGTAACTTGTATTAGAACCTGAGAGTTAATAAAGGCTTCCTAGAAAAGTTCACAAGCAGCAAAACCTACCAAATAGAGCACTAACAATGGTTTCATCAAAAACTCCTCTTCATAATATACTGTACAAAAAAGTTTTTTTTTAAAATTTCATTTTAATAGCTGTTAGAAATGTTAATTAGAAGCAGCTGATTATAAGTGAAAAGTATTATGGAATGATAATGTCCCTGAACATGACCAATGAGAACTCAAGGTTAGGAATATATGCTAATTCTCCCTGGGTAGGCATATAAGCATCCAAGGTCTAATAAAATAATTCCTTAAAAATTATAATTGCACAAGTGGAAGCAAATGATTTTATTAGACATCAAGAAACAATAAAAAATCAAATAAATGAAAAATATATGAAATATGAAATATTTCATCAGAAATATCTCATCAGAAAAAAAACTGACCTACAAAATAGATCAAGAATATATCATTTGAAAATTACTGGACTGCTTAATTGCCATGATAAAATAAAGCACCTAGATATCATTTTTTTTCAAGGAATTATCAAAGAAAACTGCCCTGATATTTTAAAGGCAGAAAGTAAAATTGAATTTAAAATATAATGAAATGGAGCACTTTCAAACATTCTTCATGAAAAGACCAGTACTGAATAGAAAATTTGACTTTCAAACACAAGACTCAAGAGAAGCATAAAAAAGTTAAACATGAAAAAGGTATCATAAGGGACTCAATAAGGTTAAACTGTTTTCATTTCTATATGGGAAGATGACACATGTAACTCTGA
Source organism: Vombatus ursinus (assembly GCF_900497805.2). Taxonomy (NCBI): domain Eukaryota; kingdom Metazoa; phylum Chordata; class Mammalia; order Diprotodontia; family Vombatidae; genus Vombatus; species Vombatus ursinus. The sequence continues at coordinate 54,254,345 of NW_020954556.1, forward strand.
AGAACTTTATCATTATTGGGGCAGTTAACAGGAGTTTGCACAGACAGAAAACATGGGCATAAGTTGATTATGTTGACATGATCTCCAAAAAATAAAAAGATGAAAAAGAATACACTGGAAGACTTCTGGGAGCCAAGTTGATGGAGTAAGAACTAAGTCACTCTCCCTCTTTCTTATTGACCTGTGAAAGCCCCAAAAATATCACTCCAGTAAAAAAAAAACTCTGGAACATCTGAGCCAGCATAAAAATGAAGTGCAGCAATCTTGTAGCCTGGGAAGCTTGGGGGATTAATGAGAAAGGTCCTTTTGGCTCTGGTGGAAGGGGAGCAGTACAGGACAGGAGGAGTTACAGCAAGCCAGTGTCAAGCCCAACCTCAGTAAAGCAGGGGAATATCCTGAGCCCTAGGGTGGTGGAGTAGGTAAGCACCAACACCAGGACCTCCCATAGTGCCTTGACACAAGCAGAAGAACAGGTAGACTCCAGCTCAGAAAGTCACCATGTGCTTTGGTGGGCAGCCTCCAGTCCTCCAGCAGTCAAACCTCCCTGTGTTTCTGCACAACTCCATGAAGCACAATTTCAAGAGACACAGGTCCAGGTGGACAAGCATCCTCCAGTGGTCAAACCTTCCAGTGCTTCAAAGCAGCCTGGATGAGTAGGTACCCCCAGGGGTCAGACTCTATCCCCTTCCCAAGAACTTCAGTGTTGCTGACCCAGATCAGTACCAGGTAAGCTAACAGACCCCTACAACCTCCAACTGCCAGAGGCTCTAGCACACAAAGCTGGTGACCATGTCCCAAGGCCCCAGAACAAGAAGTTTGGATCAGTGCCCCTTGTGCTCCAGCAAGAGAGCTCTACTTTAAAAGCTAGGAAATAGGCAAACACCATGAGCAAAAAGAAGAAATAGACAATGACCATAGATTCTTACTATGGGGGCAGCTTTGATCAACACAAAATTCAAAAGAGAACAACATTGTCAATATACCCACAACTAAAACCTCAAAGTGGAATACGAGCTGGTCTCAAGCCTAAAAAGCCTTCTTGGAAGAGCTCAAGAAGAATTTTAAAAGTTAAATAACAGAAGTAGAAGAAAAATTGGGGGGAAAAAATGACAGGTATGCAAGACAGAGTCAATATCTTGGAAAAGGAAGGACAAAAAGTGACTATGGAAAACAAGTCCTTAAAAATACAAGTGGTCAAATGGGAAAAAAATACACTGAAGACAATAACTCCTTAAAAATAGAATCGGTCAAATGGAAAAGGAGGCACAAAACTCACTAAAGAGAAGAACTCTATAAAAAGCAAAATGGGCCAAATGGAAAAGGAGGTGCAAAATCTAAATGAAAAAAAATTTGTTAAAAATTAGAACTGAGTAAGTAGTAGCTAATGACTCTATGAGACATCAAGAATCAGTCAAACAGAATCAAAACAATGAAAAAAAAAGAAGACACAAAATATTTCATTGGAAAAAACAACTAACCTGGAAAATAGATCTAAGGGAGACAATTTAAAAATCATTGATCTACCTAAAAGCCACGATGAAAAACAGAACCTGGATACCAACTTTTAAGAAATCACAGAGAAAAACTGCCGAGTTCCTAGAACCAAAGGGTAAAATAGTCATTAAAAGAACCCACTGATCTCCTCCTGAAATAGATCCCAAATTGAAAATGCCAAGGAATATTGTAGCCAAATTCCAAGATTATCTGGTCAAAGAGAAAATACTGCAAGCAGCCAGAAAGAAACAATTAAAATATCATGGAACCACAGTCAGGAGTATGAAGGATCTTGCAGCTTCTGCATCAGAAGATCAGAGGCCTTGGGATATGGCATTCCATAAGGCAAAGGAGCTTGGATTACAATCAAGGATCAACTATTCAGCTAAATTGAGCATACTCTTTCAGGGGAGTAGATGGGCATTCAACAAAATACAGGACTTCCAAACCTTCCTGATGAAAAGACCAGAGCTCATCAGAAAACTTGATTTTCAAAAACAATACTCAAGAGAGACATACAAAGGTAAACAGGAAAGAAAAAAAAAACTACAACATGTTATTAATAAGGGCAAAACATTTACATTTCTACAAGGGAAGATGACACTTGTAACTTTTGAGAACTGTATCATTATTACAACATTTAAAATGGATATACACAGACAGAGGGCATTGTATGAGTTGACTTGATTGTGATGATAAAAATATAATTAAGTAGTAAAAAGGGATTGTTTTTGGAGAAGAGGAAAGTAGATAACAGACAAGGATAAATTACATCATATAAAAAGCCACAAAAGTCTATTGCCGTAGAGGGAAAGTAGGGAGGTAGACGACCATTGTTTGAACCTTACTCTTATCAGATTTGGCTCAAAGAGGGAATAATAATCAATTAGGTATAGAAATCTAACTTACCCTATAGGAGGTAGGAGGGGAAAGGGGAAAGAAAAGGGAGGGGATGGATAGAAGAAAGGGAAAAAGTAATAAGGATAAGGGGACCGATAGAAGCAAGGGCAGACAGGGAGGTGATGGTCAAAAACAAAACTTTAGTGAGGAGGGCAAGGGAGAAAGGAGAGAGGAAAGCCAAAATGGGGGGGAAAGATGGAGAGAAAGATGCAGGTAGTACTCTTAACTGTGAATCCAAACTAGGAGAGAAAAGAATAGTTTACCTGTCAGATCTATGGAAAAGGGAAGAATTGATGATCAAACAGAAGATAGAGAACATTATGGATAGCAATATAGATAATTTTAATTACATTTAATTGAGAAGTTTTTGTACAAACAAAGCCAATGCAGTCAAGATTAGAATGGAAGCAGAAAGCTAGGAAACCATTTTTATAGCCAGTGTCTCTGATAAAGGCCTCATTTCTCAACTATATAGAGAACTAAGTCAAATTTATGAGAATATAAGTCATTCCCCAATTGATAAATGGCCAAAGGATATGGACAGGCCATTTTCAGAGGAAGAAATTAAAGCCATCTATAGTCATATGAAAAAATGCTCTAAATCACTATTAATTAGAGAAATCCAAATCAAAACAACTCTGAGATACCACATCACACCTATCAGATTGGCCAACATGACAAAACAGGAGAATGATAAATGTTGGAGAAGAAGTGGGAAAATTGGAACACTAATGCATTGTAGGTGGAGTTATGAATGGATCCAAACATTCTGGAGATGAATTTAAAACTATTCCTAAAGGGCTATAAAATTGGATACCCTTTGACCCAGTGATACCACTTCTAGGTCTGTATCCCAAAGAGATCATACAGATGGGAAAAGGACCCTCATGTACAAAAATATTTATAGTAGCTCTTTCTGTGGTGGCAAAGAATTGAAAATTGAGGGGATGTCCATCAATTGGGGAATGGCTGAACAAGTTGTGGTATAGGAATGCAACAGAATACTATTGTACTATAAGAAATGATGAATAGGTAGACTTCAGAAAAATGTGGAAAGACTTATATGAACTGATGTTGAGTAAAATGAGCAGAACCAGGAGAACATTTTTCATAGTAAGAGCCATATTGTGCAATGGCTGACTCTGATAGACTTAACTCTTCTCAGCAAAGCAAGGATCTAAGACAACTCCAAAGACTCTTGATGGAAAATGCCATCCACATCCAGAGAAATAACTTAGCAATCTGAATGCAAATGTAAGCATACAATTTGCTTTTCTTTTCTTTTGTTATTTTGTTTTATTTCTTCTTTCTCGTGGTTCCTTTCAATGGTCCTAATTCTTCTTTACAACATGACTAATATGAAAATATGTTTAATAGGAATGTATATGTAAAGCCTATTTTATTTTAGATTGCATGCTATCTTGGGGAAGGGAGAGGTAAGGGAGGGGGAGAAAATTTAAAACTCAAAAGCTTATGGAAGTGAATGTTTAAAACTAAAAACAAATAAATTTTAATAAAAGAAGAATACACTAGAAGAAGGGAGAAGGGAGAAGTAGAATGAGGATTTTCTACACATAAAAGATGGAAGAACTTTTACAGTGGAGGACAAAATAGGGCTGGTGGACAGTACTTGAACCTCACTCTCACTGGAATTTGTTCAAAGAAGGAAGTATATATATATATATATATATATATATACATACACACCCAAACACATACATATACATGCACATATATACTTACATTTGTGTATGTATGTGTATACACATATATACTTATACGCATGTATGTATCTGTATACATACACACATACACATATATACACATATACATATATATATATATACATATATATTGAGTTGTGTATAGAAATTTAACTTATCCAATAGGAAAATGAGAGAAGAAGGGAATATGAGAAAGGTTGGAGCATGATAAAAGGGAGGCAATGGTTAAAAGCAAAATAGACTTTTGAGGAGGGACAGAATAATAAGAGAGAGAAGAAAAAGAAACAGAAGAAAATGGAATAGAGGGGAACAATTAATAATCATAACTGTGACTGTTATTGTGATGAGCTTATCTATAAAATGGAAGTGGAGAGCAGAATCAGAATACAATAATATATTGTGTACAAGAGACACACTTGAAACAGAAAGACACAGAGTTAAAGTAAATTAAAGTAAACAGAAAGACACAGAGTTAAAGTAAAGAAAAAAAAGTAAAGTTTCTGAAGCAGAACTGAATGTTTCATCTGAAGTAAAAAAGGCAAGTGGTAATAATCATGATCTCTCATTTTTTTCAGTTGAGTCTGACTCTGTGACCACATTTGGAGTTTTGTTGGCAACAATACTGGAGTGGTTTGCTATTTTCTTCTTTGGCTCATTTTATCAGTGAGAAAACTGAGGCAAACAGAGTTAAGCGTCTTGCCCTGGGTCACAGAGTTAGTATATGTCTGTGGTAGGATTTGAACTCAGGTCTTCCTGACAATAGGCACAGAACTTTATTCACTGTGGCACATGATCTCAGACAAAGCAAAAGTAAAAATGGACCCAATTTAAAAAGATAATAAGGGAAAATTTGCTTAAAGGTACCTTAGACAATAAATTAAAATTTAAAAAATTACAGCAAGTTTCTTTGATAAAGACCTCATTTCTCAAATATATACTGAGTTTAGAACTGAATCAAATTCATAAAAATAAGAGACATTCTCCAATTAAGGGGTAAAGGGCACAAACAGGCAGTTTCAGAAGAAGAAATTAAATCTATATATAGTCATATGAAAATTGCTTTAAATAGTAATGATTAGAAAAATGCAAATTAAAACAACTTTGAGATACCTCTTCACACCTGTCAGAAATGACAAATTCTGCTGGGGATGAGGAGAAAATAGGTACACCAACAAACTTTTGGTGGAATACTGAACTGGTCAAACTATTCTTGAGAACAATTTGGAATTATCCTTAAAGGGCTATAAAACTGTACAAACCTTTTGGCCCAAAAATATCATTCTCTCTTGTCAAAAAAGCTGCCACTCTGCTTTGGAATGTCAGTAATTAACTAATGACTTGTACAGCATCCATATATCCATAGAATATGTGACAGAGTCCTCCAACTTTTAAAGACACTCAACCCACAGAATAATAGGTAATTTCTAGCATATTTCTTCTGTACCTGTCCTCGCTACATTTTTGTTCTTGACAAACATAGCTTCTACTCTTCTTGTTTCTTTTTTTAATTAAATTAACCAAAGGTTTATCTTTTTTATTAGTTTTTTTCATAAAACCAGTTCTTAGTTTTATTTATTAGTTCAATAGTTATCTTAATTTCAATTTTATTAAGTTTTCCTTTGGTTTTCAATATTTCTAATTTGGTGTTTAATTGAGGATTTTTAATTTGTTCTTTTTCTATTTTTTTAGTTGTATACTTAATTCATTGATCTCCTCTTTTTCTATTTTATTTGTGTAAGCATTTAGAGATATAAAACTTCCCTTAAGAACTGCTTTTGCTGCATCCCATAAGTTTTGGTATATTGTCTCATTATTGTCTTTCTCTTGAATGAAGTTATTGATTGTTTCTATGATTTGTTGTTTGAACCAATCGTTTTTTTTTATTTAGTTTCCAATTATCTTTTAGTCTACCTTTCCATGGCCTTTAATTACATATAATTTTTATTGCATCATGATCTGAAAAGGATGCATTTAATATTTCTGCCTTTCTGCAATAGATTGTGAGGTTTTTATGCCCTAGTATGTGGTCAATTTTTGTGTACGTGCCATGTACCATTGAGAAAAAAGTATATTCCTTTCTAACCCCATTCAGTTTTATCCAGAAGTCTGTCATACCTATCTTTTCTAATGTTCTATTCACCTCCTTAACTTCTTTATTGTTTATTTTGTGATTACATTCATCTAGTTCAGAGAGGGTGAGGATGAGGTCCCCCACTAGTATAGTTTTGCTATTTTTTCCTGTAACTCCCTGAACTTCCCCTCTAAGAATTTGGATGCTATACCATTTGGTGCATATGTTTAGTAATGATATTGCTTCCTTGTCTATGGTGCCTTTTAGCAGGATGTAGTTTCCTTCCTTATCTCTTTTTATAAAATCTCTTTGCTTTTGCTTTGTTTGAGATAGGATTGCTACACCTGCTTTTTTTACTTGAGTTGAAGCATAATATATTCTGCTGTAGCCTTTTACCTTTACCCTGTGTGTGTCACTCTTTTTCAAATGTGTTTCTTGTAAACAACATATCGTAGGATTGTGGTTTTTAATCCATTCTGTTATCCACTTTCATTTTATGGGAGAGTTCATCCCATTCACATTCACAGTTATGATTACTATCTGTGTCTTTCTCTCCATACTTTGCCCCCCCATTTATGCTTTTCTTTCTCCTTTCTCCTTTCTCCTTTCTCCTTTTCCCTCCTCACTAGTGTCTTGCTTTTGACCACCCCTCACTCAGTCCCTCCTCCCTTCTATTAGCCCTTTCCCTTCAATTCCCCTTTACCCTTACTGCTTCTTCCCTCCCTTCTAACCCCCCTCCCTTTTCTTTCCCCTTTTCCCTCCTACTGCCTATAGGGCAAGTTAGATTTCTATACCTGATCATGTTATTCCCTTCTTGAGCCAAATCTGATGAGAGTAAGGTTCAAACAATGCTCATTTCCCTCCCTTCTTTCCCTCTGATGTAATAGGTTTTTGTGTCTTTTCCTGTAATGTAATTTACCCTTGTCTGCCTCCTCCTTTCTCAGTACATTTTCTTAGCTCAGATTAATCCACTTACTTGGATATATTTAACCCACTTGATTAGATTTTTGTTATCATTACATCAAAGTCAACTTATATCCACTCACTTATATCCACTCACTTATATCCACTTCCTTTATGTATACTCCTTTAAAATGGTGTAATAATAATATAGTTCTCAAGAGTTACAAGTGCCATCTTCCCTTGTAGGGATGTAAACAGTTTGTCCCTATTAACAACATATTGTATCTTTCTCTCCCATTTACCTTTATATGTCTCTCTTGAGTCTTGTACTTGAAGATCAAATTTTCAGTTGAGCTCTGGTATTTTTATCAGGAAGGTTTGGAAGTCCCCTATTTCATTGAATATCCATCTCCTCCCCTGAAAGATCACGTTCATTTTTGCTGGGTAGTTGATCCTTGGTTGTACTTCAAGCTCCTTTGCCTTACAGAATATCAGGTTCCACACCCTATAGTCTTTTAATGTAGAAGCTGCAAGGTCCTGTGTAATCCTAACTGTGGTTCTATGATATTTAAATTGTTTCTTTCTGGCTGCTTGCAGTATTTTCTCCTTGACCTGGTAATTTTGGAATTTATCTACTATATTCTTTGGTGTTTTTAATTTGGGATGTCTTTCAGTAGGTGATTGGTGGATTCTTTCTATGGATATTTTACCCTCTGGTTCTAGGACCCCAGAACAGTTTTCCTTGATGATTGAAAGATACTGTCCAGGCTCTTTTTTTCATCATGATTTTCAGGTAGCCCGATAATTTTTAAATTGTCTGTTCTGGATTGATTCTCCAGGCCAGTTGTTTTACCAATGAGGCCTTTTATGTTTTCATCTATTTTTTCATTTTTTTTTGTTTCTGTTTGACTGATTCTTGCTCTCTCATAGAGTCATTAGCTTCCATTTGCCTGATTCTAATATTTAACAAATTGTTTTCTTCTATTAGATTTTATAGGGGGGCAGAGCCAAGATGGCAGAGGGAAAGCAGTGACTGTCTTGAGCTCTCTCCCAAGGCCCTCCAAATACCTAAAAAAATGACTCTAAGCAAATTATAAAGCAGCAGAACCCACAAAAAGACAGAGTGAAACAAATTTTCAGCCAAATGCAGCCTGGATGGTTGATCAGAAAGGTATACTGCGCCAGGTAGGGAGAGGATCTCAGTTTGGTGTGGGTGTGCAGGCAGCAGCGACTCTTGAGCAGGCCTCAGAGGACTGAATCATGGGCAGCTGTGGCAGTTTCCTGACTTGTCAACCCAGGAATGCCAAAGACAACATGGATGGTCAGTGGGAAAAGTCTGTGACTGTGGTGAAAGAGGAGCTAGGTCTCAGCCACAGGTTTCGAGCACGGCCTGGGGCAACGACTGTTTCCTGAGCTTCAGGCCCACAGGCTGAAGCAGAATCGAGTGGCTGATCAGAGGGAGATTGCAAGGATCTTTTTGCCAGAACTGAGGCAGGAATCTCTTGCTTTACTGGTGCTTGGACCTGGGTCACAAGTCTGAGGGGCAATCCTGGGGCTAGGAGGAACGCTGATGTGGTGAAGCTTGCTGTGGCTTGTGGAGAGGAAACACCTCACCCCTTATCATACCACCTTGGAAGAACTGAAAATTTACAGGTCCCTAGAAGTACCTCTGAAAACAGCTGTACAAACCCCTGAAGCTTGGGACAGTACACTCTTCACATTGGAAGTAGACTTTTACCTTAACAAAGAGTTTAAAACTCAAGTAATTGGCCAGGATCATGAGTAAGCAGCACAAAAAGAGTCAGACTATATTATCTTACTTTGGTGACAAAGAAGATCAAAACATATAACCAGAAGAAGACAATGAAGCCAAAGCTCCAATATCCAAAGCCTCCAAGAAAAATATGAATCAGTCCCAGGCCTTGGAAGAGCTCAAAAGAGATTTTGAGAAGCAAGTTAGAGAAGTAGAGGAAAAACTGAGAGTGATACAAGAAAATCATGAAAAACAACTCAACAGCTTGCTAAAGGAGACTCAAAAAAATACAAAATAGCCTAACCCAAATGGCAAAAGAGGTCTAAAAAGCCAATGAGGAGAAGAATGCCCTAAAAAGCAAAATTGGCCAAATGGAAAAGGAAGTCCAAAAGATTGCTGAAGAAAATACTTCCTTAAAAATTAGAATGGAGTAATTAGAAGCTAGTGACTTTATGAGAAGTGAAGACACTGTAAAACAAATCCAAAAGAATGAAAAAGTAGAAAACAATGTGAAATATCTCATCAGAAAAACAACTGACCTGGAAAATAGATCCAGGAGAGAGAATTTAAAAATTATTGGACTATCTGAAAGCCATGATCAAAAAAAGAGCCTAGACATCATCTTTCAAGAAATTATCAAGGAAAGCTGCCCTGATACTTTAGAACCAGAGGGCAAAACAGAAATTGAAAGAATCCACCGATCTCCTCCTGAAAGAGATCCCGAAAGGAAAACTCCTAAGAATATTATAGTCAAATTCCAGAGTTCCCAGGCCAAGGAAAAAATATTACAAGCAGCCAGAAAGAAGCAATTCAAGTGTTGTGGGAACACAATCAGAATAACACAAGATTTAGCTGCTTCTACATTAAGGGACCGCAGGGCATGGAATATAATATTCTGGAGAGCAAAGGAGATAGGATTACAACCAAGAATCACCTACCCAGCAAAACTGAGTATAATCCTGCAGGGGAAAAAATAGTCATTCAGTGAAATAGAGGGCTTTCAAGCATTCTTGATGAAAAGACCAGAGTTGAATAGAAAATTTGATTTTCAAATACATGACTTGAATGGAACGTGAAGAGGTAAACAGGAAAGAGAAAATCACAAGAGACTTATTAAGTTTGAACTGTTTATGTTCCTGCATGGAAAGATGATATTTGTAACTCATGAGACCTTTGTCAGTATTAGGGGAAAAAATTATATGTACGTATAAATAGTTATACATAAATAGATAGAGGGCACAGGGTGAGTTGAAAATGAAGGGGTCATATCTGGAGAATAAAATTAAAGGGTGAGAGAGGATTATACTAGGAGAAGGAGAAAGGGAGAGGTAGAATGGGGTAAATTATCCCACAAAAAAAAAAAAACCCGAAAAGAAAAGGCTCTTACAGTGGAAGGGAAATAGGAGAAGGTAAGAGGGAATGAATGAATCTTATTCTCATAGAATTTGACTTAAGGAGGGAATAACATACACACTCAATTGGGTGTGGAAATCTGTCTTACCCTACAGGAAAATGGGGGGGGGGAAGGGACAAGAGAGTAGGGGAATGATAGAGAGGAGGGCAGATTGGGAAATGGAGTAATCAGAAGCAAATACTTCTGAGGAGGGACAGGGTCAAAAGAAAGAATAGAATAAATAGGTGGGTGGGATAGGATTAAGGGAAATAGAGTTAGTTTTTCACAGCATGTCTACTATGGATGCATTTTGCATATCTGCACATATATAACCTATATTTATTTGCTTGTCTCATCAATGAGGGTGGGTGGGGAGGGAGGAAGGGAGAAAATTTGGAACCCAAAGTTTTAAAAACACATGTTTAAAAAATATGTTTTCACATGCAACTGGGAAATAAATACAGGAAATGGGGTACAGAAATCCATCCTGCCCTACAGGAAAATTAAAGGGGAAGGGGTTGAGAGAAGTGGGGGAGAGGTAGAAGGAAAGGCAGACTAGGGTAAGGGGTATTTAGAATGCATGCCATCTTGGGGCTATAAAATAAATAAAAAAGATTTTGTACCTCCTTTCCCATTTTGCCAATCGCATTTTTTACATATTTGTTTTCTTCAGTGTATTTTTTTTTCTAGTTGGCCAAATGTATTTTTTAAGGACTCTTCTACTTCTTTCATTTGACTTTTAAAATCCTTCTTGAGCTCTTCTAAGAAGGCTTTTTGGGCTTCAGACCAGTTCATGTTTCCTTTTGAGATTCCAGATGTGGGTTTGTTGACAATGTTGGCCTCTTCAGTATTTCTCCCTTTATCTTCACTGTTCTCATAATATGAATCTATGGAACATTTCTTTTTGCTCATGGTGTTTCCTAATTCCCTGGCCTTTAAAGAGTTTGAGCCCCCCTACTAGGGAGCAGAGGGCACTCACCCAAGCTTCTGTTGTTGGGAGCCTAGGTCTTAGTCACTGGCTTTGTGTGCTGGGGCCTCCAATGTTGGCAATTGGAGGCTGTAGGATTCTGCCAGGTTACCTGGTGTTGGGCCAGAATCAGCAAGGCTGGAACTCTAGGACAATTCTAGATGTCCTACTTTCCCTTTCCTTTTGCTTTTTTCAGCTCCTTTCAGATGGATGTTGCAGGGTGTTTATCTGCCTGGGGCCCTTTGTAGTGTTGCTTCCCTTATTTTTACTGAGGCACTGGGAGACCTGTTTGCTGTAGAATGCTGCAGCAACTGGTGGTTTTCTGATCTGGTTTCCACCAGTTCCCAGCCCTCACTGAGGCACTTGGAGGGCCAGGTGTTGGTGTTTGCCTGCTCCACTACCTAGGCTTCAGTATCTCCTCCTGGGATGCTAAAGTGAGGCTTTCTGCCAGCTTGCTGGGACACCTCCCATTCTGTACTGCTCCCATTCCCCCAGGGCAAGAGGAGCCTTTTCTATTAATCTTTCAAGCTACCTGGGCTACTGGACTGCTGATCCCAGTCTTTCTTCTGGTTCAGCTGTTCAATGGTTTTTCCTGGGGTGATATTTTCTGGGCTTTCAGAGATTGATAGGGAAGGGTGAGAGCAACTACCTTTTTACTCTGCCATCTTGGCTCCCCCTTTCTACTCTTTCCCAACATGAATTTTCTGCTTCAGCCAAGATAGGTCTCCTCACTAACCATGAACCTGGTCATGATGATTTATGCCTCTACACCTTTGCTTACATCTCCCTCCAAAGTTCACCTCTTGTCATTTTGACAGTAGGTACCACATTTTAAGAAGGATAACCTCAAGCCAAATGGCTGAACAAGTTGTGTTATATGATTGTGATGGAATACTACTATGCTGTAAGAAATCATGAGTTTAATGATCTTAGGACAATATGGATAGACTTGCATGAAATAATGAAGAGCAAAATGAGCAGAACCAAGAGAACATTGTATACAGTAACAGTAATATTGTTTTCAGAAAAACATTGAGCGCAGAAGTCATTTTGACTATAATAAATACCCAGATTAACTACAAAGGGCATATTAAAGGAAGACACTATCTGTATCCTGAGAAAGAACTGATAGTAGAAATGGGTATGGAGTGATTATACTCACACACACACACACACACACACTCACACACACATGTGTGTATATATATGTATGTATATATATGTATATATATATATATATTTGTGTATGATGGTAGCCATCTCTACGGTAAGGAATAAAGAAAAAAGAAAAAAAGAAATTACATGATAAGTATATATTTAAAAGCAATAGAAAATTGTACATAATAGATTTGCAGTTTCATGTATAATCTTTTTATTATTATTATTATACCATGTTCTGGAAATGCTTGGGGTTTTTCCACAAACTAAAAGTAAAATAAATTTTAAAAATTTAAAAAAGGATAACCTCAAGTTTATACAGAATGAATAAGATGGAAATCCATGCCATATGAAGATGACTTGGAGGAACTAGGGATTGTCAGTTGAAGTAAAAAGGTTTGAGAAAGGGATGTCATAAGTATCTTCCAGTGGTTGAAGGATTGTTACAGGGAAGAGACATTAAACCTCAGAGGCAGAAGTTGGAGTGGTAGACAAGAGCTGCAAAGACTAATATCCCAGATTGAGGTAAAGAACATCTTTAAAATAGGTTGCCTCTGGACATTCACTAGAAAAGGCTGCATGATAGCATCTTTGATATATTGTAGAAAGCCTTCCTAATCTGGTATATGTTGTAAGGGACAAGTTTTGAATTATATTTTAACTGTGAGATTCTAAAATTCTTTGGAGTCCTAACTTACCCATTAAATTAAAATCTAGTGCACAGTGATATTTCCCCCCTCCTTCTAAATTTCTCTTCCACTTCTTTTGTAATTTATTAGAGATAGATAATTAGATAGATCCATAGACCATAGTACATCTATCTATGCTATATACATTGTTGTAACTATAATAAGGGTGATTATTATATACACTATATACTTATTAAAAGTACAATATGGGTACTAATGTAATTACTAATGTGGCAGAAGTCTCTTCTGGAAAAGTGTGACAACATGTAAGGGAAATGCCTTGAAGAGTTTTGGACCATGTATAGACACTCCTTAACAGGCTTCAGTCTTCTAGTTGTATAGGAAAGAGTATATTGTTATATGTTGGGAGAGAGGAGATGTCTGTACTTTTAATCTTGGTGCATCTTTGAAGTACCTCTTTTAAAATCTAATTAATGTTGATTGGTTAAATGCAACCTGGGAGTCATACCTGATGATTAGCAATGAGAAGGGCAAAAAATTGGGGCTTAAACCTCTCTAAAGAAAGATGCCAGACACTGAGAGGAGGGATGTGATTTGTCTTGCTCTGAGAAAGTGTGGCTACATATACATCAGCTCAATGTATGATCTTGGATCAAACTACTGTACTTCTCTGGGCCTCAATTTCCTTGTCCGTAGAAGAGGGGTTTGAATTAGATAATCTTGAAGGCTACTCCCAGATCTAAAATACTATAATTTGAGGATAGATTTTATCTCATTGAAATATGTCATTCACTGTATGGTTATTTTCTTGTTCTATTTTCAAAGAACATGGAGAACTATATATTTTTCATATCCTTTAGGGTTTTTTTTGCATGCTAACGTTAATGTTGTCATTTACTTTCTCTTTTCTAGGCTGAGAAATCCAAAATCCTTTAGCCTTTCCAAACTTCTGATTAAAATTTTCCAAAAGTTTAATGTCCTTCTCTAGCTGTTATATTGAGAGGTACACATTGTACTCACTTAAATCCAATTCATGGGCAAGTCAAGACATCACCTTTATGATGTCTTGATCTTCTTCAAGAAGAAAGGATGAACCACAACAACAGCTACTACTACTACTACTACTACTACTACTACTACTACTACAACAACAGCAACAACAGCAACATTGTGCTCAAATATTGGTCTGACCATGGTTGATTATAATAGGAAGAGTCAGATGTGTCTTTTTCCAGCTTCCCCTTCTCCTTCTCCCTTAAAGATAATTTTACTGATATTTAGATAATTCAGTCATAACTTCAGATCTTCAAAATTTAGAATTACAGAATCATGGATCCAGAACTAGAATATAACTTGGAGGTCATCTCATCTGACCTTCACATTTTATAGATGGGGAAATCAAGGCCACGTAAATTAAGTGACTGGACCAAGATTATAGTTGTAGTAAGTTTGAAAGAAGTTGTCACAATTATCTCCTCGTAGCAGTGACAATATTACTTACATTTCAAGCAAATAGAAATAATAATTTTACAGATTATTGAAGTTAAGCATTTGGTATTGTGTAGCTGATGAAACGTCTTTTTGTCCTCCATGTATAGTCTCAAAGCAATGTCTCTTTAGGCTTAAAAAAATGACATAATCCATATCTCTTAGACAGGAGCAATAGTTCTCATCACAATAGTTATCACAATAGTTCTTACCATAAGGATAATACAGGGTTCTTATCCTAAAGTATGTCAACTTAAAAAAATGATAATTTTATTTTAATACAGTTGGATTTAAATAAAAAAAGACCACCAAACAGCAAAACCTAAAGTCTTTTAAATGAAGTTGGGGAATTGCAATTTGGGGCAGCACCAGGATATAGGAGTGCCCAAGAGGGGCAGGGGTGGGCAAGGTTAAAGACATTACAACCAGGAGGGAGTTCCATGGGGGCCACAGCCTCAGGGAAACGTTTATGTAAGTTGTTTTGTATTAGAACCTGAAGTCCATAGAGAAGGCTGAGAGAAGCTTAGGAGTGGTGACATCTGGTCAGAACAGGGCTCTCTTCTTTTTTTAATTGCTTTTGATAGTTCTCTTTTAACTTGTTTCATTCACCTTCAGGCAATAATTTGCAACCCTGGGATCAGGCAAGGTCAGCTGCATTCAAAAGATTCCATTGCAATCCTCTGTATTTTACTTTAATGTCCAAAAAAAATTTTAAGAAGCCTTTGGACTTCAGCCTTTTGCCAAAGGGATCCATAACACAAAAAAGTGAAGGACTCTAGAATTAAAATCAAACATCTATTAGAAAAACAACAACAACAACAACAAAACAATCTAGCTCAAAGGTACCAAGCAGGGAGCCTGCTATCCTCACTGGAGAAACAGCACCCTTGACGGACAAGATTAAAGTATAACTGGGGAATATTTAACAATTAAATAAAATACAATGGAACATAGATAATGTTAATAGCTAGCTTTCTAAGTCAATGTGCTGTTTTCAGGGATTCTTTTGCGTGGTTTAGAAGTCCCGTTTCTATTTGAATTTGATACTACTGGTCTAGATTATAATATAATCTGACAAAATAGCTGTGGGTAAATCAGGGGTGAGATGACAAAATAGCTGTGGGTAAATCAGGGGTAAGGAATGAAAGATGGTCTTCCTAGACTTCTTTAACTGTTCATTGATTGAAAAACTACTAAGAATTAAAAGCAATGTAAGCAAGACTGTCATTATTGGATCTTGTTAGCCATGAATTTATGCGAATCTTTAGTTGAACATTAAAGTTTCTTCTGAACAGATGTTTCTCTAATGCTTGACCTTCAGTGATGGCTTGTTAAGTTTCTACATTATACTTACATAGAGAATTATGCCATTGTTTTAAATTATTTTGGTATTGGCCATGACCAATTAAATGCTCATAAGAAGTGAGTGTATAAGAAAATTTTCTTATCAGAATTTTCACACTTCATTCCCTGGTTATGTTTTGTTCTCTTGGGTTTCTTGCAAAAACCTCATGGAAGAATAAATAGCAAACAGAATAGCAAAAAACAAAAAACAAAAAACAAAAAAACCTCTAGGCAATTCTCTTCAGAAGTGGAGATGGATGACAGCTATAGCCCAGATTCACATCCTATGTATCTCAATGGAAATTTAGACATCCTATAGGTACCCAGGAGAAGAAATCTTGTTATCTCACCCTGGCTTTGGCTTTCAACTTGTCATACAAGATGCTAGTTTCTGGAAATATTTCTTCCATTTATTAAATAAAACTATCCATGTTAGTCTATTTAAAGTAATTTAAGCATCCAGGGAGAGTTATAGGATTGTTGCCTTTCTTTGAACATTTATAAACTTATGAAATCTGATCCCTTTCCAATTACTGTACCTGATCCATTCGAAACTTCTAAAAAGAAAGCTTACTAATTAGTCTACTCACGTTCCCACATTTAGAGCCATGTTTTAAAAGCCACTAAGATTCAATTCTGGGTGGTAAAGTTGATCGATTTATAAAAAAAAAACAAACTTCATAGACTGGGCACTTTTGAGACTACAGGTGTTACATACATTAAGACAATCTAGCACATAGGGATAGGGACTAACTAGACCTGTGATTCCACTTGTATAGAGAATTCTCTCTACTTATACAGGGTGACACTTTCTCTGAAATTTATAGTTTTAGAAAGTTTCCTAGTGCACTGCCAGATTAGATGACTTGCTAAGTATCACACAGCCATTATTTGTCAGAATTGAGACTTAAACTCGTCTTGATGACTCTGAGTTTAGCCTTCTACCCACTATGCCATGCTATATCTTTCATTTAAAAAAAATAATAAAAAAAAATCACAGGAGTTCAAAGTTGTAAGAAACAGTACATGTGGGTTATTTTACTGATCCATGAATGAACAGTTCTCCATTCTTCATTGCCTGAGCTGGTCATTTATCTTTTGATTGAGGAATTCCAGTGATTGGGAAACCATTACCTCTACAAGCAGCCTATTGTACTTTTAATAGCTCTGCCTGCAAAGTTTTCACCTATTAAGTCAACACCTGCTTCTCTGAAACTTCCATTGTTCTTAGATATGTCCTGTGGGATCAAACTGAACAAAATTAATGCTTTTCTTTTGCAAGCCAGACCCTCAAATATTAGACTAGAGCTATACTATTCCTTCCTCTGGCATGTGCTCCATCTTGTCAATATCATTTATAAAACTTTATGACTCAAAGCGAACACATTGCCCCAGTGTGATCTCTGTAAAATATTGTAGTGGAAATGTGACTTCATTTGTGATGGATATGTCATGCTGCTAATCCAGACTAAGATTACCACAAAATGCAATGACACACTGTTCACTTTTATTGAATTTGTAGCTCACCAAAATCCTTGGAATGGGCAACTATGTGGCACAGTGGAAAGAGTATCAGGCATGCAATCAGGAAGACTCATCTTCCTGAGTTCAAATCTGGCCTTAGACACTAACTAGATGTATGAGCCCGGGCAAGTCACTTAATCCTGTTTGCCTCAGTTTCCTCATCTGTAAAATGAGCTGAAGAAGGAACTGGCAAACCACTCCAGTATCTTTGCCAAAAAAAAAAAAAACTTCAAATTGGGACACAGAGAGTTGAAGATGACTGACAAAGAAAAAAAGAAACAAAATAGAACAACTGAACAATAACAACAACAAAACCCTTGGATAGTTTCCATAGAAATTGTACTTTAGCCATACCTCCTTTATTCTGGACTTATGCAGCTAATTCTTTGGATCTAAGACAAAGATTTTGCATTTGTCAGAATTAAATTTCATCTCATTAGATTTGCTCGTTCCTCCATTTTTGTACATTCTGACGCTCTCATAAGGCCACCAATCAAGAAGTATATATTAAGTATTTACTACCACCAATCATATACGATGCCCTTTGTCTCACCAAACTCAACCATCTAATAATGACATCAGAGAGTAATATGCTATGCCCGGAGTGGGGAACCTACAGCCTCAAAGCCACATGTGGTCCTTTAGGTCCTCCAGGGTGGCCCTTTGACTGAACCCAAACTTTACACAACAAATCCCTTAATAAAAGGACTTGTTCCATAAAACTTGGACTCAGTCAAAAAGCCACACCCAAGGAACTAGAAGGCCACATGTGGCTTCAAGGCTGCAGGTTCCCAACTCCTGTCCTATGCCTTCTTCATGGTCTATCTTATCACTAATAAGTACATTCTCTCCTTACTTTGAGGAACTAGTGATAGCAGGAGTAAAGAGGGCATAAGTCTTGGCATCAGAAAGACTGTTCAAATTCTGCCTTAGACATTTATAATCTGTGTGACTTAAGTTACTTAACTTCTCTGTGCCTCAGTTTCCTCTTCTATAAAATAAGGAGCTCATATTAGATGGATCCAAGATCCATTCCAATTCTAAGTCTATGATGCTATGATGACACCATGATTCTGCTGTCCTCTAAGTTTCTAGAATACAGAGGAAACAATCTTTACTCATCAGAGTCACTTGTGTGAAATAACTGCACCATAGTCTTGTCCTGTGACATGAAGCAGATCTTTAGCTACTCTAGTGACTTGGGGACATATGAAATTCTTTTTGTTTTATGTCACTCTAATATTCTCTTACCCAAGAATCATGGGCAGTGGGTTGAACTTAAGGATTTAGCAGTAACGCAGATTTAAAAAAAAATACAAATAGAGGGAAGTTTATGTTGGTGCTTGGCAGCCAAGTCATTAAGTCATTAAGGAGAAACCACTGAAGGGTTATGCTAAGGAGCCCAAACTTATTGCTCAATGAAGATTATGCAGTGAAACACTAGGGGAAGAGAGAGAGAGAGGGAGAGAGGGAGGGAGGGAGGGAGGAAGGGAGGGAGAGACAGAGAGACAGAGAGAGAGAGAGAGAGAGAGAGAGAGAGAGAGAGAGAGAGAGAGA